>NW_024097325.1:0-417310 GCF_016545835.1 Crotalus tigris | reverse complement strand
AAGAAATATAAAGAACCAAGACACCATAACTAACTTGAATTAAAAGTTCTGAGCAAAGAGACAAACCAAGATTCTTGAATCAGATATCAAACAGTGTTCCTAACTCTCTACTATAACTTTAAGAATTAGAGTTCTCATAAAAATAAGCTCTGTTCCTATGGTCTTTCTTGAAATTATTTCAACAGCAGCATCCTATGCATTTTGACATAGTTAGATATTAGCTGTGTCAGTTGATTTGGCCATTTCATGCAGGTGAATTCACTGGAGCAAGGAATTATATTTGGAAGAGTTAACGGTAAAGGAAACCTGGTCACCAAAGAACATGATGGCTGGACACCATCAAAGCTGACACCAACAAGAGCATTGAAAAACTGAAAGAAGTAATTCAATATCAGAATATGTTGAGAAGCCTGCCCCATAGAATCGCCAAGACTTGGACACAACTGAATGGATAACATCATCATCATCATCATCATCATATAATAGATAACGTTAATATTATACAGTAAAGAGTTCAGTATATGTAGACAAGCATTCATGAGAGTGGGAACCTAACTTATGACAATTTCCCTCCATTTGTGATTTCAAGACATTACCTGCCAAAGCATTGAATTCAGAACATTATTTTGTCCTTCCTCTGATAAAGTTCTTTGTTTGAGCATTGATAAGCTCATGGATTTGAATGCATTGGCTACAGCATAAACTGCATTGTAGACACTGTAGCTGTGGGGAGTTATGCTCATGTCAAAGACAGACCTAGGAAGAGTCTCTAGTTTCTCCTCCCCACTGCAGCGATTCCAAACATTGTCCTTTTTGAAGGAAGTTGAGAAGGAACAATCAAATGCCTGTCTCCAAAAGTCCTTAATAAAACTATCTCTAATTTCCATATTAGGGTTTCTCATCCGAAGAAAATTGTGGAAACCTACCACTTCCTTTGACTGGGTTGCAAAAGCCAAGGAACCATGAAGGATATCTATATCCCAAGATTGTTGAAAGGGAACAGAAGTGAATTCTATTTGTGCCACCATTATCCAGACTTTACCTGTCTTCATTTGTTTATCTTCAACTTCCAAAATTCTGGGAAACATTCTCAAAAAGATTGTAGTATGAATTTCACCATGTAAAACCACAACACTGGCACTGCTATCACTTATCAAGACATACAGTTTAACCCATGATTCCATCATTTCATGAATGCCAGTTTTGAAATACACAGTTGGGAATGGTTCTATGAAATCAAAGCAGATACCATGCTGGGAAAACTTGGGAAGTTCCTTCTGTATAAACCTGAGGCCATTGTCATCCTGTATAAAAAGGATACCAATCCAGGTCCATCTGAAAAGCAAAAGCAATTGGAGCATCCCCGTGTAATGTTGATTTCTATTAGGGAACATCCATTGGAAGAAGACTTGTTGGAATGGGTCATTAATCACAGGAGAAGATCCATATCCAAGCTACAAAGAAAAGAAAGACTAATTAGGTATGATTTGTGTAGGTAAACTTTTAGTATCCAAAGGTTGGATATCCATCTCGTATTTTGGAAAAGAATGGAAGATGAAAAGTGATGGGAATAAGTCCTGTTAGAATAGAGCTTGACTTTTCTCTATTTTCCAAAAGTTTTCATTTGTTTTTCACTTCTTATTGCAATAACTACTCATATTCCACAATAAAGACAAATCTCCACCAAAATAATTGCCCAAGAATGGGAAAAGAGATGATTTGACCAAATTAGGACTGTAACAGTAGATAGTAATCCTTTTAGTTTGGACATGGAAAGGGTGCAGCATCAATTGGTACTTTTTAAATATGTAGACTATATCAGTCAAGACCATTAACATGATTTGGAGAATGGAGTTCTCATCAACCAGAAAGTTGTTTCTGAGTTTTTTAAGACAGAATTGAAATATGTTCCTCTAAGAAATTAAATCATACCCTTTCTGGTAGAACTTGAGGTCATATGTTTATTTTAGTAACATGACTTGATAGAATGAGAGAAGAGTATTGATAGCTATAAAAGAAAACAAACCTAAGAATTAGCTAATTGAATTGTTAAATGTTACCCAAATATAGTCGTGACATTACAATAATATCGATTCAGTCAATGAGCAGCAAAACAACAAAAACAGTGAGGCAAATAGATATAATAATACACTAGCAACTTACAAAATAAATCACATAATAATATAACATTCACTCCCTTATTACTATATTAATACATTTGTAACTCAAATAATCTAAATCTAAAATATTAATAGATATAAGATAAAAACTATATTTCATCTAATGATTTAGTAAATAAGATTAATCAAACCAATAGTAACATTTTAAAAAAGGTGATTAACCAATTTTGTCTCCCTTTCATTTCGGCATCACAACATTTAGCTACTTGCACACATAATGAATGGTTTTAGATCCTGAAGGAGAAGGTTCATATAAAATTTATCTGGACTCACAGATAGTTTATTTATTAGGGCCAAAATGTAGACTGCTATGCCCTGGAATCATGTGATCATTTTTTTGCAGCCTTCTGCCAAGCAAAATCAATGAGGAAGCCAGATTCACTTAATCATGTTACTAACTTAACCACTGCAGCCATTAAATTACTAACTTAACCACTGTGGCAGAAAAAGGTCATAAAATGGGCAAAATTCACTTAACTGCAGCAGAAATTTTGGGCTCAATTATCGACATAGGAGGAGGAGGAGCACTTGTAATTAATTGCTTAGCTTGATTGTAATCTAATAATATTAGGAATTGCGAAGAGTCCACATAAAGTCAGTTTATAGCATACCATTTATTTACAGGGTGAGGGAAAGTTATCTACTAAAGGAGTCAGACCAGTTAGGAAAAACAGCATTTTAAGCCAATAAGTTATCATCTTCTGGTCCAGTGATGGCAAACCTTTTAGAGACTGAGTGCCCAAACTGCAACCCAAAACCCACTGATGTATTGCCGGGTGTCAGGTGGGCATGGCCCACAGGGTTGGCTTGGCCCAGGGGGTTGGCATGGTCCATGGGATTGGCATGGCCCACGGGGTGGGCATGCTATGGTGGTCATGGCAGACTGGGTGGGTGTGGCCAGGGTGGGCGTGGCCACCTCAGTGTTGCTCCTGGGGAGGGATGCCTGTGGGGGCCGGGCAGGGTTGGGGGAGATCCAGGGGGTCTCTGATGGGTGGGCAGTGGGCAGGAGGCTCATCCTGCAGGGTGAGGCAAGGCGAGGGAGGGGCAGGGCAGGGGTTAGGGTTAGGATGCTGCTGCTTTCTCCCCAAGATGGAGCGCCCCATCGCTACTCACACCCAGTGTGAAGGTGGATTTTTGGGAGGAAGTGGCAGGGTGTAGCCCAGGTGTGGCCCAGCAGCAGCACCAAAGTTCCTCCTCCACACTCAAGCAGCCACCAGCAGTTCCTCAGCTCCATCTAAGTTAAAGAAAGCGGAGGCGCAGCAGCAGGATTGCTTTCAATAAGACAGGCGCACACAAGCGAGAAATGCACCCGGCTCTTATTGAGAGCAATCCCCATGCTACACCTCCACTTTCAACTTGGATGGATCTGAGGTACCCAAGCCGCTACATTGCCTGCCTCCCTCTCCCCCCATGCGTCAGGCCAGCACCGCCAGCAGCTTGCTTAGGTCAATTAGCCTGCCTCCGCCGAGGAGAAGAGTGGTGAGGTTTTGTGCCAGCTGGCTGGCCAGGCAAGGAGTAGGACAAGTGGCTGGCTGGCTGGGGAGGAGGAATCATGGCTGCTTGGGGGGAGATCTGCCAAGCCTCAGGGCAGTGGCATTGGCAGCTCCCCCCACCCGGCTCACTTCCCTGGCTCCATTACTGGTAGCAGCTCCTTCAGCAAGTGCCTCATGGCCCTCACCATCAAAGTTTCCATTGCACAAGCTTCCTGGAGCTGAGGAGAAGGGCAGTTACTCTGTCACCAAGCAGGTCTGGTGGGCGACATTGCCTTCCACTTTTCTTGCTGCACCATTGGCTGCTGGTGTTGCCCTCCTCAGAGGATGACATGGTGATTAGTTGGCAGCCACGCCACAAATGGGGATTGATCATCCCCCAAACTCCACCACTGTCAAAGGAGGAGGAGGAATGGGGAAAAGAAAGAGGAAAATTGGCTGAGCCGACCAGGCACCGAAGCCCCTCTGAAAAAAATGGAGTCTCTTTGCAAGCCTGCCTAGCCCACATCAGCCTTGCTGTCCACAGCATGCTGAAGCTGATCCGAGGCATGGGGAGCATGGCTGATGGGTGCATGCATAACAGGCATGCACACAGACTCTGCTGTTTTTGGTGGTGTTTCTGATCAGCTGCAGCAACCCTAACCCCATCACTGTCAAAGGAAAAAAGTGAAATCTGTGTGCACTCCTGCATTGCCTGTATCAGCCAGGCTCTCCATGGCATGCTGAAGCTGATCAGAAGCACCTCCAAAAACAGAGCTGGGGAAGTGGGCTGGGTGGGGGGAGCTGCCAATGCTGCTGCCCTGAGGCTTGGCAAATCCCCCCCAAGCAGCCATGATTCCCCTTCCCTAGCCAGCCAGCCACCATTCCCTGACCTACTCCTTGTCTGGTCAGCCGGCTGGCACAAAACCTCATCATTCTTCTCCTCAGCGGCAGCAGCCTAATGGACCTGAGCAAGCTGCTGGCGGCATTGACCTGAGGCACAGGGTTGAGGGGGAGGATTTTTGCTACCAGACACCAACTCTTTAACTTCTTAAAAGTTTACTTGATGCAGAATGTATATCCTTCCATTTCTGCATCAAGGTAAACAATCTGGTAGGGAAAATCCAATAGTAAGGAAAAAATCCCAGTCTCGTGCATGGGGAATCTGCACTGCCTGCCTCCACCCTAGAAGGCGCCTTGCTCTTTGTGGAAAATCTGGGAAGGGGCCTAATCCTGCAAGATGCTGAGGTAGCTGCGTTCCCGGACCTCACCTCTTTCTTGGTCGCATCTCCAGATGGTCGCCACACTTTTGGCTTTGACGGTAGTGGTGGGCAGCTTGTCCAGAGAAATGGTCAGCAGAAAGATGACTTCGTCAATGGACATGATGGGCTCCTCAGGGGGGATGGCAATTGCAGTCTTCCCAGGGTGCCGGGGCCGTGGGTCAGGAGCACCTGGCTCTCCTGGAAGATGCTTCCGTTGGTGGCTGCCTCTCCAGATCCAGCTGCACCCTCCTCTGCTGCTTCACCAAGGATGGCCTCATGTTCAACACCAACGCTGGTGCCACCTGGGCCAAGAGCGAGCCTGCCAGTTTCTTCCAGGGTGGCTGCGGAGTACCACTGGCTCCCAAGCAGCACCGCAGGACCAGCAAGAAGCAGACTGTCTCACCCAGATAGAGATGGTTCCTCTGGGGCAAGGCCCAGTAGCAGCCTGCCTCCCCCAGAAGCACCTTGTGGGCCGGGAAAGGCACAGCCGGGAAATACATGTAGTCGCACTGGGACTCCATGCGGGTGGGTGAGCTGGGCAGCAGGTGAGCTCCCAGCTGTGTTATGAGAGGCTGCTACTGCTGTGCTGGCAGTGGCTGCCAGCGGGGTGTGTGGCATCAGGGCCAGGGCGGCATGGCATGGGCAGCTGGGGTCCTCCTAGTTGGGCTCTGAGTTGGCAGGTGCAGAAGGAGAGGACTGTGAGGCACATGGGAGGCGGATTTGGGCCAGGGTCCACAAGTCCATTAGGCTGCCGCCACCACCTGGAGGCCTGGCCCACCCAGCACAAAGGAGGCAAAATGGCCAGCTAGCAAGTCCTGCGTAGAGGTGCACACCTACACCCAGCAGGCAAAAGGCCACCCTGAGCGGGGAAAGCCAGATCCCAATTGGCACCATGCCCCCCCAGTCCCAGCAGAGACAGGGGAGGCACACAATCCTTGCTGGGACTGGGGGGCCATGGCGCCAATTGGCACCATGGCACTTTCCCTGCTCGGAGTGGCCTTTTGCTTCCTGGGCATGGGCGTGCACCTCTATACAAGGCTTGTTAGCTGGCTGCTTCACCTCCTTTGTGCTGGATGGGGCTACCGCTCTGAGCCTGGACCTGCACAAACTGCTGGCAGCAGCAGCTGTGCATGTGCCCACAGAAATGGCTCTGCATGCCGTTGGTTCACCACCACTGTTCCAGTCCATAACCTGAATTTCTGCATTACTGTCTCAAATCAGAAATTTGTTTGCACTGTTTCCTGCAGCTCCTTCTACTGTACAAGATTCCTGTTTCTGTCCGGTAAAGAATTTGAGCCAATATTTTGCCTTCAAAAAGTTTTAAAGCCATGGGAACTAATTATCTTTTGCCAGTGCAAAAGAAATGTTGGATGGCTTTCATTGATCTAAGGGCTGACCACACCTGGCCAAATATTTTGCTCTGCTCTGCTCTGCTCTGCTCTGCTCTACTCTACTCTACTCTACTCTACTCTACTCTACTCTACTCTACTCTATTCTATTCTATTCCATCCTACTCTACCCTACCCTACCCTATCCTAATTTTAATTCTATGGTGCATTCCATGTATCTTTCAAGTGGAAAATTACCCCAAGGTATTTAAATGTGCTGACTGATTCTAATTTATACCTTTCTATTCCCCAGGGATACTGCTTAATGAAATCCAAAATTTTTGAATTATCAAAATTGAAAATAAAATGATTTTATCTGCAGTACATGAAGTACATATAAGATATTACTATGTGTCCTCTGTTCAGTCCAGAAGTTTGTGAAAATTATAGCATCAGTAGCATCAGCATATAGGTATTTGAATTTTGTACTGTGATAAATTGGGTGCATGAATATCCATGTTTTGAAAAAGGCCTACCAATGAATTAACATAGCAATTGAAAAGAGAAAGAGCAAAAACACATCCTTGTGGAACTCCTTTCTCCAAGTTTACTGTGCCATAGAGGGTCCAATGGGGGTTAGATGCAATAAACAAACAAGGGTTTGATAACAAAATCATGACGACTAAATGGCAGCTTTAACTCCCCTCTGGTAGATGCTGTTGCTTTGAAATATCTTTCCAGCCAACTCCCTGAGCTTTTGCTTCCTATTGACAAGTGGAGGCCTTGAAACTTCTGCCTGCTCCAGACTATGGCCCCTTCATGAATGAAGGCAAATATACATGTCCCAGGATAATCTGGCAAGATCCAATCTGTGTTGGTCACCAGGACCACAAGTCTAAGCTTTTGGACTTGTGCTGGAGCCCAGCTTCAAGGAATTTCCCTCTATAGAATATGTCTACATCTCTGAGGTTGGACTCCAGCACAAATCTGAAAGCTTGGAGGAGTAAACCTCTGGTCCTGATGACTGACTCCCATTGGATCTATGCCCCTTCCTCACTCCAGGATGGATGCTGTGAAATGCTAATTCAAAATGACTTTTAAAAGGTTTTAGGTCAGGATTCATGTTTAATGCACAGAATAAACATCTCTTTTAGGATGATGTCATCTTCTTTGTCCCAAATTAATAAAAATTCTTACTTAAAAACAAAACAAAATGAGAGAGCCTCATCTGGCTTTTAAAATCTGATGCTCTGGATGTCTATCTTACCTGTGGTAACTTGTAGATGCTCAGAATGGTTGCCATGAAAAGACAAGCTTTGGAGTCGGGTCCCCCAATCACAGCTACAGTAGTACTTTGGGCATCACATTTATAGTTTGGAATGAACCTGCCCCATGTGGAGAGGAGCTCCAGTGAAGCAAGATAAGTTAAGCTTTCAGTGAAGTAGGCATTATAAATTTTGAAACCCAAGGAGATGTTGCGCAACATCTGGGTATCATCGTTGATCTCCATCACAGCAAAGACAAGAGCCAAGATGTGCTGGTAGGTCTGAGTCAAAAATCTGTAATGAGATTTACCTGCACCTGTGAATTGTCTCTACTTAAGAAGTTTATTTATTTATTTTTTTATTAAAAGTTTTTTATTTTTTCCATTTATACATCATAAAAAATACAATTTTAGAATAAAATAAATTCATAACCATTGGTATCGCCTACCCATTCCCCCCAGGCTGCGTCCACCCTACTTAAGAAGTTTAAAGCTTGTTAAATTCCTATTCCCTTAACATATAGATATTGTATTTTGTAATATTACAGGATCATATCCGAGCAACTTCATGATGAAACTCAGGAGTAGGTTCTCAACTATTTTCAACTGAAAAGATGGGATTCAGCAAAACTCTTTTTGTTTTGGCAGAACATCCATAGACTTTCTAAGGCACCATGACAAAAGGGTACATTTTTCAAAACCTAGCATAAAAATGCATACATTTCAGTGAGCTGCATTTAAATCTCCATCTAACTATCTCTGTCTAGAGGCTGATTCCAAATGCATGTTAGTGTTAACTTTCATTTTTAACAAGGGAATATCTGTGACAGAAAACAAGAAGTGACCTTGGATATGAATGGAAAGAGTTCTACCAACTGCATATCTTAGCAGGAAATGTGGTTTAGTCATGGACTGCATGCCTACTCTTAGAGATAGGATTTCCATTAGTCGAACATCCTCATTTTAAAATGCGAGGTTCCCCTTATTTTAGCCAACTTCCAAGAATTCTGCTTGGTTGCAAATTCATTTTCTGCTACATGCTACATTCAACTCCCATCCTGATATTGTTAAGGATTATTTTACTGATTTATATTTTTAATAGATTTCAATTCACAGTTCTTAATGAAAGGTGGGAGATTTTTATAATGGAAATCTTACATCTTATAATTTATGGTTGTATCTTATGATTTACCACTTTGTTGTTTATATGTATACTAAGAGCTTATGCATTGGAGACTAATTCCTTGTGTGTCCAATCACACTTGGTCAATAAAGAATATTCCAAATAAATTAGTATCAATCTTCCTTGGATGTTCAGGAAAATGAAAAGGAACAATTCTTTTAAAATTTATTGCAAGTTACAGAAGAAGTATAATGAGAATGATCGCAATATGTCACAAAGAAACGGGGAGGATGGAATGAATCTCAGTAATATCCAACCATAGAAAATTTAATTGATCATCTTTCTTGGGAACATAATGTAAAGTGATATGTTATTTGTTCACCTTTGCCTGAAATCTCTTTCATTGGATGAATATTATAGCTCATTGAAACTTAAAGGATAGTACATCTCTCAGTTTTAGTTTTGATTGAAAAGTCATGGATACACCTGCTGCCCAAATCTAAGAAGAGACTTATCACCTGAACCATTTGATTAAGGTACCAATTGCTTACATGAGGTCATCAAGGACTTCAGAAGAGGGATGCCTTTCAAAATTGAGAGGATTGGAAAACATGAAGCTTTGTGAACTAATGCCAGCTATGATGACATCCCCTGGCTGATCATATTTGTGGTTGATATTCCGTGGGTCACTGTTCATGCATTTAGCAACTGGAACATCACATGATGTCCAAGGAAACAGTATGAGAATCCAGAGAATAAAGTGCATGATCTTGCATTTACATCTTGTTAACATCAAGTCACCTGTGTTTTTCTAGTCATTCAAGAGCTGGCATCCTTGTATGGCCAGTAATGTCAGTTTCATCAATACATTCAGAGCTCCCAATTGCTTTAAACTCCTTGGGCCAAATGTTCCAGCATAGATTAAGAAGAATCTCCAATCTTGATTCTGTTTTGCTAGTCACTACCAGAAAATCCCTTGTCATCTGAAGGAGTTGATGCTGATGCCAAGTAATCAGCATCAATTGTATAATTATGGGGAATTTAAACATCTGCTTATCATTAGAAATTCTTTCATGTAGCAGAAGAAAATAATTTTCCAACCTATCATTTCAACAAAACTTTTATTTTTTCCTAAGAAGTTTCAAAAGAATGCAACTTTCTAAAAAGAGTGTTTAGCAGGAGTATTTCCATGTGGGGTCAAAATAGGCAAGATGACAAAAAATAATGTTGCAAGGAAGCTTGTTTTGAGGGATCATGTTTGCTATTCCTATATTTATTTCAGTTGAGTTTGTGGGGTTCCAATGTAGACTTGGTTCAATAAGTTTCAGTTCAGAATTTTTCTATTTTTAAAAACCTCTGCTAAAGTATGATAATTCACTGATTTTTTACATGTATTCATCCACCCTTATACCAGGAATATCAATTAATTGAGGGTTGTGAAGTTTAGTAGTTTAGACATAGAAACAATCATTTAGATAACATTGGTTCCCCATGATGGACTATTGTGGTCTTAGGTATCCTGAGGATGCTTCAATTCAAAGGGGACTTTAATGTACCTTATATTGATCTGCACACAAGGCAATTTTTTACCATGGTTATTGTAAGCCAGAGTTATGTTCTACAAGATGGGTAGCCATATATGTCTTTTAAATAAAATAAACAAAATTACACACACACCATGTGTGTTTATGATATTCTAATCCAGGGGTGTCAAACTGCCGGTCCAAGGGATAGATGCGTCATGATGAAACCATGCCCACCCCATTGCCTGCAATGGGGAAAAAACTCCAATACATCACGCAACATCATGTGACATCGCTAATGTGACATGTCTGTTCTAATCTAATCTTTACTTTAAAAGCCAACATATATGATCCATATCTCACTAATGTTATATCCATTGTGATGACTGATTCAAGATACATACTTAGAACATAGAATAATAGGATTGTAAGGAACTTTGAAAGTCTTCTAGTCCAACCCCCTGCCCATGGCAGGAGATCCTATACCATTCCAGATTTTCTTTGGGTTTGATGGGATGGGTTATATGTGATCATAAAAAAAATAACAGAATAACAGAACAGAATAATAGAGTTGAATGGTCATAATTAAATGTCATTAAGGAATTCTGGATGACTTTAGTGCCCTCTCATAGTTTTTGCACTCAGAATCTTCAGGGGACAGTCTCCAACTGGTCTGTACCCATTTTTGAACAGCAAAACATCTTTTAATAGTATACTTTAATCTTGCCTCTTTTCTGCCATGGTCTTTAGTTGTTCTTTAGGAGAAGTAGAAGTTACTGTTGTCAGATCGATAAACTACAGGGAGATAATCACCTTTGCATAATCATGGATTATTTACAATACTGTAGAAGAAAACATCTTGATTGCATATTTCAATTGTTTTTTTTTTTCATTGTATTAATATAACAAGACAGAAGGGGCATTTTAGGGTAATTCTATTTAGGATATATACTTTCTAATGTACCAGTTGTTCTCCTTCCTTGAAATTTTTGAAAGATTGAGGACCCTTCAGGCAGTCACTCATGCCATGAATGACACATGGTTTGACTACGGCTGTGCACTCTATATGGAGCTGCCCGTGAAAATATTATTTCATCTGGTCCAAATGCAGTGGTATAAGCAATGATGAACATGCCGTATGCTCATATGACACATCTGCTTCATGAATTGTACTAGCTGTCAATTTTATTCTTCATGATATATTCAAGGTCTTGATTTCTACCCATAGAGCCAGTGGTGGGATTCAAATATGTGAAAAACCAGTTCTCTGTGTGTATGCCACTTATGGAGGTCCATTCTGGGCCTGGTCAACAAAAAATTAGCTACCGGTTCTGCCGAACTGGTGCAAACTGGCTGAATCTCACCACTGCATAGAGCCCTACAGGGCATGGGGCCTGATTATTTGAGGGATTGCCTGTCTCCCATCATATTTGTCCAGCCAGTTCCTTCAATAAAACAATGAAATTTTGGGGCCATGATTTAGTTCCACTTGTTTTTTTAAATCTGTGCCATTTTTACTCTCTCTCTCTCTCTCTCTCTCTCTCTCTCTCTCTCTCTCTCTCTCTCTCTCTCTCTCTCTCTCTCTCTCTCTCTATGTGTGTTTGTGTTTCTTCTTGTTGATAAGCTACATAGAGCCACTGGAAATTGGGCAGCATATAAATTTAATTACACACACTTGCACATACATGCACACACAAATACCCACATGTATCAGTGGTGTCCTCAGAATTAGGTTGGGTCAGAATACCAATATAGCAGTATGGGATCAAAACCATTTTGATCAACACCACGCAATTCCAATCCTTTTAATTTTTGAGAAAATGTAATTTAATGTCGGGCAGGGTTGAAGAAGTTGAGAGTACAGCTATTCCTATGCAATTGAATGCCCAACCATTTTTTTTTAAATAATTGCCAACTATACAATGGACCTAAAAATACATAACCCTTCAACTGAGTTCCCTTTGGGCTGCCCTGTTTAATATTCTTTCCATTGTTTCAGAGGAAATTGAAGATAGAAACAGGAAAAGTCAGTTGAGGTAAGGGCCTAACCTGTATTGATCTGCAGATCAATGATAATCTTTCCTCTTCAGAAGCAGATTTATTACAGAAATCTTTTATTTTTAAAGCTGTAGTGTATGCAAGAATTTTGGACTTGAGTGTAGCTTTTTGGGTGCCCCTGTTTTTTTTTTTTCATAACAGTCAGACCTGTCCCCGGTTGGAACTCTAACTCATTGGGCCCCTAAGCGATTTTCCCCCTGATTCTTGTTCAATTTGCTCACTTCAGTTGATTCCTCCACCATCCACAATGTTCTTCTCATTCTGTTTCCTCGATCTTTCCCAGGTGGAGGATTTCTTAATGGGTGCAAAGATGTGGCTGATGAACCATCCTTCAACAGTCAAGTTGAATTTTCTGTCTGGTATTCTTAAGCTGCTTCTTTTCTCCTCTTTTCCTTTAGCAGAATGGATTAGTCCATGCCATTTTCTTGGGAATATTGCAACAAATGGTTTTTCTCTGAGATATTTTTCATGTCCAAGTTTGAGAGAGAAGGAAGTTCTAAGGTCATCCTGCTGGCTTCCATGCTGAAATAAAGACAATAAACTAGCCTTCCCCATTTGAGTGGTGCGATGGCCTAGAGGTGAAGATGTTTGAGAGTTCAGTCCTAGGCAGCAACAGATGTTTCTCTATCAGGACACAAGGCGAAAATATCTGCTGTGAACTCCATGTAGGCATCAGGAAGGGCATCTGGCCAGTAAATGCTCAGTTCCATTGTCATCCCAATAAAAGAGATTACAGGGTTGTAAAAAGAAAACAAAACAAAACACCTCCCCCCAAAAACCTAGGCTTTCCCATTCCTAGCAAGCTTCTTAACCATTATACTAACTTGACTTATTCTGCATTCTTTTTTAAATTATGATTTTTATAAATGTTAGAAATCCAGACTTTTGGCAGCCTCAATTACCTTAATATTCCTCCTTGAGATTTTGATTGCAATCTCTGTTGCCCTCATATGCATCAAATAAATGAACATACTTTTGGAAATGCAGGTATATATAGCCAGATCTGGGTAAGGACTCTTATTCAAATTAATCAATCAAAAATCCACAGGTCTGCAGGCATGTAGATGGTCCAGATTCTATATTTCTGCAGTCACCTGTTAGACATCCTCACAATCTGAACAAACCTGAACTTCTTTTGTATTTTGATGCTCTTGGACTTCTGTACCCACCACTGAAACATGAATCACTCAGATTAGTCTTTTTCTTTTGGTTTACTAGAAGCTTGTTTAACAATATTTCCTGTTTACACTTTTCAAAATTTTCTTCAGGAACCATAATTGCTAAGTATTGTGACTCATTGAATCTTGCAGCTTCAGGGGGCAGGACAGTTCAACATTTAAAGCTGTCAAAATCAAGTTTGTTCATATGTTGGGATAGACTTTATCTCTATAATGCTTTAATTATTAAACCATAGGCATTATAGAATGGAAAGACATAGAAAATTATACATTTTATTATTACACTAATACACAACCATTTCATTTTCAAAAGCACTTAAGGCACATATTATTGCTGGCAACAATCACTGATCTAAATCCAATTGTGTACATCAAGATTGATTCCTTTAACTCATTTTATGATGTTTTTTTGCATGAGTTGTTGCCTGTTATTCAGCTCAGGCCTTATCAAGATGATGTAAACTTTGGGGGAGAAAATGAGGACCAATAATCCAGCACTTGAGGCTAAGATGGAGAAGATCTCCACAGCCACCATGTATTTCCCTTTGGTGCTTTGGTAGGCTGGAACAAAAGAAATCCAAACACTACAAAAGAGCAGCATGCTGAGAGTGATAAATTTGGCTTCATTGAAACTGTCTGGAAGGTTCCTTCCAAGAAAAGCCACTGAAAAGCTGATCATAGCCAAGAGACCAATGAAACGCAGGACACAATAAAACATGACAGGGGAGCCTTCATTGCACTCCAGGACCATTTCTGTAGGCAGAGAGTACATATCAAGATCTGGGAAGGGAGCAGAGCTCACTAGCCATACAGTACAAAGACTGGTTTGAATGAAAGAGCAGGAAAGCACTATAAAAAGTGCCAGTCTTTTCCCCACCCATGACTTCATCTGGGAGCCTGGCCTGGTGGCCATGAAAGCTAGAACTACAGTGAGGGTTTTGGCCACCACACAAGAAACCGCCACAGAAAAGATGATGCCAAAAGCAGTTTGGCGAAGCAGACAGGTTGTCATCTGAGGCTGACCAATGAAAAGTAAAGAACAGAGAAAGGAAAGCAGAAGGGAGACTAGGAGGATGTAGCTGAGATCCTGGTTGTTGGCCTTGACTATGGGAGTATCCTTATGCTGAATGAAGACCGCGAGGACCAGAGCTGTACTGGAGGAAAATAAAAGAGCAAAAATGGTCAAGGTGATCCCCAAAGGTTCATGGAAAGATAGAAAGCTGATCTCTTTTGGGATGCACTGATCCTGAGTTTTGCTGGGATAATGATCCTCTGGACACTGGTAGCAAAATTCCAAGTCTGAAAAGATAAAACCAAATCTCTTTATTTGGACTGTGGTGTATCTAATCAAGATAGAAAAAACAGCTTAGTGCATAATCTGAGCTACAAAGAAAATTGCACGTTTCTTAAATAATTGTGTTTTTATGAGATATTATGCAGAGGCCAACATCAATTTGTTTGTTGTTCACTCATTCAATTTATAGGCACCCTTCCTTCAGAAACTCTGGGCAACATATCTGCACTGGATCCTGGAAGTGCTTCTAGCATCCACACAAAGGAAAAGGCCAATTTCTATTCAACATGATTTTTATATGATAATGTCTGAACATTCCCGCCTGATTCCAAATTCAAATGCAGTCCATGAGATCCTTACCCATTTGAACTGAAACTTTTCCTCTTGGGCATGGAAAGCAATTGTAACAACAAAATGGCTTCCCTTCCTTCTTGGTCTTGCTGTGACCTTTATGACAGGGATCATTGCACAAAGACAGAGGCTGTGCCTGGGTACAAGGAGAAACAGACAAGACAGAATCCTTAATTGTTGGTTTGGTACTGGGATAGTCACTGGGATATAGGTTTTTGTGTTCTATAATCTCCCAGGATTTGAAATGAACACCTAAGAACCATCATTAAAAAGGCACAACAAAGAATGTTCTTTCTGCATCAACTCAGAAGTTCATATTGCCCCAGGAGCTGTTGATACAGTTCAACAGAGGAATTACTGAATATGTCATTTGTACTTCTATAATTGTCTGGTTTTATAAAGCAATCTAACAGGACAGGTACAGACTTCAGTGGATAGTTAGGTCTGCAGAAAAAAAAATTGTAACCAACCTGCCTTCCATAGAAGACCAGTATATTGCATGGGTCAGAAGGAGGCCTGAGAAAATAACTGGCCATACAACTATTTTCATTATCTGCATCATGAACAGTGATGGACCCCAAGTATATACAGAAAATACCTGGCTAAATTTCCTTGGGCACTTAATAGAATCAGCATTAACACTGAACACTTGTCCTTTGGGAGCTCTGAGATCAAATCTTCCCACTTTGACTCGATGTAGACTTAGGTTTGGGAATGTGACCCAATTGATAATATCAAATCCTGCTTCCAGGTTCCCATTTTCATCAAAGGAAATGATTTCCCCAACACTATTGTTAAATGAGACCTTTCTTAGATAGTGATGGAACTAAACTAAGCATAAAAATAAAACAAAATGCATTAGAAAAATAGTACAAATGATAATAGAAGGTGAGAATATTTCACCAAGTATACCCAAAGATGCTTTTTCATGAGGCAACTTACTTTCTTGTTCTTCTAGGGCACAGAAAAACAAGAAAGACATGAAAAAGCATCTTTGGCACAAGTATGACATGGATGACTAAGAATCTCCATAGACATTCACAAAATATAATTAGTCTTGTACCCAAACTATCAGTAATCATGATCAAACAATCTAGGTGCTTGTTATTGAATTATTTATAATAAGCCTATAATATAAACAAAATATACACTTAAGGTAAGTTTATCATTACTTCCAAGAAGCCAATTAATTACATTAAAAAAATGAACCATTAACCAAACCAAAAAGCAAATTCAAGCATCTTGATATTTGTCCCAGTGACCCACTCAAATGGGGAAAAAAAAGAGAAATAAAATTTTTTACATCTTCTTTTCATCATTGGAATGGCCTCTACTATTCCTTACTCTGACTTGGGAGCCTACCAATACAAGTTAGTCGTCTCATACATGTTTTTTTCTCTCTCTCCTATTGTACTTCCTGTTAATAGTGTTATAGAGAATTGTATGCCTTTGGACCTGATAACATACCAAGTTGAGTAATAAAGTTAATGTTGAGACTTTGGAAAAAGTTCAGAGAAGAGCAACTTAAATGACCAAAGGCCTGGAAACTAAAACATATGAAGAACGGCTGCAGGATTTGGGTTTGGCTAGTCTAAAGAAAAGAAGAAACAAGGGTGACATGATAGCAGTATTCCAATATTTGAGGGGCTACCACAAAGAAGAGAGGGTCAAATTATTCTCCAGAGCACCGGGGGGCAGGACAAGAAACAATGGTTGGAAACTGATCAAAGAGAGAAGCAACCTGGAATTAAGGAGAAACTTCCTAACAGTGAGAACAATTAATCAATGGAACAGTTTGCCTTCAGAAATTGTGGGTGCTCCATCACTGGAGGTTTTTATGAAGAGACGAGAGAGTCATTTGTCTGAAATGATATAGATTCTCCTGTTGGAGCAGGAGGCTGGATTAGAAGACCTCCATGGTTCTATTCTATTCTATTCTATTCTATTCTATTCTATTCTATTCTATTCTATTCTATTCTATTCTATTCTACTCTATTCTATTCTATTCTATTGAGGCTGAAGAGTTTTATGGAAGCATACAAGTATTTCCTACAATGGGAATCTGATATGAGCAATGATTACAAAGTATTATAATGTAATAAATCATTATATGTGTATGTCTAAGAAAAGCAAAAGGAAAGGAGCTGAGATTAGCAGTCAGATCAATAATTAAAAAGGCAACAAATCAATCCTTAATTTTCCTTTTGACCCCTGCTGCCCCTTTGTGTTGAATAGAACATGAAATATTGAAAAATCATTTCTACTGGATGTAGATCTGCAGACTCTCTAAATCCATCATAATAACATTTTCTAAACAATGACAACTATGAAATAATGGGATCTAGGACAACTTGCCATGGCCACCTCACAGTAGCCAATTCACCACAATCAACTTGCCACGGCCAATTTGCTGTGGAACAACTTAACACAAGATAACTGTGCTCTAGACCTGTTCCTCTTTTAAAATTATTAGTAATACTATTAGTAATGTTATTAATATTATTATTAGTAATATTATAGTTATCTCACATTGAGTTGTGATGGCAAATTGGCAGTTGTGAGTTGGTTATGGTGAGTTGGCCCATTCGACTCTAAAAACATACAAAAATATCAACTTACTAGAGAATTGGCTTATGTAGATATGATTGTCCAATTTCTACTTGCGTAATCAGGACATTACCTGCCACAGTTGTTGCTTCAAGATCTTCTTCTGTCCTTCTTCTGACATAGTTCTATATTTGAACTTTAATGAAGTCATGGACTGCAATACGTGGGACACAGCATAAACTGCATTGTAAATGCTATAGCTATGGGATGTTATTCTCATGTCAAAAACAGACCTAGGAAGAGCCTCTAGCTTTTCCTCCCCACTGCAGTGATTCCAAACAATCTCCTCTTCCAAGGATGTTGAAAAGGAACAAAGAAAGGCTTGTTTCCAAAAGTCCTTAATAAAACCATCTGTGGTTTCCATATTAGGGTTTCTCTTCTGAAGAAAATTTTGGAAACCCACCACATCCTGAGAATGAATTGCAAAGATTAGGGTACCATGAAGAATATCTAGATCCCAAGTTTGTTGAAAAGGAACAGAAGTGAATTCCATTTGTGCAGTCATTATCCAGACTTTGCCCGCTTTCATTGGTATGTTTTCAAGTTCTGAAATTTGGGGAAACATTCTCAAAAAGATTGTAGTGTGAATTTCACCATGTAAGAACACAACATTGGCTGTGCTACTAATTATCAATTGGTATGTTTTGACCCATGATTCTATCATTTCATGAATGCCAGTTTTAAAATACAAGGTTGGCAATGGTTCTATAAAATCAAAGCAGACACCTCCCTGGGAAAATTTGGGAAGTTCATTCTGTACAAACCTTAGGCCATTGTCATCATGTATAAAAATGACACCAATCCAGGTCCATCTGAAAAGCAAAAGCAACTGAAGCATCCCCATATACTGTTGGTTTCTATTAGGGAACATCCATTGGAAAAAGGCTTGTTGGGATGGGTCATTAATCAAAGGAGAAGAACCATATCCAAGCTATAAAGAAAGGAAAGATTAAGTAGGTAGAATGAATAAGGTAAAATTTTAATGTATGAATGGTGGGTATTCATCTAACATTCTGAAACTGAATCAAGAATCAAACATTGTACGACCAAGTTCCATTAGAATGGAACTTCACTTTTCTTTATTTTTTAAGATATAGTGGGTGTTTTTCATTTGATTCATGTTATCAGTTTGTAAGAATCATTCATACTGAATTGTGAAAATAAATATGTGCAAAAAAATTGAAAAACACGGGGAGACAATTTACCCAAGATCACCAATTAGAAAGCAGATTCTGGCCATTACAATCTCCCTGGGTCAAAGCATTATAGATGATACTTCCTCTTGAGTAAACTGCAGAAATGGATTATTTTTTGCTGTTAGCTCAAGAGTTGAGCTGTCAGCAGTCCTGGGATTCCATCTATGCTCCTAACTGAGGTGGAGCCAACACAGACAGTAAACCCTGCTTTTCCCACTTTGGGAAGTAACTATTTTATAGATGGTTTCAAGGTTAAACAAAATTGAGGAATAAAACAGATTTTAAGGTTGAGAAGAAAATAAAATATTTGGGTATTACTATGACAAATATGAATTGTATGTTATTTTATAATAACTGTGTTGAGACATGGAACAAAATTTAAAAAGATATGTGATTAAGATGAATGTTTTATCTAGAATGTTATTTTTGTTTCAGACAATATCTATTTTGATGACTAGTGTACTATTTAATTACTAGCAGAAATTTATGTTTAAGTTTGTATGGCAGGGGAAAATCACTGAGTTAAATACATTTTACTACAAATTGCAAAGGAAAAAGGAAGTTTATGGGATAACCAGATTTGAAATTATATTTTTCTTCCTGCTATTTATCTTAGATGAAATAGTGGTTGTTGCTAAGAAATAGAAGACTGCTGGAGTTAGAAGGACATGATCTGACATTTGGGTAGCTTGGAATTCTATGGTATGGTAAAGCTAAGGTTAATGTATATTTCAGAAATTGTTATGTCAGGCAGACCATTCTTACAATATGGAATAAATATAAATTTGGGTTGTTCCTGTTAACACCAAAAATAGAAGAAAACTTACAAGAGCAACTGCAATAGCATTAGCACTTAGACTTATATACCACTTCACAGTGCTTTACAGCCTTCTCTAAGTGGTTTACAGAGTCAGCATATTGCCCCCAATAATCTGGATCCTCATTTTACTGATCTCGGAAGGATGGAAGGCTGAGTCAACCTTGAGCCGGTCAGGATCGAACCCCTGGCAGTCAGCAGAATCAGCCTGAAATACTGCATTCTAACCATTGCGCCACCATGGCTCAAGATAAATAAGAAGACATCAAGACATCAAATAAGAAGGTATCAATCCTTGATTGTTACAATAATTGAGAATTTTATCCAGGAGTTAAAAAAAGGGAGCTAGGAATCAGGGGTAATCAAGAGTTTTCAATTCATTTGTGAGATAGGAAGTGGAAAGGTATATATTCTATTTGATAAGCAAAGGAATTAAGTATAGATGCTGTGAATTCTGGGTTAGGCTAGCATTTAAACAATGAATTATTACCTGTTTGATGATGACACATTCTTTGTCCCAAATTGATAAAAATTCTTACTGAACAATAAAAAAGAGTTCTACATGTCTTGTTCAGTTCTACATGTCTTGTTCAGATCTTACCTGTGGTATCTTATAGATGCTCAGAATGGTTGCCATGAAAAGACATGCCTTGGAGTTTGGTCCTCCAATGACAGCCACAGTAATACCTTGGACATCACATTTATAGTTTGGAATGAACTTGTCCCGTGTAGACAGAAGCTCCAGTGAAGCAAGATAAGTTAAGCTTCCAGTGAAGTAGTCATTATAAATGTTGAAACCCAGGGAGACATTATTCAGCATCTGGATATTCTCATTGATCTCCTTCACAGCAAAGACAAAAGCCAAGATGTGTCACAAATCTGCAATGAGATTTAACTGTACCATTGGATTGTCTCAAGTTAAGTTTAAGGGTTGCTAGATTCCTATTCTTCTAAATTTAGATCATCTGCCTTTTCCATAGCAGTCTGTTCCTGTGGAGCATCCTGTCCTCTGAAATCTAGTAGGTCCTCATCCCAGTAACTTTCTAGAAGACCATAAAGAGCTGGTTCACACCACCACTGGAATAAGGTGAGGAGACAGCTGGAAGAGGATGTGGTTGGCCTCATCAGAGGAGACGGAATTTGATGCCAGTTGGTTTTTTTTTTTGTGTATGTGTTTATTGTTTTTTTAATGTTTTGGTTTTATATCACTGCCCTGAGCTGCTCAGAGTTGTACTGTTTTCATGGGAGGCCACATCAGTTTAATGAATATATAAATATTAGTGGATCATAAGTTATCTGGACAGCTGTTATGAAATACAGGCTCAAATATTTTTAAGTTGAAAATGAGAGTGCACCAATTACCCAAATGATGGGTAATTGCCAAAATAGTACTTTTTATCTCAAAATGTTTGTACAAAAAATGCATATATTTCAGTGAAGTGTATCTAACCATGCCTATCAGGGTGTTGATTCCCAAAAACATTCAACTAGAATGCTAATTTTCATTTCTAACAAGAGAACATTTCTGAAAGAAAATAGCATGTGATCTTGGGTGCACATAGTGTGATGGTAAAAGGTCCCCTCCTTGTAGACCTGAAACTATATTCATTACCAAACCTGTGGGATGCTCCCCAGACATATGATCTGTGTAAAATGCCCTTGTAAGAAAACATTTGCCTCAAGTTGAATTCATTCTGAATGGTGACAAGGAGAAAACTCAGTCAGGTACCTGTGGCCCAGATTGTTATTTCTATTCACTGACAATAACTCAGAGATAGTATAGTTAGCATATTAACTTAGTAAGAAGGAACAAATAATAATATGGTCACACAAATGGGTTTATTGGACAACCATTTGTCTGAAATGGTATAGGATTTCCTGTCTGAGCAGGGGACTGAACTAGAAGACCTCCAAGGTCCCATCCAACTATTCTATTCTATTCTATTCTATTCTATTCTATTCTATTCTATTCTATTCTATTCTATTCTATTCTATTCCGCTCCGCTCCGTTCCATTCCATTCCACTCCACTCCACTCCACTCCACTCCACTCCACTCCATTCCATTCCATTCCATTTTATTCTATTCTATTCTATTCTATTTAAAATATCCCAACATTTCTTTGTTTTGCTTCTGCCTTTCTTTGCCTTTCAATGCAGTAGACCAAAGGTATATAAGCCCTGGCTCTCGTTTTGCTCTTGGGTGCTTAACAAAGTATCAAAGCTTTGCTTGAATTCAGTATATACTATATTATTGCTTGTAGGCATGCAAATAAACTTATGCATCTTCAGAGTGATTTGATTGCCTTAGGTATGCCTGGATTTGGTCACAATAAAGGAAAATGTTATACCAACTACATATTATTGCAAGAAACATGATTTAGCCATGGATGTTATGCCTTTATAATAGACATTTTACATTTCAGTTCAGTTGAATATCCTAGTTTTGGCACATGAACTAACAATTAGTTTAACAGGCCATCAAGAATTCTAAAGAAGTTCATCTTCTCTACCACACAATAACAAAATCCCATCATGATATTTGTGGAATTATATCTTTGCAATCTCTCTGTTCTTCAGATTAGTTATTAGCTATTAAATATGTTCAGTTATCTTTAATTTTGCAGTTCATAATGAAAGATGGCTATTTTTCTAAGAGAAATAAGTTTAGCCTCAATTCTCTTTTGCTACCAAGAAAGCAAAATGAAAAATTCTCATGAAATTTATTACAAGTATACAGAAGAACTACAGTACTATGACAATAATAATAACACAACATGAAATGGGTAGGTAGTGGAATCAGTCTCAGTAATTTCCATCCATTTAACTTGTCACTTTGCTCAGGAATGTTACTTAAAATGGTCAGAATGTGTTCATAGAACACGCTAAACTGGATAAAAATTCTGATCCATTGAAATTTAATTTGTACTATATCCCTTAATGCTTATGATTGAAAAGTCATGCTTGCTCTTATTGCCTAAGCCTAGGGAGAGACCCACTGCCTGAAATATTTGGTTTAAGATACCAATTGCTTACATGAGGTCATCAAAGAGTTCAGAAGCAGGATGCCTTTCAAAGTTGAGAGGGTTGGAAAACCTGTAGCTCTGTGAACTAATGTCAGCTATGATAACATCTCCTGACTGGTAATACTTATGATTGATTTTCCGAGGGTCACTGATTATGCATTTAGCAACTGGAACATAACACACTGCTGAAGGAAGCAGCATGACAAATGAAAGAATAAAGATCATTATCTCTCATTCACATCTTCTCCTTAACATCAAGTCATCTTTTCCTTTACAATCGTTCAAGCGTTGGTGTTCTGTTGTGCTCTTCTAGCATGTCCAAGAATGTCAGCTTCATCAATAATTCAGGAGTCCCAGATGCTTTAAAATCCCTGCCATGAAAGTTCCAGTGGAGTTTAACAGTATTTAACAGTATTCCTTAATCTTAGTTCACTGTTTAGCTAGCTACTACCAGAAAATCTCTTCTCACCTGGAGGAATTCTCCAAGTAATCAGCATCAATTGGATAATTATGGGGAATATATCCTTCTACTCGTCATTAGATGTCCACGTAGCAGAGGAAAACAATTCCCCCACCTACAGCTTCAGCAAAAAATTTTTTTCTAAAAAAATGTTTCAAAAGTACGAAGCAAGCAAGATGGCAAAATTGATGGTGTGATACAAGCCCCCAATTAATATCTTAGATGCAAGAAATACTGTCTGTTAACTGTAGGTTGTACTGTTTACTTGTTTATTTCCTGCCTATATTAATATTACAAATAGCTCAAGACAGTAAACATATCCAACACACCTTCCTCCTCCTATATTCCCCACAACAAAAAACTCTGTGTGGTGAGTTGGGCTGAGAGAGAATGGCTGGCCCTCACTCAGCTGGTTTCCATGGCTAAGGTGGGACACACTTCCCACTTTCTAGCCTAACTTCCTATACAGAACCCAAAATAAAATTGCTCAAGACACCATGATAGGTCTGCATTGCTTGTTGATGTTGCTTTCAACTATTAGAAAGGACTGTATCTAGCACTATAAACCCTTTGGGTTGATCTGGGTGCAATTACTAATACAATTCCTGTCTTACGTATTGTGAAGGCACTGTCATTGAACATAGATATTTCCTGTTGTATCCTGAGCCTGCAAAAGCAGGCTCAGGATGTTGCATAGGTTCTGGGCACTCCAAAAGCTGCCCAGGACCAGACTGAGCGGCGCCGGCCTTCTACGCATACGCAAGGCACAAAAACGCTCTGTTACTTTGTTTGCCGTTGTCCAAGTCTCTGGACACATAAAGAGGCCTGCGTGCCTTTTGCCATTGTTCGGGTGTTGTTGGTTGAAGAATAAAGAGCTGTTAAACTTCACCATGTTTATTCATCATTTGCAAGTGAACAAAGTACTTAACACTGGCAACGAGGATGGGATCCTTTGCAAACTAAAGAGAAAGTTTTAAGGACTTACCCAGGAAGTCCTGAAGAGGGAAGACGGCGTCTGAATCAGCGTCCCAGCCTGCCAGTATAGCATTGCTGGAGGGTGAGCTCAGCTAAAGGACCCTTTCCCCAAACAGAAGTTTGCAGAGGAGCGAGTGGTGAAGTTAGTAGAAGTACGATGGCGAAGATTGGTCGTTTGTCTGATTTTGATGTCTCACACCCAGAGAGATGGAATTCCTACGTTGCAAGAGTGGAGAATTACTTCAGAGTAAATCAAATTAAAGAAGATGGCTTGAAGGCTGCAATTCTTTTGTGTGTCTGTGGACAGGAAGCTTTTGAAATTGCAGAGAATCTGGTGGCCCCTGCACCTCTGGAGTCAGTAACAT
This sequence comes from Crotalus tigris, assembly GCF_016545835.1. Lineage (NCBI taxonomy): Eukaryota > Metazoa > Chordata > Lepidosauria > Squamata > Viperidae > Crotalus > Crotalus tigris. Next base: position 392,836 of record NW_024097325.1, on the reverse strand, counting down.
ATACTGATTTGAAGAAAATGTTAAAGGAACATTTCCAGTCAAAGTTATCTGTTATTGCTTGGAGGCACATGTTTGAGCAGAGAGACCAGAAGCCGGGTGAATCTGCTACAGATTTTATTGCGGCCTTAAGGCAAGCAGCCAGATCTTGTGAGTTCAAGCATCTGGAAGAGAGGCTACGAGATCGCTTTGTATGCGGTTTAAGGAATAGAAGATTTTTGCTAAAGAAGATGTCTCTTTCCAAGATGCGCTACAAGAGGTGACAGCTGAGGAAGCAGCAGGCGGGGCTGTGAAGACCCTACGGCCCACCAGCAGCCCTCCAGAGACAGCTACCGTCCATCAAGAGGACGCTCGAGAAGGATCAGAAGCGGATCCTGAAGAAGAGGTGGATAGACTTCACCAGCCAACTGAAAGGAGGCAGAAGGAACATCCGGACAAGGCCCCAGCATCTCTTCAATGCTTCGGGTGTGGAGGACGCCACAAGCGAGCTGACTGCAGGTTCTGCTCCACCATTTGCAGAGCATGTGGCAGGCAAGGCCACATCACATCCGTCTGTTTGGGTTGCCAGAAGGTCCAACCTCGTGAAGAATTGCATCTGAAAGGTACCACGGTCCCCAGCCAACATAGGGTGGGTTTCTGCGCATTGCGCAGGAGTATTTTAAGGACAGGGACACATAAGCCCCTTAAGAAGAAACTTTCTATTAACTTAAGGCTGCAAGGGGTTCCCTTATCAATGGAGTTGGACACTGGATCCGCTCTCTCTATTATTTCTATTAACACATTCAAAAGAATATGCAGTTGCAGTGGCCTTCGAGTTAAACTCAGGCCATCCAATCTAATACTTACAGATTTTCAGAATTATATGATGTGTGTTAAGGGGGAGGCCACCCTTAGAGTACAGCGTAAGGATTTTGAAGGTCCCCTAGATGTGGTGGTTGTTGGGGGTGAGCGTACGAGTCTTATTGGACTCGATTGGTTCGAGGCCCTGGGAATCCAGGTAACTGGGCTGCACCATTTGCAAACGTTGAGCCTTGCAGAAGTCTGCAAGGAGTTTGCAGATGTGTTTAGTTCAGAGCTAGGATCCTACAAGGGGCCTCCAATTTCACTAGGATTAGACCCAACCATCACACTCATCAGGGTTAAGCCTAGGAGATTGATGCTGAGCTGGACAAATTGCTCCAGCAGGGCATTCTAGAACCTGTGGATTCAAGTCCATGGGAAACCCCCATAGTAATGCCTCTAAAGGCTAATGGGAACATACATATATGTGCAGACTACAAGTGCACACTGAATAAGGTGCTGCAACAGCATGCTTATCCAGTGCCTGTGGTAAGTCACATTCTGGCCTCCCTCAAGGGGGGGCACACTTTTGCAAAGCTTGACCTGGCACAGGCCTATCAACAGCTACCTGTTGATGAGGCAGCTGCAGAGGCCCAGACTATTGTAACTCACAGGGGGGGCCTTCAAGGTCAAGAGACTGCAATTTGGGGTAAATGTAGCCCTTGGCATATTCCAAAGTGTCACGGAGAGCACACTTTGAGGTATTCCTGGGGTCTGACTCTACTTTGATGATGTCCTCATTGCTGGGGAATCATCTCAAAATTTAGCAGAGAGATTAAGGGCTGTCTTGCTTCGTTTTTGAAAAGCAGGCCTTAAACTAAAGAAGGATAAATGTAAGATAGGAGTCACTTCTACTGACTTCTTAGGATTCAAGATAGATGCTCAAGGCATTCACCCTGCTGAAACTAAATTGCAAGCTATCCAGCAGGCCCCAAGCCCTAAGTCTAAGAATGAGCTGCAAGCCTTCTTGGGGCTATTAAATTTTTACCATGCATTTCTCCCACATAAAGCTGCAGTGGCAGAGCCATTACACAGGCTCTTAGACAAGCAGGCTCCTTGGCAGTGGACTAAAGTCCATGACAAGAGTTTCAATGAGGTTAAGGTCTTGCTTACTTCTAATGCTGTTTTAGCGCATTTCAATGAGCAACTGCCTGTTTGCATCGCATGTGATACATCTCTTTATGGGGTTGGAGCTGTACTCAGCCATCTGAAGGCTGATGGGACACAGGTTCCTGTGGCCTATTATTCATAGACTCTTTCTTCTGCAAAGCGAAATTACGCTCAAATTGACAGAGAAGCCTTGGCCATGTTGTTGTTGTTGTTAATTGCGAAGTCGTGTCCGACCCATCGCGACCCCATGGACAACATTCCTCCAGGTCTTCCTGTCCTCTACCATCTTCTGGAGTCCATTTAAATTCACACCTACTGCTTCAGTGACTCCATCCAGCCATCTCATTCTCTGTCGTCCCCTTCTTCTATTGCCCTCAATCTTTCCCAGCATTAGGCTCTTCTCCAGTGAATCCTTCCTTCTCATTAGGTGGCCAAAGTACTTGAGTTTCAACTTCAGGATCTGGCCTTCTAAAGAGCAGTCGGGGTTGATCTCTTCTAGGACCGACCGGTTTGAACGCCTTGCAGTCCAAGGGACTCGCAGGAGTCTTCTCCAGCACCACAGTTCAAAGGCCTCAATTCTTTTGCGCTCAGCCTTTCTTATGGTCCAACTTTCACAGCCATACATTGCAACTGGGAAAATCATGGCCTGGACTATGCGCACTTTTGTTGGCAGGGTGATGTCTCTGCTTTTTAGAATGCTGTCTAGATTTGCCATAGCTTTCCTCCCCAGGAGCAAGCGTCTTTTAATTTCTTGGCTGCAGTCTCCATCTGAGGTGATCTTGGAGCCCAGAAAAATAAAATCTGTCACTACCTCCATTTCTTCCCCATCTATTTGCCAGGAATTGAGAGGGCCGGATGCCATGATTTTGGTTTTCTTAATGTTGAGTTTCAAGCCAACTTTTGCACTCTCCTTCTTCACCCGCATCAAGAGGCTCTTTAGTTCCTCTTCACTTTCTGCCATTAGAGTGGTATCATCTGCATATCTTAGGTTGTTGATATTTCTCCCGGCAATCTTAATTCCAACTTTTGATTCATCTAGCCCTGCCTTTCTCATGATGTGCTCTGCATATAAGTTAAATAGGCAGGGCGACAGTATACAGCCTTGCCGGACTCCTTTTCCAATTTTGAACCAATCAGTGGTTCCGTGTTCGGTTCTCACTGTTGCTTCTTGACCCGCATATAGGTTTCTCAAGAGACAAATGAGATGGTCTGGTACTCCCATCTCTTTAAGAACTTGCCACAATTTGTTGTGATCCACACAATCAAAGGCTTTTGCATAGTCAATGAAGCAGAAGTAGATGTTTTTCTGGAACTCCCTAGCTTTCTCCATGATCCAGCGTATGTTGGCAATTTGATCTCTAGTTCCTCTGCCTCTTCGAAATCCTGCCTGTACTTCTGGTAGTTCTCGATCCACATACTGCTGGAGTCTAGCTTGTAGGATTTTAAGCATAACTTTACTAGCATGTGAAATGAGTGCAATGGTGCGATAGTTTGAACATTCTTTGGCATTGCCTTTCTTTGGAATTGGAATGTAAACTGACCTTTTCCAATCCTGTGGCCACTGTTGAGTTTTCCAAATTTGCTGGCAAATTGAGTGTAGCACTTTTACTGCATCTTCTTTTAAGATTTTGAATAGCTCAGCTGGAATACTGTCACCTCCACTAGCTTTGTTGTTGCTCAGATTTTCTAAGGCCCATTTCACTTCACATTCTAGGATGTCTGGTTCGAGGTCAATGACCATCTCATTGTGGTTATCTGGGATGTTAAGCTCATTCTTGTATAGTTCTTCTGTGTAGTTTTGCCATCTCTTCTTAATCTCTTCTGCCTCTGTTAGGTCTCTGCCATTTTGGTCCTTTATCATGCCCATCTTTGCATGAAACGTTCCCTTCATATCTCCAATTTTCTTGAAGAGATCTCTGGTCCTCCCTATTCTGTTGTTTTCTTCTATTTCTTTGCACTGTTCATTTAAGAAGGCATTCTTATCTCTTCTAGCTACTCTCTGGAATTCTGCATTCAATTGGGTGTATCTTTCTCTTTCTCCTTTGCCTTTCGCTTCCCTTCTTTCCTCAGCTATTTGCAAAGCTTCCTCAGACAGCCATTTTGCTTTCTTGCATTTCTTTTTCTTTGGGATGGTTTTAGTTGCTACCTCTTGTACAATGTTGCGAACTTCCATCCATAGTTCTTCAGGCATTCTGTCTATCAGATCCAGTTCCTTAAATCTATTTGTCACCTCTACTGTATATTCATCAGGAATATGATTTAGTTCATACCTGAGTGGCCTAGTGCTTTTCCCTACTTTTTTCAATTTAAGCCTAAATTTTGCAACGAGAAGCTCATGATCTGAGCCACAGTCAGCTCCTGGTCTTGTTTTTACTGACTGTATAGAGCTTCTCCATCTTTGGCTGCAGAGCACATAGTCAATCTGATTTCTATGTTGACCGTCTGGTGATGTCCATGTGTAGAGCCGTCTCTTGGGTTGTTGGAAAAGAGTGTTTGTTATGACCATCGTATTCTCTTGACAAAATTCTATTAGCCTGTGCCCTGCTTCATTTTGTACTCCAAGGCCAAACTTGCCTGTTATTCCGGTTATCTTTTGGCTTCCTACCTTAGCATTCCAATCCCCCATGATGATAAGGACATCATTTTTTGGTGTTAATTCTATAAGGTGCTGTAGGGCTTCATAGAACCGGTCAATTTCATCCTCTTCAGCACCAGTGGTTGGGGCATAGATTTGGACTACTGTGATATTGAATGGTTTGCCTTGGATTCGAATTGAGATCATTCTGTCATTTTGGGGATTGTATCCCAGTATTGCTTTTCCTATTCTTTTATTGACTATGAAGGCTACTCCATTTCTTCTGAGGGATTCTTGCCCACAGTAGTATACCTGATGGTCATCTGAGTTAAATTCACCCATTCCTGTCCATTTTAGTTCGCTGATTCCTAAGATGTCGATGTTCAGTCTTGTCATCTCTTTTTTGACTACGTCTAGCTTGCCTTGATTCATGGATCTTACATTCCAGGTTCCTATGGAGAAAAAATCTTTACAGCATCGGACTTTCCTTTCACCACCAGATATATCCACAGCTGAGCGTCCTTTCGGCTTTGGCCCAGTCGCTTCATTCTTTCTGGCGCTACTAGTACTAGCCCTCTGCTCTTCCCCAGTAGCATATTGGACACCTTCCGACCTGAGGGGCTCATCTTCCAGCGTCATATCTTTTTGCCTTTTAGTACTGTCCATGGGGTTTTCATGGCAAAGATACTGGAGTGGTTTGCCATTTCCTTCTCCAGTGGATCACATTTTGTCAGAACTCTCTGCTATAACCTGTCCGTCTTGGGTGGCCCTGCACGGCATAGCTTATAGCTTCATTGAGTTATGCAAGCCCCTTCGCCACGACAAGGCAGTAATCCATAAAGGGGCCTTGGCCATAGTGGCTGGCATTAAGACATTTCATGATTTCTTATATGACCGCCATTTCACGGTCTATACTGACCACAAGCCTCTGCTGGTTTGTTTATCACTAACAAACAGGCCCCACATATCATTTCTCCTCATATGCTGAGATGGTCCATTTTCCTGTCAGCATATGACTATACATTAGTTCACAAACCAGGAAAAGAAATGGTTCATGCAGATGGCCTGAGCAGATTACCCCTGAATCAACTGGAGCCTGATCCTGCTCCAGCCATTAATATTCTGTCCATTCAGGAGTTGCCTGAGTCTCCCTCAATGCTAGGGATGTGGCTGCAGAAACTGCCACTGATCACACGCTTACATGCGTGCTGACATGGGTGTTGTCAGGATGGCCTGACAAGTGCCCAGATACTGAGTTCCAAAGCTTCTGGCACAAGAAGCATGAGTTTTCCACTTTTAAGGGATGCCTGTTATGGGGTAGCAGGGTAGTGATTCCAGCCTCATTGAGGTCTAGAATCTTGATCTCTCTGCATGAGGGACATCTTGGCATAGTGAGGATAAAAGCACTTGCATGCAACCATCTTTGGTGGCCTGGCCTCGATAAAGCCATCGAGGCCTAGATGCATGGGTGTCAAGTGTGCCAACAGTCTCGGCCTGAAATGTCTCAGGCCCCAGTACATAGGTGGGAGGAAGCTCAAACCCCATGGTCTAGGGTGCATATAGATTACGCTGGGCCCTTTCAGGGGCAATTCTTCCTGGTTGTTGTGGATAGCCATTCCAAGTGGCTAGAGGTTGATCCTGTTTCCTCCACTACTACTGCCAGGACCATCCAGGTGTTGAGAGGAATTTTTGCATCACATGGTCTTCCAGATGTTCTGGTTTCAGATAATGGCCCTCAATTTACCTCTTCTGAGTTCCAGGCTTTTCTTCAGGCCAATCTGATCTGGCATGCAACATCGGCTCCCTTCCACCCATCCTCCAATGGACTGGCAGAGAGAATGGTGCGCACCACCAAAGATGCCCTCAAGAAACTGACTTATGGTAACTGGCATCACAGGTTAGCAGATTTCCTTCTTGCACACCACACCACACCATGCACTGCCACAGGGAAGAGCCCTGCTGAACTCCGCTGGAGTCTCCGCCTCATCACTAAACTGGACAGGTTGCACCCTGATCGGGTGGCTTCACAGGTGTCACAACCGCGGGCACCTAGGAGACTACAAGTGGGCGATCCAGTCTGGGCACGAAACTATGGGCCTGGTCATCTCTGGGTCAAGCTGTGGTCTGCAAGGTCTCTGGGCCATTGTCATATGAAGTTGCCTTGGTAGACGGCCACGTTCTTTGCAGACACATAAACCAACTGCGTTGGAGACTGGACTCTCACCCTTCTGCTCCTGGCTCTGCTCTGGGGGGGGGAGGAGGACCATAACATGCATTCTGAGGCTCAGTTTCACAGGCCTAACAGGCCATCACTAGCAGCTACTGAGGCTATTTGGGATTCATCCCAAGGTTCCGCAAGTGCTCCCAACAGGAATTCACTGAATAGGGGGTCTTCCCACACATCCATAATTACTCCAGACAGGGAGTCACACCGGGGGTATCCACAGTATTCATATATGTCAGATAGTGCTCCAGACAGGGAGACTGACTGGGGGTATCCACACAAATCACAAGCAGCAAGAGAAAAAGAATTCCAAAAGGGGCACTTGCCAAATTCCGCAATTGCTCCCAAAAGGAGGTCACCAGCAAAGGGGGTAGCCATGGAGGCGACTCCTGACTCTGGCACCTTGGACACATGCTTGGGGGCCACCGAGTACTGGGGCACTTCCATACCCAGCACTCTCCATCTGCTGGCCTTGGGTTCAAGGGACAGTGTTCCCAAGAAGGGTCCATTGTGGACCTGGGGACTTCCATCCCTCCAAGGTATGCTGGTTTGGACTTAGAGGGTCCAGCCAGCCAGCAGATGGGTGGGTCAACTGGGTATTTGGGGCAGCAAAGTCCTGGCCTGCCTAACCTGGTAGGCGAGCATGTAGGCCAGGCAACCTCAGCGGGGTCATCTGGGAATTTACAGCAGCAACACCCTGGCCTGCCTTGCCTGGTAGGTGAGCAGGTGGGCCAGGCAATCTCTCCTGGCCTTAGAAGGTCACAGCGGGCCAAGTGCCCACCCAAACATCTTAGAGAATTTGTGAAGTTGCTGTCAAGCCACAAGGTTCTGATCATGAGGCCCCTGAGTAACAAGTAGATTATTTTGTATTATTTTTTGATTTCGGATACATTTATTGCATGCACAAAGTGAAGAGGTTTTGCCTGAGGGCAGACTCGAGTTTTCCACATTCCTTGCATTTGATTAATGAAACTATATAACACTCTTCCAATGTATGGAGTACATGTGTGTGTGCAGGTATGTTCCATCTAGGGGGGAGGGGTGTTGTGTCCTGAGCCTGCAAAAGCAGGCTCGGGACATTGCATTGGTCCTGGGCATTCCAAAAGCTGCCTGGGACCAGACTGAGTGGCACCAGCTTTGTGTGCATGCGCAAGCCACGAAAACGCTCTGTTACTTTGTTTGCCGTTGTCTGGGTCTCTGGACACATAAAGAGGCCTGCGTGCCTTTTGTTGTTGTTCGGGTGTTGTTGGTTGAAGAATAAAGAGCTGTTAAACTTCGCCATGTTTATTCATCATTCGCAAGCGAACAAAGTACTTAACATTTCCCATTCCTTAAATTTCTGCCTTTCTGCTAAACAATGATAGTGAAATGATATGCATCAACAGAATCCTCCTGTCCATACTAAAGATAAATAGATTGATCAGACATTAGTCTTTTCTTGCATTATTGAACAGAATTACAAATTATCAGGGATGCAGAGTGGCAGGACTGTTAATCTCTCTTTTTATTTTTTTGGCATGCAATATTTGTAAAATGTATTTGCTGCCCATCTCATATCCCATGTCTCTGGGCTGCTTTTATTATAAGATTTTTAAGTTGAGATTTGATACTATACTGTGGTTGACTTACTTATTTTAAGCCTTTTAATATTTTCAAATCTTCAAATACACTTCCTGATTTAAAGAACACATTTAAAACTATATTTTAAAAGGGATACATCATTTGAATATTATTTTAGTGAAAATGAGATCTTTGCTGCTTCTGGGAGAGCATTCTGGGATAGCCAGTTGTAAGATATTTGAGAAGCCATTAAGAGTTTACCTGCTGAGAATATGATGCTTTGAAGGTGCTCCAAAGCAACTTTTTGCTCCTAAATTGAAATGAGGCCCAGACTTCTCATCTAATTTAGCTAGATTTCAATTATTTCATCAAGTGATGCCTGAGTTTTTTTTATCAACGTGATACAGCATTTGGGAAGGAAAATGCAGTCAGGCAAACCAATATTAGAAGCCAGAATAGCAAAACTTTTCACAACTAATACTTTATCTATAAACTGACAACTAAAACAAAAGGATGCAAAGAGCTTACTTCTAGGTAAGTGAAACTGAACCATAATATTAAATGATTCTGTTTTCCCCTAGATATCTGACATATTATTTTATATTTTTCTGTGGGTTTGTCTTCTTAGCTGTTCTTTGTTGTTTAGATCAGGCCTCAACACAATGATGTAGCATTTAGGAGAAAAGATACAAACCAGTAACCCAACACTGGAAGCAATAATGGAGAAGATCTCCACAGCAACCATATATTTTCCCTTGGTGCTCAGATATGTTGGAACAAAGGACAACCAAACACTACAAAAGACCAACATGCTGAAGGTGATAAACTTGGCTTCATTGAATACATCAGGCAGATTTCTGGCTAGGAAAGCTACTGTAAAACTGATAATAGCAAGGAGGCCCATATAGCCCAAGATACAGTAGAACATGAAGACTGATCCTTCATTACACTCTAGAATGATTTCTTGTACCACTAAATTCATGTCAGCATCTGGGAATGGAGGAGAGGTTGCCACCCATATAATGGAAATAATACCTTGAATACAACAACAGCCCAAAATTATCGAAAATACAAGTCTTTTCCCAACCCATCTGCTCATTATGGACCCAGGCTTAGTGGCCATGAAAGCCAGAACTACAACAATGGTTTTGGCCAATACACAAGAAATGGCCATGGAAAAGATGATCCCAAAGGCTGTTTGACGAAGGAGACATGTCACCTTGCCAGGTTTTCCTAGGAATAATAAAGAACAAAGAAAAGATAACATGAGAGCAACAAGGAGAGCATATGTGAGATTCCGGTTGTTGGCTTTGACAATAGGAGTGTCCTGATGCCTAATAAAGATCCAGAGGATTGCAGCTGTGACCAAAGTAAAGAACAGAGCAGAACTGGCCAATATAGTGCCCAAAGTTTCTTCATACTTCAAAAATGTTATAATTTTTGGGAGACAGAAATCCTGCATCTTATTAGGGTACCGATCTTCTGGACATTGAAAGCATTCATCCATGTCTAGAAAATAAAATAACAACTTACAAATTTGTTGAAAGAATTAAAACTGAACATGACAGTTGTCAATGCTGCTAACATTGGATATTCTTGCTTTGACAAAATATGAAGAGGGAGCCACTCTCTGTATAAGCTGTGTGGTACTTTTAGAGTTAAATTAGATGATGCTGGGAGGGGAGGGGAGGAGAAAGAATGTGTGTGGGGATTAGTTAAGATAAGAAACTGTGGGAAAGGAAACTTTGCCCTTCAAATTGATTGGAGAACATGACTTATGACTGCAAATTAGAGGAGGGAATTATGATTGAATATTATGTGCTCAGGGGAGGGGAATTCAGATCTTGGCATCCACCATGCTGTGCCCACACTTTGTTTTCATGATGAAAGACTTTTTAGGATAAACAATTCCTGGAAGTTCTTTGAAGTGTTTCTTTTGTTAATTGGAACCATGACAACACTATTAAGAAAAGAGAGCTACTGTTTAACATGTGAATATCAAATACACTGGCATACTTCCAATAGTTATGTTTGGGAAACCCTTTGTCCCAAAATATATTATTTGGCATCATATTGTAATTCAGTCAATGAATTGAATGCATATCTCATTTGGGTCAATTTTCTGTGTTTTCTGTATTTCATTAAATCTGAGCAGACACACTTCATTTGTGATCTTCAACAAGATGCAGTTTGACTAACAACTCTGATGATTCCATAGATGGACATATTTGCCATTTATTTTATATATTGGTAGGTGCAGCTCCTTACATTTGTCATGTACAGGAGTTTAAATCTAATTTCTTAATTGACAAAGAGCAAAGCCCTGAGCTATGACAGGTTTAGGAGAAAGAAGACAAGTTTGATATTGAAAACTATTGCCCTGCCTGCCTCTTCTCTGTAATGAGAAGCCGTATATTTATTTATAAACTCTTGATTAGATGCTTTGCAATAATATCTAAGTCTCAGACCACACAGAGTTCAGACATAGTAATTCAACATGTGTTGCATTTTTATTTAGGTATGTCTTCCAGTAAAACAAAAGCAAGAACTCACCTTCTTGGTTGGAAATCTTCCCATGTGGACATTGTAAACAATCATAGCAGCAAAATGGCTTCCCTTCTATCTTGCTTCTAACATAACCTGAATGGCATTTGCTATTACACAAAGATAGCGGTTGAACCTACTTGAGAGAAAGAAGAAAATGCTTTGACAAATTAGTACTCAGTGGTTAGACAATATCATCTGGCATGGTTTTTCCACTGTCATGCATGAATTGTCTGCAATGTCTTTGGTACATCTTTCCTTATATACATCTGGGTAGTTCTTGTTAAATGAGAAAACATACTTCTTTAAGCTAATATACCAGAGAACATCAACTCTCTTTCTTAAATATACCAATCCCTCCATTCACACATTATGTTAGAAGATACCTAATGTTCCACCAGGTGAAAGGACTTGTAAAGGTCTTCACATTACTGAATATAATTGCTGTGTGGGTTTTGGATCTAAGAGAATTCTGAGAATGGAGGAAAGATATTTCACTATAAGTCAAAACTTTCCTTACTTGTTTAAACCTCCTCGGCCATACAATATCATTTTTATCAATGGTGAATAATGCCTCTTGGGAATCCATGGAGTCTATCCCTCCAACTCTAACTTTGAGAAAAGATAGATTTTGGAATGTGATCCAATTCATAATATCAAATCCAGTCTCCAATTCTCCATTTTGGTTGAAAGAAATTTTTTGTCCAGCACTATTATTGAATGAGACCCGTCTCATAAATTCATTGAGCTACATTGGAAAAGAATCCAAGTAAAGGTTAGATACATGACAGATAGATGAGAGAGAGAGAGAGAGAGAGAGAGAGAGAGAGAGAGAGAGAGAGAGAGGGAGGGAGGGAGGGAGGGAGGGAGGGAGGGAGAGAGAGAGAGAGAGAGAGAGAGAGAGAGAGAGAGATTAGAAACCCAAGGTGATAAGATTCATTTCCCCTTTCAAAAATAAAAATAATTTATCCCACATTGTTCTGTCTTACCAAAAAGCTGTGGTCTACTTTATCAAATGCCTTATTGAAGCCTAAGTCTACTATATCCACAGCATTTCCTTCAACTGCTAATTTAGTCAGTTTGTCAAAGAAGGCAATATGATTTGTTTGGTATGACCTGTTTTTAACAAACGTATGCTGGCTTTCATTAATCATCCTATTTATTTTTTAGATACTTACAAATTTGTTGCCTTTTTTTTTTTTGCAGAATTTCCCCAAGTATTAATGTCAAGCTAATTGGTCTGTTGTTTCCTGGATCCTCTTTTTTTTTTTTTTTTTTTTTTTTTGCTTTTTGAAGATTGGAACCACATCAACATTTTTCCACTCCTCTAGCAGTTTCCCCATGCTCCAAAAGCTCTAAAAAATTCATTCAGTGATTCCAAGATCAATGCCAATTTCTTCAGTAACCTCAGATTAAATCATCTGATCCAGGAATCTGCACTTGTCCTAAGAAGATAGGTGTTCTCTTAACAATTCCTTCCCTATCTTGACCTGTATTTCTATTCTGTCTCCAATGGTGTTGCTTTTGACAGGTTGGACAATTTTTTTCCTTTTGCTTAAAGACTAATGCAAAAAAGGAATTAAGCAGTTTTGCTTTCTCCCTGCTGCCTGACACCTTCTTGTTCTTTCCCATTAGTGGACTGATTGGTATTTTGACTATCTTCTTACTTCTTATATATTGAAAAAGAACTTTTTTGTTATTTTGGGCATTTTTTGCAAGTACTAGTTCATTCTGAACCTTGGCCTTCCTGATTTTGTCCTTGCAGATTTGGGCTATTTGCTGGTATTCTGCTCTAGTTATAGATCCCTCTTTCCATGTTTTTATACTTTTGTTCCTCAATTTGTTAGAGAACTCTTTATGCAACAATGCTGATCTCATCTGATGTCTCTTGTTTCCCTTTCTTACAGCAACAGAAATTTGTTAGAATGCTAATGATGACAGACTCTTTTATATGTAGCCTATACACACACATGCATACATGCACACAGAGAGAGAGACATTAAAGATATGGATTACAGAAATCAAACCAGTCATCATGGACTTCTTTTGAAACAAAATGGATCTGAAATAAATACTACAAAGTGAGAAAGGTCTTAAAATATGTAAGTTCAGGGAACATATATAAAACCTAGATACTGTAAGGCACAATAAAGAGTTCAATTAACATAAAAAGACAGGCATAACAAATTTTACAGCTTTGTTTTAAGACTCAGATGTTATAATTTTTAAAGACATTAATTGGATTATAGCTAAAGAGATGACATTTAACAAAATTATACGTTTAAACACATTCCCCTTCGAAGAATGGCCTGTCAGATCATCTCCTACATGGACTTAATTTATATTTTGGAACTGGGCTGCAAATATGGTGAGCAGCCAGTAATTGGTTTGGCTCAAGAATTTACCTTCCACAGCTTTTGAACCAAATATTTATCATCATGTCCTCTAGTTCTATATTCCTTCATGGGTGAATGGAAGTCATGCAAAGCACGTGCCACCACATGGATGGCATTATAAATGCTGTAGCTGTGGCCAGTCATGTCCATTTCAAACACAGATGTAGGAAGAGCTTCCAGTTTCTCCTTTCCAGTGCAGGGAATCACATTTTCCTCCTCCACTTCAGAGGTGGAGAAGGAACATTCAAAGGCACTTTCCCAGAAGAGCTTGATAAAAGTATCTTCTTTTTCCAAGATTGGGTCCTTCATCTGAACAAATTTCTGGAATCCTGACACCTTCTCTGTGTGAATTGCAAAAGACAGAGCACCATGGAGGAAGACTAGGTCACTATTCCTTAGAAAAGGAAGTGACATGAAATCCATCTCAGCAGTCATAATCCAGATTTTACCTTTTCTCCACAATGATGCATCTTCAGATTTCAAATTAGTGGAAAGAAATCTCAGAACTATAATTCCGTAAATTTCACCATGAACTAGAACTACATTAACTGTGCTTTTTATAACCACCAGATACATTTCAAGTCCTATTTCCACCAACTCAGCAATGCTATTTGAATCAATTATTGGAAATGTTTCAATAAAGTCTGAGCAGATCCCTCTCTGGGCAAACATGGGGACCACATTTTGTACAAACCTGTCCCCACTATCATTATCCACAGACAAGATCCCAATCCATGTCCATCTGAAATGTAACAGTAATTGAAAAATTCCTTTATATTGACAGTCCATAATTGGGAACATTTGCTGATGTAAGGCAGCCACTGTTTTTGTACTACTTTTGGTAGTGGAACCATAGATTAACTTAAAAAACAAAAAAGAAAAATATAGGCAGTCAACAGGACATTTTTTTTCTTTTTTTAAAAAAGGTAGTGTGGAATGGTATTATTTACCCATTTAAGCTACAACACATTAAGATTCAACACATATTTCATACTTATGAACCTATACTTCACAAACTTATTCAGAATGTGACATGTGGAAATTGTTATTACTCCCAAGGCTGAGGTGCATTAGGAAATTTGATCAAAAACACATTGTTGCACCAAAATCTCATGAGTATTACACTAGTCAAACAATACCTACAGCATTTTCAAACTTGGCTTTCCACTTCTATATTTCAACAGACATTTTAAGTATTTCTCCTACAGTACATGAGAGGCTGTGGATGAAAAATTCCCATTCAGAATAATTTCATTTTTCCAGCAATTTTGCCAACTGCTGTTATTTTCTATAACTTAGTTTCCTCCCCCATTCCTTTCTTTTCCTTCAGTACCCATTACAATGACTGAAAATTGTAAATTGGTAGATTGGCCTTAAAATACTTTTTTGTCTGTTTTAATGCTTCTGAGAATTCTCTATAGTTTTAGTCATTGTTTCCCTTAAACATTGCTCTAATGGAAAATTACTTCTTGGCAAGGGATAGCACACTAACTGATCATTTAGGTCATTCCAACATAAAAGGCCAGAAGCATTATAGCCACAAGACTGGGGACAGGAGTAAGCCACAGCAGAATTCCCATGTAGTCATCAGAAGTCATTAATTGTAAGAATAATTTCTATTTCAAGCAGAACCCCCTCCTTCTTATGCCATGAATGCTCCCATAAAAAGAAGGGAATAGTGCACTGATGGTTATCTATTTGTTCTGGGCTCTATCAAAGGTGATACCTGTGGCATCTTGTAGATGGACAGAATGGTAGCCATTTGTAGACAAACCTCCGTGGTAGGTCCTCCAATGACTGCTATTGGTCTGTGCTGCATATCACAACTGTAATTAGGGATGACCTGGCCCTTTGTAGAGAAAAGTTCCAGAGAGGCTCGATATGTCCAGCTTGGCATGAAGTAGGTGTTATAGATCTGGAAACCAAGGGTGTCATTAGGTAAAATATTGGGATTTCTATTGATCTCTGTGATGGCAAATTCTAAGGACAAGATGTGCTGGTAGATTGGAGTCATGACCCTAGAAAGAGAAATGCATATTTTGTCACTCTGCACTCAATTGAACAGAATACTTCTTTATAGGTGAGTCTGACAAAATAGCATTACAATCATTTTTATTTTATTGGGCAGTGTCATAAGGGAGGTTTTGATAGCATTTTTAAAATATTGGGGATGAAAATGATTTTTGTCCCAATAATCTTTCAGTATTCAACTTAATAATTTCAGAAACTGAAGAAACTTATTGTAAAAGGGTACTGATACATTCTGGAAGACAAGAGTCAGTCCATTTTCTTTAAAACCTCCAAAACACATTCTATTGTTGAAAATAATTTGGGAGTCTAAGATAATTGATGGCACCAAATAAAAATTATTTCCTTTTTTCAAACAGGCATTCTCCCAAATCAAACATTTATTATGCCATAAGGATAAAAATTATAGTTTAATCTCAGTATTTCCTACACATAGCTCGGAAATGGAAAGTAGACATATAGAAGAATTTTGACCAAAAAAAGAGCATAGCTTTTTTCCAGTCAGAGAGTGCATATAATTTAATTAAACTATATTAAACCATATAATTAATATTTTTTTAAAAAAATAAGATTTTACTTAATAAATTGTTTATAACACTGATGTCATGTACTGGAACAAGTAGATTTTTTTTAAATGCTAGAATGAAGGTGAAGTGAATAATTCTCATGGCAACATTTGAAAAAGAACTCATCAATTAAAACAAAACATAAACACTTCAGTTTCCAATAATTTACTATCTGGAAACTTGGTTGTTCAATAACAAATTTAGAGAAGGACATGAAACTTTCTCTTCTGTGTGTAAATTATTTTAAGATGAAGACTCTCAAAATGTTCCTCCAAAAAAACCTCAGTCAGAGCATGCATAAAAGTTGAAACATAAATTGTTGAAGGTTCCCTAAGTCTTCTTGGACAACATGTGCAGTTTGTTAAAATATCCCCTTTACAAAATCCAACTCATGCCTGAACAAGAGCTACTAGATCATAACCCATCCATTTTCCAGGAAGGAATTTTAAGTTACCCACTGCAAGACATCAGATTCTTCCACTAAGCATGGAGCTCCACTCAGTGGGGAAGATCAGTCCTTCCATTTTCAGAAGTATATGAATATCTCAAACTCTCCTTGAAAAGGGATTCTGCTTGAGGTTCCTTCAACCCCAGCGATACCTTCCCATCATACAGCTTGGCTTAGCTTTTTCTCCTCCATTTCCCATATTTCATATTATATATTTCTTTTCCTAATGAAAATTTTTATTTCTGTTTAAGGCCTAATTCTTCTAATTATCACATAACAACCAGGGATTATTAATGCTACTTACAGTATAAAAGGAACAAGGAGGAGAAGATAATGATGGAAAAGGAGGAAGAATGGGAGGATGAAGATAATGCTATCAGCAAAGAAAAGATGCTGCCAATCATTGGAATTTAGGCTAATATGAATATGAAGAGACTTCCTAGTTCAAATTAACTTGCTTTCCATATATAAATTCTTACACAGTGTCCTCAAAGAGCTCCTTAGAGGGACGCTTGCTGAAGTCCATCATTGTGTGGAAGACATAGATCTGAGAGAGCATGTTCACAACAATGAGGTCTCCTGACTGATATTGCTTGTGAAGAAATGGCAGAGGGTCACTGATGCTGCAGTTAGTCCTGTGAATCCTGCACATCATTTGAGGTAAAAGCGCAATAACCAATACTGCAAATATCATCACTTTTAACAACAGCATTTCTTTGTAAGCCAATTTGTCTGTCTCAAAATTCTTTTTCATGAAGTATAATGTTACTTGCACTAATAGCTCAGCCACTCCCCCTGGACCTAAAATTAATGTTGAAATAATAATATAGGGATTGATAATTGCAGTAGAAAAGACAGTAATTTCAGAATCAAAGCCCTAGGCAGCCTTGAGCAAAAAACATGTTTTTACCTTCTTAGTAGAGATCACCTTTATCATTCTGTAGTGTGGCGTCACAAAATGAAAATGCTTGTAATAATTGAGAGTGTGAGAAGAATCCTAACTAATGAAAAAAAAAACATTTCCTGCATTTGTTGAAGGACAAGAAAACGGTTTTATCCCAAATGTTAAAACAAAAATAGCTTAATTTTTTATTTTATTTAATAGGTTTATGATATTAATTCACAGAAGAGTTAGAATAGAGCCAAAGTTAAGTTTAGGGTTCCTTTTACTCCAAAACTGATTCTGAAAGTGTTTTGTCCCCTTTTGAGAATAATGTGTGGGAAAAAAACTGAACAGAATTGCTGCTCCCCCTAAATACAGTCTATTTGGGGCAAATGTTTAACCAAAGTTTACATCCCAAATCTTGAGACTGATTTAGGTTATATGGAAACTAATCAAGGAGAAAAGCAACCTAGAACCAAGAAGAAATTTCCCGACAGAACAATTAATCTGTGGAACGACTTGCCTCCAGAAGCTGTGAATGCTCCAACAATGAAAGTTTTTAAGAAGAGATTGGACAACCATTTGTCTGAAATGGTATAGGGTTTCCTGCCTGAGCAGGGGGTTGGACTAGAAGATCTCCAATATCCCTTCCAACTTTGTTATTCTATTCAGACTATTCAGATTATTCCTGAATAGATGTGAAACTGTTGATGTAGTAGCCCATTCCATCATGGTTGGTTGCACAAGAGTTAGTAGTTCAATTTTATATGTCCTCTGCCAATTTCTTCAGAGTCTTCTTCTAAATAAAATAGGCAGCTGCTTCCTCCTCTTCCTCCTCCTGTTTTTGATTTGTTTTCGATTTCTTAATCTCATCTTGAAGCTTTTCTAGATGTCCACCTTCCATGCAAAAAGTTATTGAAATGGAATAGCTCAATGATAGAGTGAAAAAAACTCTCCCCAGTATTTATCTTTTCAACTGTGTAAACAATGTGATTTGGTTCAAATTTTCAAAATAAATTGATACACAAATTGACAAGCCAGCTATACAGATAGATGGTTCTATAGCATCCATTAAGACAAACGCTGCTGCATTCTGGATATGCTATATTTTCTGGGTAGTCTTTAAATGCATCTTTGTATAACAAACATTGATGTAACCTGTCTAGGTGTTAATGAGGATTTACTTATAAGCGGCCATGGTCACTTCTACTATCTAAAGCTGCTGTTGCATACCAGCTGAATCAGGGTCCTTTTAGTCATGATTTCTATCTGATATAATTATCAATGGTGTTTCCATTTACAGTCATCTGAAAGATTCAAAGTGAGGGGTCCTTGGAGTTCTCTGAGCTTGGCTTTTTTCTTGCAGATGTTTCATTACCTGAACTAGGTAACACCATCAGCATTAATAAAGATTATGGTTTTCTCTCAATTTATATTTTAGTGACCTGCCCTGTTAGTGTTGGTGGGACTAATCTTGGTGATTCCTTGGTTGGGCTGTTTGCTGTTAGCTTGTTTGGGTGTTTCTTGATTGGGATATTGTTTACTCCTTAATTGTTAGTCTGATGTTAATCTTGGTGTTAATTGTGTCTCCTGACTGCTAGTTGGTGCTCATGAATGCATTCTGCTAGTCTTCTACCTATTTGTTCTATGTAGTAGCTGTTGTAAATCTTTACACTGTATAGTGTAGATCAGGGGTGTCAAACTGCCAGCCCATGGGCCAGATGCGTCATAGCGAAACCGCACTCACCCCATCGCTGGCAATAGAAAACAAAGTTACAATACGTCATGACACATCACATGACATTGCGAGTTTGAAACCCTTGGTGTAGATAACTACCTTTTTTCTTCTGGGTCTTTTAAGTTTACTTAGGATACTTTGGAGGACTTTAGTTGGCTTGTGTGCAACACTGATGCCATGTGGTTGTTGGTTTTTGAGATGTTTTTGATTTATGGCAGTGTTATCCTTTTTATGGCCTGTCTAGGTTGGGTTATATTGGGTTGAGTGGTCAGCTCAGAGATGATGATTTTTTTAAAATTATGGACAGACTTAACCATAGTTTCAACTGGGAAACTGTGATCAAGCCAAGTCCAAAAATGCTAGAGAATTCCTGGGAGCCTGACACTGTGACAGATCAGCCATCAGTGAACATGTAGACATAAACAAAATCTATATACTGTGCAAAAAAAGATAATCAACAAGCCAAAAAGAGTTTACCCTTTGAATGAGTTCCTTTATAGGAAAAAAAAAACAATCTTAATCCTTCCATTCTAAAGGCTAGTTGGGTAAAGAGGCAAACAGGTGACATCCCATGAGTTGAGATTCTTTGGAGTTTTGGAATCTGAGATGAATTCAAGGTAATCTGTAGTATGCATCCTTCCATCTTTAGAATAGATCCACATTCAAGGTTGCCTGTATTTGGCTGTTTGGGGGATCCACAGATGGCCTCTGACAATGTCATGATTGGAATATATTCCTCTTCTCTTGAAATCTCAAATGTTACCAAGCAATAAATAATGGAAGAATAGCATAAATTTCAATCAAAGATTTTTTTTAAAAAAAAATATTGGTCAACACAAATTATTATTATTTAGTGTACGATGTGAACATGACAGAAGAGACATAAACACACACAAACATGTATACACACACACACATACACACATAGATAGATATAGATATAGATATATATTCCACTTAATTATAGATAAAACCTCTATGGGGGTATGGCACTGGCCTCATAACTGGATGTCCAATTCAGCTATCCAGGTGATTTCCTCTAGCTTTGCTTTATGCAGATCTTCTAGGGAACTAGAAGGGCAATTTAAGGATCTACCTCATCTAGGCCTCCCAAGAAAGCAGAACTCTTGAAACAGACATTGTCTCAAAAGGAACTTTTATTAGGGGTGAGTGACAGCAGGAAAACCAAAGTGAGGTCTGGAGAAAAACCCGCACAAACAGTATATTAAAAGCAATAATCATTATTCCTCCCCCCAAGGATCTAGTGTTCATTTGAATCCAAGCCAATCCACAGGTGCATATTGTTTTGATAGCTGGCTCCATTGGCGGGCTTTTCAAGGTCTCTCTTACTTTTGTTTCTCTCTGGCTCCAACACAAACCATCTCCAAGATAAGTGTGACTTATACCTTCTCCTGCAGGAAGGGCATAGTGGCAGGGCAATGCAAAGAATCCCCAAAGCACCCCTCTCCCAACAGAATGGTAGGCCCCAAGAAATAATTACAAAAGGTTATAGATATAATGGAAAGAAAAGCAAGCTATTTCTTTGGGGATCTGACATGTAATCTTGCACAATATGTTTCATAGGTCAACACAAATGAAATAGATAGTATGCAAATGGCAATACTTTATTTTACTTGTCAGCTCAAAATTAAACGTAAAGATTTGAAAGGGCATAATTCTAGGTGATATTATATTAGAAGATTAAATATTTCTCTTTTCCTATAGACAATCTGAAATAATGATATATATAATTTTATGTTTTGCTCTGGGTTTGTCTTCTTAGCTGTTTTTTGCTGTTTAGAGAAGGCCTCAGAACAATGATATAGCATTTAGGGGAAAAAATACAAATCAGTAACCCAACATTAGAAGCAATAATGGAGAAGATCTCCACAGCAACCATATATTTTCCTTTGGTGCTCAGGTATGTTGGAACAAACGACAACCAGACACTGCAGAAGACCAACATGCTGAAGGTGATAAACTTGGCTTCATTGAAAACATCAGGCAATTTTCTTGCTAGAAAAGCCACCGTGAAGCTGATAATGGCAAGGAAACCCATATAGCCCAAGACACAATAGAACATGAAGACTGAACCTTCATTACACTGCAGAAAGATTTCTTCCACCACTAAATTTGTTTCAGCATCTGGGAATGGGGGAGAGGTTGTCAGCCATATAGTGCAAATAGTTGCTTGAATTAAGCTACAGCCCAACACGACGGACATGGCCAATCTTCTCCCCACCCATTTGGTTATCTTAGAACCAGGCTTAGTGGCCATGAAAGCCAGAACTACAATGATGGTTTTGGCCAACACACAGGAAATGGCCACAGAGAAGATAATACTGAAGGCAGTTTGACGAAGGAGACATGTCATCTTGCTAGGTTTTCCAAGGAATAATAAACAAGAAAGAAAAGAGAAGAGGAGAGCAATAAGGAGAGCATAGGTGAGATTCCGGTTGTTGGCTTTGACTATGGGAGTGTCCTGATGCTTAATAAAGATCCAAAGGACTCCAGCTGTAACCAAAGAAAAGAAAAGAGCAGAACTGGCCAAAATGATCCCCAAAGTTTCTTCATACATCAAAAATGTTGCAATCTTTGGAAGACACAAATCCTGGTTCACATTTGCATATTGATCTTCTGGACACTGAAAGCAATCATCTATGTCTAAAAAATAAATTAACAATGTATATATTACACTGAAAGAATAAAAACTGAGCACTATGAAGAACAAAAACCTGTTGTATAACATGTGAAAACTAGTAAACCTTCTGTTTTAAAACTTCCTGTTTGCTCCAAGATACATTATTTTCATCAAATTTGCACTGTTGAAATCCATTCAGTAAACTGAAAGCTGATCAAGGTGCTACTTTTTACTCTTTCCATCTGTTAACAGGAACTTTTAATTAAGTATTAATGTAGACTAAGGGTGTCCAACTGCTGGCCCATGGGCCAGATGAGTCATCCAGAAGCCACGCCCACCCCATTGCCAGCAATGGCAAAACTGTCCCAATAAGTTACGTGACGTCACATGATGTCGCGGGTTTGACATGTCTGATGTAGACTTTTCATTGCTGTTTTTACTCACAGTTTTATTTAGGTATATATTTACAGTAGTATATGCAAGACCTTACTATCTTGGTTGGAAATCTTCCCATGTGGACATTGTATACAATTATAGCAACAAAATGGTTTGTCTTCTATCTTGCTCCTAGTATAACCTGAATGGCACCTGCTATTACATAAAGATAGAGGTTGGACCTGTTCAAGAAGAAAAGGAGAATATGGTTTTTTTTATAAATCATTTAGAGGTAACACAGTACTTCTCTGCCTTCACATGTAGTTAGCTTCTGCTTTAGTTTCTTCAGAAAAGAGAAGGATTATTTCATTTGAAAAAAGTACTCAAAAATACAACCTTCAGCATTAAATGAGGATTAAAAGGTAGGTAGATTATCTTCAAAAGCTAGATAGACCACTGTTATCTCTACAAAATCCAAAATCTTTGCAATATCCTTGGCACAACCTCTATTTTCCATATCTGGATGGCTCGTGCTGAATAAGAAAAACATAGTTTTATTTTAATATGGCAAGAAACATCAGTTTGCAGCTGAATCTAATCTCTGTGTTGAACTTTGAAACTAAGACAACTTGAGGAATGACAGAAAGATATTTGTTTACAAGCTAAAATGGAACTAAGCATACCTGGTTAAATCTCTTTGGCCATACAATATCATCATCATCAATGCTGAATAATGGTTCCTGGGAATCCATGAGCTTCATCTCTCCAACTCTGACTCTCAGAAATGATAGATTGGGGAATGTGATCCAATTCATAATATCAAATCCAGTCTCCAATTCTCCATTTTGGTTAAAAGAAACTTTTTGTCCAGCACTATTATTGAATGAGATACCTCTCATAAATTGGTTTAGCTACAATGGAAAAGAAGAAAGAGAAAATAGATATAAATAGATCAGGTACCCAGATGAAAACATTCATTCCCCCATTTAATAATATTTCCTTCAAAGTTTAAGGGAAGATAGTAGACAATGCAATAACAGTATAGACTCTGGTAAACCAGCATTAAAATAATGCATCCTTTAGAGCACAAACACAAACTCAAGCAACCAAAATGTAATACACATGCAAATACCCAAAAGAATAAAATAGAAAATAAAAGAAAAATATTTTTTCATTTCCTTTGGAACAATGAATGTAATTGAGGCTTAGGATTCAGGTGATAGATAGATAGATAGATAGATAGATAGATAGATAGATAGATAGATAGATAGATAGATAGATAGATAGATAGATAGATAGATGATAGACCGATGGACAGACAGGTGATAATCTCTATACTTAGTAATTCTTGAAATATGGAAATTCAGGAAAGCATGGAAAACTAAATAAAAAACACCATTAACATAAAATAAAAAATGGAATGCTACTGTCCTAATATATATATATGATAATTTTTAATGACATTATTTGGAATAGAGCTGAAGAGAAAATGGCATTGAGTAAAACTACATCGTTAGATACATTATCCTTGGAAGAATGTATTTCATTTAGGTTTAGGATCAGGGTGGCAGATACAGTGAGTAGCCAGTAATTGGTTTGCTTAAGGTTTTACCTTCCACAACTTTTGATCCAGAAGTTCCAATTTGGCCTCATGCCCTCTAGCTCTGTATTGCAACATTGATGAATGGAAGTCATGCAAAGCATATGCCACAACATGGATGGCATTGTAGATGCTGTAGCTATGGCCAGTCATGTCCATTTCAAACACAGATGTAGGAAGAGCTAACAGTTTCTCCTTTCCAGTACAGGGAATCACATTTTTGTCTTCATTCATAACAGAGATGGAGAAGGAACATTCAAAGGCACTTTCCCAGAAGAGCTTGACAAAAGTATCTTCTTTTTCCAAGATTGGGTCCTTCATCTGAACAAATTTCTGGAATCCTGACACCTTCTCTGTGTGAATTGCAAAAGACAGAGCACCATGGAGGAAGACTAGGTCAGCATTCCTTAGAAAGGGAAGTGAGGTGAAATCCATCTCAGCGGTCATCACCCAGATTTTACTCTTTCTCCATAATGATGCATCTTCAGTTTTCAAATTAGTGGAAAGAAGTCTCAGAACTATAATTCCATAAATTTCACCATGAACTAATACTACATTAACTGTGCTTTTCATAACTACCATGTACATTTGAAGTCCCACTTCCACCAGCTCAGCAAAGCTATTTGAATAATCGATGACAGGAAATATTTCAATGAAAGCTGAACAGATCCCTCTCTGGGCAAACATGGAAACCATGTTTTGTATAAACTTCTCACCATTGTCATCTGTTGCTGACAAGATCCCAATCCATATCCATCCAAAATGCAAAAGTAATAAACAAATTCCCTTATATTGACCATCTATATTTGGGAACATTTGTTGCCATAACGCAGCCTCTTTTTTCATACTACTTTCAGTAGTGGAACCATAGATTAACTTAAAAAAGAAAAAGAAAAATGCAGGCCAATAGGCAATATGACACTTATCCTCTTCTTCCTTTTTTGAAATGTGGGTTGAAAAGATATTATTTACCCATTTAAACTATAACATACATATTAATGCTCAACAGCATTTCTTATTTTGATTATTTGATATATATATTTGGAATATGCTAGGAGGAAATTATTAAGTCATCATTCTCACGTTTCCATTAGCAAATTTGATTAAAAAAACACATTATTGCCTTTCACATAAAATTAAATTTCATGGAAACGTTTGTAACATTTACCTGTTTGGCTTTCCACTTTTACATTGCAACAACAACAAAATACAAGAATTTCTCCTCCTACATTACATTAGATTACATTACATTACAATTAATCTAATTCTTCCATCTCTATTGTCCCAATTTCTCTCATATTCTATAACTCATTTTTCTCAATTAATCATGTTCCTTTCTTTTCCTTCAATAACATTAAGGGAAACCAGAAATTGTAAATCGGTTGGTACACTATAAATTACTTTTCTGTTCTTATAGTTCTGAAAATACTGTATACTTTAGACCTTGTTTTTCTTAAATACAGCTTTAATAGATTAATTTTAGGGGAAGCATACCACCCTCCTTAATCCTTTAAATCTTTCAAACAATAAAATATCAGAAGAGTTATGGCCATAAGTCTGCGTACATTAATCAACTACAGCTGAATTCCTTTGTGGTATCCAGAAATCCTTAGTTTTGTTAAGAATAGTCTTTATTTCAAAAAGAACCCCTTCCTTCCTATATCATAAATTCTCCCATTTAAAGAAAAGAACAGTGCACTGATGGTTATCTATTTGTTCTGGTTCCATCAAAGGTGATACCTGTGGCATCTTGTAGAGGGACAGGATGGCACTCATGTGTACACACACATCAGATGTAGGTCCTCCAATGACTGCTATTGGTCTGTGTTGTGTTTCACAGTTGTAGTTAGGAAGGAACTGCCCCTTTCTAGAGAAAAGCTCCAATGAGGCCTGATATGTCCAACTTGTCATGAAGTAGGTATTATAGATCTGAAAACCGAGGGTATGATTGGGTAAAAGATGAAGATTTCTGTTGACCTCCTTGATGGCAAATTCTAAGGCCAAGATGTGCTGGTAGATTGGAGTCATAACTCTGGAAAAGGAAATACATATTTTGTCACTTTGCAGTCATAATATACATAATATACATTTATAGGCGAGTGATAAAATAGCACTGTAAGTATTTTGTTTTTAATGAGCAGGGTCATAGATGAAGTTTTCATAGCCTTTGAACAATATTGGTTATGAAAATTACTTTTACCTAACAGTCACTCATCCTACTGGGTAATCATTTCACAAATTAAATTCATTTATTTTGATTTTCAAGAGTACCATTGCATTTTGGAGAAGAGTACTCCATTTACTTTAAGGGCTCCAAACATCATTCACTCTTGATTGTAATTTTGGAGTCCAAACTAGCTTTGATGGCTTTATAGCAAATATGTAAACAGACTGTGGTATAGCTCACTATAACTGATAATGCACAGTTTTAACAATCCAAATTCATCTTGAAATAACTTGGGTGTTTTAAAATATGGAATGGCAATTGGATTATCTGACATATTAGTACCCATTAGCTGGTGTCTCAAAAAAGAAGCATAATTTCTTCCATGATGTTAGCGAGGACATTTCATTTCATAATCTGATAATTAAAGACAGCAATCTTTAAGATTCTACTTAAAAATCGTTATTACTCTGATGCCATATACTATAACAAGAATGGGCTTTTGTCAATACTAGTATTTTTAATGTTTGAATGAAAGTAAAATAAAATATTTTCATGACAACCCTTAAAAAAGAAAGCCACATTTTTTTTTAAAGTAAATATTTCAGACTTCAGTAATTTATTACAGGGGAACTTGGATGTTCAATAAAGAACCCAGAGAAGGACACAAAATGTGCTCTTCTCTGTGTGAATTATTTTAAGATGAGGAGTCCCAGGAAGATTCTTTAAAAGAACCACAATCAGTGCAATGTATAAAAGTGAAATCACGAAAACTGTTAAAGATGCTCTAAGTCTTCTTGGACAATGCAGAATAACCCAAAGTGCAGTTTGCTAAAACATCCCCTTTACAAAATCCAATTCACACTTGAGGAAGAACTAATAGATTATAACCCATCTATTTCCCAGGAAACATTTTGGGTTACCTGCTGAAAGATTTCAGATTCACCCCCCTAAGCATGGACACCCATCCAATGGGGGAAATTAGTGCTTTCAACTTCAGGTATATATGAATATTCCAACTTTTCCTTTGAAAGGAATTCTACCTTAGCTTTTCCTCCTCTTTTTCTCATATTTGGTGATAGACAGACAGACAATATATCTATATCTATATCTATAGATAGATAGATAGATAGATAGATAGATAGATAGATAGATAGATAGAGATGGAGATAGAGATAGATAGATAGAGAGAGAGAGAGATATTCAGATTTCTTTTTGCTGACAAGAGTTAAAGATTTAAGTGGGAGACTAGTATAGCTATTTCGGACTCATTTGTCCTCATCAGCTAGCCACATCCTTTATGGGATTCGAACCAGGGTAGTCTACATGCTAGGCAGTTGTATTAACCACCAGGCCAGAGATTATAAAGAAGTAGAAGTGCAGTATAGCAGTCAAAATGCCAAGGTGCAATCAATCAGACTGGTCTGTCTGAAAAACTTTCTGTATAGATATAGATATAGATAGATATAGATATACATATAGATATAGATAGATATAGATATAGAAAGAGATATAGAAAGAGATAGATAGATAGAGATAGAGATAGGGATATATAGATATATAGATATATTAGACAGATAAATATATATATATATATAGATACAGATATATATAACCAAGAAAAGCATGCCAAAAATAATTAGGTGCATGAGTGTGTATCCATAATATTTTTGGAACATTTTATTCTTTTCTCATAATTGAAGAAAATTTTAAACAAAATATTGGAAGATCTTTCTTTTTCTTGCAGAAAATAGGCATCACATCATGTTTGTGGATTATGGATGAGGCGTATGAAGAGGAGCAGGCAGAGACGATGATGAAGGAAAAGGAGGTGGTGTGAGAGGATGAAGATAGTGCCATCCAGCAAAGAAAAGGCAATGTTAATCATTATAACTGAAGTTAATATTAATAAGGAAACACCTCCTGGATCAAAATAACTTCTTTTCTGGGGTATAAACTCTTACACAGTGTCCTCAAAGAGCTCCTTAGAGGGACGCTTGCTGAAGTCCATCGTTGTCTGGAAAACATAGAGCTGAGAGAGCAAATTCACAACAATGAGGTCTCCAGATTGATAATGCTTGTGAAGAAAAGGCAGAGGGTCACTTGTGCTGCATTTAGCCCTGTGAATATTGCACATAATTTGAGGTAAAGGCAGAATAACCAATACTGCAAATATCAGCATTTCTTCTGTAAGCCAATTTGTCTGTCTCAAAATTCTTTTTCAAGAAGTATACTATTTGAGTTAATGGCTAAATTATGCCCCAGGGTGTAGAAATGAAGTTGAAAAAATTATATAGGGACTGATAATTGCAGTAGAAAAGTCAGCAAAGTCTTAGGAAAGCTTGAACAAGAAAACATGTTTTTGCAAACTCAGTAGACATTGCCTTTAGCATTCTGTAATGTTTGTGCTGATTGAGAGCAAGACAAGAATTCAAACTCTAAAGAGAGCTTCACAATCTCTTCCTTGATTTGTAGAAAGATAGGAGGAGTTCATGATTCCCAAATCTTAAAAAAAGAAAAACATAGTTTAACATTAATTTGCAGAAGAGTTATAAAAGGGCCCAAAATGATGTTAAAGGCTTCTTGTACTCCAAAATCCATTTTGGAAGCACTTTGGCCTTTATTGAGAAAAAAATCTGTTAATATCTGGAATCATATGGAAAGTATGAAATAAAACCTAGAGAATTGTTGAACAGAGTTAATAACAGAAATACCCTTCCCCTTAAATATACTCTGGGGCAACTCGTTGGTTGGGGCAAAACTCCAACCACTTTTTGCATTTTCTCTTGTAATTTATCAGAATAAAAGAGTTGGAAGGGACCTTGGGGGTCTTCTAGACTAACCCCCTGCTTAAGCAGAGACTCTATACCAGTGGTTCTCAACCTTTTTAATGCCGCGACCCCCAACCAGTTGTAAGTTGAGGACTACCCAACTGGTCATAAGTCGAGGACTTTCCCTGCCCGGGAGCGTCGCGCATGCGTGGTGCCGCCCCCTGCGCCTGCCAAGGCGTAGCTGGCAAGTGGCAGAGATGGCACAGGCCAACCACCAGCTGGGCCACCAGTTGGCCCAGCCCAAGGGAGGTAAGACACCTGCCGGGCTCCATGTGTGCCAGCAACCCTCCCTGTGCCCACCGGCCTCCCACCCCTGGCCCTCTTTTACTTAGATTTTTAGTAGTTGCTCAGCAGGGAGGGGTGGAAACTTCCAGACAGCTCGCTTTCTCTTCAGACAACTTGCAGCACCGTTTGGAGAATGGGACTTTTGGCAGGCTCAGCAGGGGAGAGACAGTCTGGACAATTCCTAACGGCTTTTGAAAGCCAATAGAATTAGACTCTATTCAAGAGAGTCTATTCTATTGGCTTTCAAAAGCCAATAGAATAAAAGGGAGTAGCACAGCTAAGGAAAAGGGGAAAAAAATGGCGGACTGCGTTGTTTGGCGACCCCCGTGAAATGGTCGTTCGACCCCAAATGGGGTCCCGACCCACAGGTTGAGAACCACTGCTCTATACCATTTCAGACAAGTGGCTGTTCAATCTTGTCTTAAAAATCTCCAGTGTTGTAGTATCCACAGCTTCTGCAGCCAAGTCGTCCCACTGATTAATTGATCTAAGGAAATTTCTCCTTAGTTCTAGGTTGGTTTCTCTCCTTGATTAGTTTCCATCCGTTGTTTCTTGTCCTGCCTTCAAGTGCTTTGGAGAATAGCTTGAGCCCCTCTTCTTTGTCACAGCCTCTGACATATTGGAACACAGCCTCAAGTCCTTCTTTTCATTAAACTAGACATACCCAATTCCAGCAACCATTCTTCATATGCTTTAGCTTTCATACTCCTAATCATCTTTGTTGCTCTTCTCTTTTTCTTGGGGCATTGTTCCCATGCTAATAGGTCTCCTCCTCCTCCTCCTCCTCCTCCTCCTCCTCGTGGTTTGATTTCTTTTCTATGTCTTAATATTATCTTGAAGCTTGTTTAACTGTCTACCTTCCCTACAGAAAAAATCAAAAGAGGCAACAAAATGACTGGGGGGGGGGAGAGGAAGCTATCTTCAATATTTATATTTTGAATGATGAAAAAACATACAATTTGGTTCATGCTCTCAAAAATAAGTTGATATAATTGAGGCCAGATACAAATAGACATTCTCTAACCTCCATTCAAATAAACACTGCCGAATTCTGGATAATTTTTGCATTGCCTTTAAATGCAAAAGAATATATAAAGAATATTGCAGGAGATTTTCTAGGTGATGATGAGGATTTACTTTTAAGCTCCTATGGTCAGATCCCCTTGTATCAGATAAAGCTGCAAGTTGAAGCTGAGCCTTTTTAGTCATGGTTTGTACCTGCTGTTCAGAGGCAAGTGCCAGGAATGAATCCAGGATAATCCCCAAATTGTCAGACTTCTTTTTCACAGGTAGTACCTCTGCATCCAAACACAACATTTTTTTTATTATTATTTATTTTAGGGATTTATAACATTTTATTAGATTATGAATAAAATACAAAGACACAAAAACAAATAGTAGGACACAGTGGGGAGGAAAAAGTGAGGGGGAGAAGGAAAAAAGAAAACAAAAGGCATTGACTTCCGACTTCCTCTGTTGCAGTAGAATGAAGCATTAATATCGAACCTCTACTTTTTACTTTTTCATAGTAGTATAAACTAGCCATTTCTATAACAAAATCAATCAAATCAAGGTTTCATTTTTTTTCCACTTCAGGCACAAAATCCAGGACGGTCTCCATGTGGAAACAAAAGTACTTATACAGTATTATTTTCTTTAATCAAAAGTCTCTGCCAACTCC
Organism: Crotalus tigris; assembly: GCF_016545835.1. NCBI lineage: Eukaryota > Metazoa > Chordata > Lepidosauria > Squamata > Viperidae > Crotalus > Crotalus tigris. The sequence goes on along the minus strand of NW_024097325.1, from coordinate 362,350 downwards.
ATCAGCTTCTGTAGCCATTCGTCCATAGTGGGAATCGAAATGTCCTTCCATTTTTGTGCATACAATAGTCTTACTGCCATCAACATATATAAGATCAAAGTTCCAAAAAAGACAACACTTCTATTGATGGCAAATCCCAACAGAGAAACACAAGGCTGTCTTGCTTGGGAAAACTCCACCACTCAATTGCGAAAGGCAGTTTTACTCAGAACAGTCTGTGATGATATCTTTAATACCAACACCACCAAACAATACCATCTTCCTCTCTCAGGTCCTTGGGAAAAACTCAATAGGTGGACAAAAATGCCAAGTCCCATCTAAACATTTGGCTGACTAGTCAACAAATCATAGTAATAACAACAACTTTAGAATATTCACTGGAGAGAATAGAAACATGAATGGGAAAATTGAAGAACTTTGGCATGGTAGCAGGTTTTAAGATTAATAATCAGAAGATGAAGATATTAACAAAAAAATATGGAAAAATAAATCAAATAGAACTGATGACAAAAAATATTTTAAGCTTGAGGAAAAAAAGTGAAATACTGTATTTTTATGAATTGTATGTTTTTCAAAGTAATTAGGTTAAGACTGGAATGAAATTAAGAAAGACATGTTAAAGATGAAAAATTAAAATTATCATGGTTGGGCAGAATCTATATATAAAAATAAATGTCATGAATGATGGTTCTGCTCTGGACAATACCTGTTTTGATAACTGATTACTACTGACACAATGAAAAAAAAAATAAATTTATATGGCAAGGCAAAATAAAAACAAGTTAAATATTAAGTGTCATTGATGCAAAAAAGAGAGGAGAATTGGATTTACTAGATTTGAAATTGAATTTTGCTGTTTTGTTATGTCTGGAGAAAAGAATAAATGTTTCTTAGTAACATCTATTCTTTTCTCCAGACAAAACAAAACAGCAAAATGCAAAATGCAAGACTTTTACAGTTAGTAAGTCACTACCTGAGGTTTGGCTGGCATAGATATTTCTGGTGTGATAAAATTAGCATTAACATGAATTTCAAAAATCATTGAATTAGGTATGCCATATGAAATATATAGAAATCAAGATTGTGCTCCAAAATATCTTTATGCATCTCAGCTCAAGGAGAATGTCAGAAGAGAAACAGCAGAGAAGGAAAGAACTTGTCATATTGGGTATTATTGGCAAACAATATAATGAAATTTAAAATCAAAATGAGAGAGTAAATTAATAGAAGATTATAATTATTAATAGTGTTTCCATTTACAGTTGTCAGAAAGATTCAGAGTGGACAAAAAGACTTATGTAATAAAATAAGACAAAATTTGAAGTGGTATTGTGCATTGATGATATGCATGTACAGTAACAGCTAAAATATATAAACTTTTATTGAAATTTGAAACAAAGGAAAAACAGGTTAAAGAATGTATGATAAGGTTTGCTAAGAATTATAATACATGGATAAATGGGAAAATATGTGGTTAAAAGGGTTGACATTTACATTGCATTATGATCTTAAAGATATTTTTTATAAAACAATACATTGTTGATATATGACTACTGAAATATTATCTAGAATGTATAAAGGCACTTCAGATGCATATTAGATACATAAAGCAACATTTATATTGTAAATGTAAATGAAAAAAGCTTTAAAATGGATTCAAATACATACATTGATAGAGAGGATTTTAAAGATTAAAAGACATTAAGGAAGTAGAAAGTTGCATTGTGATTTTGAAGACATGTAGCAGCACAGCTTCAAGTGTATCAACTTGTGAATTGTGATCTGTGTATTTTTCACACAGACTTTTGGGGAAAGGTTGTGAAAGTTCAGTCTTCTGCTCCAGAGGCCAATTGGACAAGGAGGCATATAAGGTCAGTCAGATAATGTCTTGCACCGTGAATTTGGATTCTTTGGAGATTTTGAACCTGGGATATATTCAACATGATGTATAGTTGTATTGGTTCTGCCACCTCTAATATAGGTCCATGTCTACAGTTGCCTGTTTGGGATACAGTATTTAATTGTGGCCCCTGACAATATCATGATTGGAATACATGTGGTGGTTGGATTTAGCCGGTTTGCACCAGTTCAGCAGAAACGGTAGCTAATTTTTTGTTGCCCAGGCCCAGAATGGACTTCTGGAAGTGGCATCCAAACAGATAACTAGTTGTTCACATATTTGAATCCCACCACTGAATACATGCCTCCTCTCTTGAAATCACATTTGTGAGCAAACAATAAATAATGAAATGCAGGTACTCCTTGGATTATGACCATAATTTTGCTTGGATGCATGGTCACATATTGTACTAGTTGTTTAGTGACCATGAGTGATTTCACCATTTTTTTCTGTGGCATTTGTTAAGCAAACACTCCAGTCATTAAGCAAACATGGCAGTAGTAAATGCAACAGTCATTAAGTGATCCATTGTATCAATCCCTTTTTTTGCCAGAAAATGGAAGTAAATGCTGGATTCCAGGGGAAAAAAATGTAAATTGTGGTCATGTGACTGCTGGATTCAGCAAACAGACAACTGTCCAGCCAGCAAATTCAATATTGAAGAAACTCTATGGTTTTGAGGTGTTATAAGAGATAAACTGTATTGAATACACATCCTAGCACTGAAGAAGCAAAATCAACTCTAGTTTCCCCCATGAAAATCTGGTTAGTTAACAATAGCTTTTCATAACCCCAACAACAACAACAACTGTTCATGTTGCCCAATCACATCTCTTTGGTTTGTTATGGGAACGGTCCACTTCTCTTTCAGACACTTGCTTTTCTGACCATGGGTCTCACGGTCCCTGGATGGCTTCTTGAAACTGCTGTTTCTTTCCTGTTTCTTTCTCCCTCCCCACTGTTTTTATGGCAAGTTGAGTACCAACAGAGGTTAGCAAGCATCTTAGCAACCTTGACATAAACAACTGTAAATGTGGGGACAGTGCCAAGCACCCAAAAATGCAATTACTTGACTTTGAGGATAGGCAGCCAACAGAACTTTGAAATCAGTTTATAGGTAGATCTGGGGAGCTCTGTCATAATTTCAAATGACCAAGTGACCAGTTGAAAGTCGAGGACTACTTATAGTAGCATAGATTTAAATCAAACATTTTTTTAAAAAAAAAGACTGGTGAACACAAATAAATAGTATGTAAATGGCAATAGTATATTTTGCTCATAAACTGAGAATTGAACTTGAAGATTTGAAAGAGTGTAAATCTAAGTAACTGATATTGGATTAGAATTTTCAATGATTTGATTCCAAATAAACAATCTGAAGCAATAAGGGATAGAATTTTATGCTTTTCTGTAGGTTTGTCTTAGCTGTTTTTTGTTGTTTAGATCAGGCCTCAACATAATGATATAACACTTAGGGGAAAAAATACAAACCAATAACCCAACACTAGAAGCAATAATAGAGAAGATCTCCACAGCAACCATATACTTTGCCTTGGTACTCAGATAGGTGGGAACAAAGGACAACCAGACACTACAGAAGAGCAACATACTGAAGGTGATAAACTTGGCTTCATTGAAAGCATCAGGCAATTTTCTCGCTAGAAAAGCCACCGTAAAGCTAATAATGGCAAGGAAGCCCATATAGCCCAAGACACAGTAGAACATGAAGACTGAACCTTCATTACACTGCAGAAATATTTCTTCTGCCCCTGCATTTGTGTCAGCATCTGTGAATGGTGGAGAGGTTGTCAGCCATATCGTACAAATAATTCCTTGAATTAAGCTGCAGCCCAACACGATGGACATGGCCAATCTTCTCCCCACCCATTTGGTTATCTTAGAACCAGGCTTAGTGGCCATGAAAGCCAGAACTACAGTGATGGTTTTAGCCAATACACAGGAAATGGCCACAGAGAAGATGATCCCAAAGCCAGTTTGACGAAGGAGACATCTCACTTTGTCAGGTTTTCCAAGGAATAATAAACAAGAAAGAAAAGATAAGAGGAGAGCAATAAGGAGAGCATAGGTGAGATTCCGGTTGTTGGCTTTGACTATGGGAGTATCCTTATGCTTAATAAAGATCCAAAGAATTCCAACTGTGACCAAAGAAAACAAAAGAGCGGAACTGGCCAAAATGATCCCTAAAATTTCTCCATACATCAAAAATGTTGCAATCTTTGGAAGACACAAATTCTGGTTCACATTTGCATATTGATCAGCTGGACATTGAAAACAATCATCCATGTCTAGAAAATAAATTACGGTAACAACTTACAAATTGCATTGGAAGAATCAAACTGAACACTATATTTTAAGAAAAAAGAACTGTTTTTATAACACGTGGAAATCAAATACACTGGTAAACATCCCATTTGAAACCCTTTTGTTCCAAGACTCACTGATATCGCTGTTGAAATTTATTCAATAAACTGAATGCTGATCAATATATCATATTATTCCATCCATTTGTCAAAGGGAACAATTAGTCTAGAGCATCAATCTAAATTTTTCATTTGTGTTCTGACTTACAATTTTATTTAGGTATATTTTTAGGGTACAAATGTAAGGACTCACCAACTTGGTTGGCAATTTTCCCATATGGACATCGTAGGCAATCATAACAACAAAATGCCTTCCCTTCTATCTTGCGCCTGGCATGACCTGAATGGCAATTGCTATTGCACAAAGATAGAGGTTGAACCTGTTCATGAAGGAAAGAAGAAAATGCTTTGTCTTTGACAATTTTTTTTCTTAATATTAATACAGTACTAAGGAGTGTCATTGGAATTTCAGGCTTTTTCTTCATTATATTTAGCTTCTGCTTTAATTTATTCACAAGAGAGAAGGATTATTTCAGCTGGAGACAGTGCCAAATTGTACAACATTCAGCACTATGTAGTATTAAAATATAATTAAAAGGTAGGTAGCTATGTTGCAAAGCTCAATAGATCATTATTTCCTTTGATTTTACATCAAAATCCAAAATGTTTTCAATATCCTTGGAACATCTTTTTTTTCACATGTCTGGATGGCTCTTCCTGGATGGGAAAACATATTCTTTTATTTCAATATGATAAGAAACATCAGTTCTCCTTCTAAATACTCCCATCTCCTCATTCATAAACCTAATGTAGAAGGCATCCTGTTCTGGCCCATAGAGCTCTATGACCCATATAGCTCTATAGCCCAGCTCTATGTTGGAAGGCCTGGCAGTTATTGGGTTAAATGCTAGGTATGTGGATGGGTCAGTGGGAGGAGTTCCAAAGGTCTTGGGGAGACTTCCTGGACACAAGCCACATGGGAATCTCTTTGTCTGTAAGAAGCATGGGCCATGGAAGTTTTCCTTATAAGATGGTATAAAGAGCAAAATCTTCTTACCTAAGGAAAAGATCTGAAAGATGAACAACCAATGTATTCCCAGCAGCACCAATCTCAACATGAACACAAGTAATCTTTCTCATTAAAATATATTTGTTTGTTATAAGATCGTTTCTTTTGAGTTAACTATCTGACTGGATTTGAAATATAACACTTTTGAATTCGGGTCAGTATAGTAAGAAGATTTTTTCATAATTTGTGCCATCTTTTGAAAGCAAATAGTAAATTGGCAAAGATTAATTCTCCTCTCAAAGCTGCAACAGTTTGAAGAAAGAGAATCAAATTGGTCAGCCTTTTCTCTGCATAAACCTTCAAGCAAGTAAAGATTCTCTTGATGCTTGTAAGAACCTGCAAAGCAAAGCCGTGTCTGTGTAAAAGACAGCTCTCAAGGAGTGATTCAGAAGTTTTGTTATGCTAATTCACTTGCTAGCTAACTTTCAAAATGAAAAGTGCCTTGTATCTGATTCAAAATTACTTTGTTTCTTGCATGAAAAGTTTGAATTTTAACACCAAAAGGAGCTTGGGCTTTTCCCCTTCCCCTCTGCCAGTGAATCACGCAGCCTGAAACAAAGAACTGTTTAATGACTGCCTCTAAAGTTCAAACAAAAGCAAGGTTTATTGCCTTTCAATAAACTCATCTGTTGCCATAGTATGCTCGGAATTTCAGCCAATGTTATAAGGAGGAATCATCGCAGAAGCACCCCCTGGTGGTCATGCAATTTTTTTTTTTTCCTAGCTGAGTCACAACAGCCACAATCAATTCAGCACACAACAGAGCAAATCTGTTAGTTAAAGTGCAAGCTACTTAAAGTTATCCCAAGCTACCAACACCCCCCAGAAGGCACAGAGTGATCTTATCAGAAGCATTCACTCATTTACCCAAGCTGAGCACTAAGCTGTTCCAGCTTGAGAAATCAAAGCCAAGTCTCTTCGCTCATTATCACAGCTGATGACCCGGAGTGCCAGCCTGCAACTGACCACGTGGGAGTTTGTACCTCTACATTCTCTCAGTGGCTCACTAGCAGTAACGTGGTAATAGGAAGAATTTGGCTAGCCTTTTCAATACCCCCTAGAGGGCACAGAGTGAACTTACCAAAAGTACTCACTCACTCACTCAAGCTGAAGGCTAAGCTGTCCCAGCTTGAGAGACAGGAAACAAGAGCCAATTGCATTCGCCTATTATCACAGTGGCTCACTAGCAGTAACGTGGCAATAGGAAGAATTTGGCTAGCCTTTCTCCAGACGCCCCCTAGTGGTTAAAGGAAGCTCTACACGCAAGCCTTTAACCGCACCCAGAGAAGCCCCTCTAGTGGACAAAGGGTGAACCTCGAAGCCAGAGCACCCTGGTAGCTGATCCACAGCAAGCGACCCCTAGTGGTGAAGGGGTGAACTGCACTGAAGTACCCACAAACACAGGAGAACGCACCCAGTGGCATCTCCACCCACAGACAGCACCTCAGAAGCTGATCTACAAGTAGCGACCCCTAGTGGTCAAAGAGATAAGTTCTTCAAATTCTCTTCAAAATAGCTGAGAAGGACACGGAACCTACCCTAACCATGGAGGAGTGTCTTACTGATTTGGACAAAGGGGCTCAATTAACTAGCCTAGTTGAAACACCCCAACCAGTCAGTCAAGGAGAGATGCTGCAAACAGCCAACATTGACCAGTATGCAGAGGCTGAAACTCAAGCCTCAACAAAGCCCAAAATGTCTCAGGGTCAATACGATCTTAGACAATGCAGAAAGCTCACAGAAGCCATGCACTCACATCTGATGGAGAAATGGCACACCGTCCACAGGCGCCATGAAAGAAGCTGGGAGAGATTATACAAACTCTACCACGCACAGAAGGAGGAACTCTCCCCAGAATGGGCACACACAGTGGAAGGAGATAAGGAAGACGCCTATGTGCAATGGATGGACTCTGAACAGCAACTCAAGGACATTCAAGAACAATTAAGAGACCCAAGTGTCGACAGCGAGATGCAAAGCCTCAAGCTAATAAACGAGGAACGCAAGAAGTTTCTAGAAAGCTCACAGGGTTCCCCACAGCCCGAGCCTCACCAAAGAGGCAGTCCGGTTGACAGAGCCGAGTCCAAAGTTTCATGCTTTTCACATGCACCATCCCAACGATCGTACGCAGATCCATCTCAGGTATCACCAGATAGAGTCACATTGTAATAGTCCCCAGATTTGCCTGGAGAATTTTTAGGAATCTTTTTTTTAAACAACAAAAAAAAAACCCACAAGTTTTATTAGTTTTTTCTTTTTACAAACAAGTGCTTAGGAAACAATGTGATGACAGGGTAACCAATTATCCAAAAACAAAATCATACAAATATAATTCAAATTAAATATTTAAAAAAACTTCCTCTCTATTCCCTCAAATAATATATTATATTCAAATTAATGTATTTCAATACAATTAAGTCAATCAAAACAATCATCAATAACATTTCATCTACATAGGTCCAAGTCCTGTATTAAGTTTTACTATTTTCAATTACCATATTTTATTTCACCACAATAAAAATGTTATTAACACTTCAGGTACCTCTCCGTTCCTTTTTTCCTTAACATAATCAGTAATCCTTTATTAATATCATTTCTTCTTTTTTCAAAAATCCCTCTTATTTTTCTTTCATTTCAAAATAACTATCCTTTCTAACAACAAAAAAATTTCAAAAAATATATTTCTACTCTATTTTTTAAATCTATCATCTATCAGACAATCAATATGTCAACGCTGCTAATATTGAATAGTCTTGCTTTGACAAAATATGCAGAACTGTCTGGTATTTTTAGAGTTAATTCAGATGACAGAGAAAAGGGAGGGGAAATAACAAAAGCCCGGGAAAAGGAACGGAAGTGAATCTCTGCCCTCTGGGCTAATTGGAAGATGTGACTTGTGACTGCAAGATAAGGGAGGGGTTTAGCAAGAAAAGTTAGATGCTAGCAAGAGGAATTCAGATTCTGGCATAAACCTCCATAATGTGCCGTCAATTTGTGACACTGTTAATAAAGGCTTTAGGATAAACATGCCTGGAAGTTCTTTGAAGTATTTCATTAGTCGGAACCATGACATCATGCCAGAATCTGCAAATTTTTCAAACCAATTAAGGGGTCCCAAACTCCAATCACTATTCCTAAACTAAGGGGTAGACCGATAAAGATTCGGGGAAGATCTCATTATGAAAGGGGAGAGATAGCTTGAGGTCAGCCCTTCAGCAGCAGCAGCTTCCCCAGGGAGTGAAGCAGCAGCCAGCCAGCCAGAGGAGAAAGAACTCTGGCAGATCTCCCAGCTGGGAATAAAGACTTCAAAAGCAGCATGAAGAGATAACGAAGTTTTGGGTGAAATCCATTGAGGTGAAAGCTGACAGGTTCATCAAAAGGTTTCATGCGAAATACCCCAACAAACCAAAAACTAGTCATTAACATATGCTTTTGTTTACATTACAGGATCTGTCCTTTTTGTAAGGGGGACCTGATGTCAACGCTATTAATACTGAATATTCTTGCTTTGACAAAATATGCAGAACTGTCTGGTATTTTTAGAGTTAATTCAGATGACAGAGAAAAGGGAGGGGAAATAACAAAAGCCCGGGAAAAGGAATGGAAGTGAATCTCTGCCCTCTGGGCTAATTGGAAGATGTGACTTGTGACTGCAAGATAAGGGAGGGGTTTAGCAAGAAAAGTTAGATGCCAGCAAGAGGAATTCAGATTCTGGCATAAACCTCCATGATGTGCCGTCAATTTGTGACACTGTTAATAAAGGCTTTAGGATAAACATGCCTGGAAGTTCTTTGAAGTGTTTCATTAGTCAGAACCATGACACAATATCTATATTAAACTCCTTTAACCCCCACCTAGAATTGCTATATCCACAACAAGCATGTTACTACACAAACAAACATCTTACTAAGTTCAAATATTTAATTAATCTTTATTCAATCTAACATCTTATTCACCCATCTTAAACCATAAGTCAATCCATGTCTAAAAAGCCTTTTAAACCCATTATGTAGAATTTTGGATCACACTCTTAAATCTTATTCTAGCTTTCTTTTTATGCCAAATAGGTTTCCATAACAGAGCCTCAATATCAACAAATAAGTCTCTCTTTATGCCTTGCGATATCATTTGGGTCAAAAAAGAGCGTCCCCTCCTCTGTTTTGAAGACCTGGCTCCTTTGTAGGTAGTCCCTTGTTGTTTTAAAGATTCAGATCTCGACATTTGGATCTGTGGAGTAGAACACTCAAATATATCTAATTTTGTGACTACTAATTGATTATCCAAGTTATCATGGTTCTGAATTAGTTGTATTTGTACATCCATTTCTGTTGGTTTTGAGATTATGGGTAATTTGATTACAGTCATTTTTTGTACATCAGAAATCTCATTAGGTTGTATATAAGATGAAGTAGAATCTTCTTTCGTGTTGAGTGGTTCCACTTGTTGTTTTTTGGTCTGTAGAATGTTCAGCTAAAGTCTGGAGGTCAGTTTGTAGATTCAAAGTAGAATTTCTGTTTTTTTAATTTCTGTAATACTCTCTTTCATTTGTAGACATATTTGTTCAGTGGCTTCATAAATTTTTTCCAATATAAGTTTACAGCTGAGTTGTGAATAGAATTTCTGCATTTCAATAGTTATTAGAAACAGTCCTGTTATCTTTTAGCGGAGGCTATATTCAGTAAACATTTAGCCAGTGTCCACCCCCACAAATACAGCTGTTGAATTTCTTTATCTTTTCCCTTTTATGATGATCTGAAGATCAAAGCCAGTCTCAACATCAAACAGGGAAAAAAAGACAGTTGCAGTTTTAACTTATTCCACAAGGTGTCCTCAGTAAACTGTGAAATCTCTTCCCAGACACCAAAATTAACATTAACAAGATCAGAAAAAGAAGAAAAAAGATATTTTCCATATGTAAGCTAAATCCAGTAATAAATTCAATAGCAGGAAATTTTTCAAGACTCCAAAGTAGGTAAAAAAGTAAAAAATAGTCAATTAAAGTTAATTTTCAGTCCATAGCTTCTTTTCCCACACTCACAAATGCCGTTTTCTTAAAACAGGGAAATAGTTCCAAAAATGCTTTTTACAGGAAACAAAAAGAAAAAAAGGGAGACTAAGAGAGGGGGAAAAAATCTCACTCGGATCAACCATGGTGGTTCTTGTGCTTAGATGTTCTTCTGACTTCTGGTTATAGCAGCAAGGTAATCGACCATTTTACTGGCCGATCTTTCCTCCGTCGGCCCTAAGGAGCATTCTCGGATTGCGGAAGGAGCTGCCATCCTTCCACGATCGGCGAGAGCCTCCTCAATGGTAGTCACCCCTCCAGGGTGACTTTTCGACCCAATTAAAGGTCTACCGGCAGAGAGAAAGCAGCTGGCGAAGAGAGCAGCCTCTTTGCACAGCTGCAGACGCCGTGATCCAGAACCGGAAGTCGAGAATTTTTAGGAATCTTTAAGCATTTATAATATTTTTCACCTGAATCTAATTTCTATGAATCTAAGGCAACTTGAGGGATGACAGAAAACTATTTATCTAAAAGTCAGTATGAAACTGGCCATGCCTGGTTAAATCTCCTTGGCCATATGATATCATTCTCATCAACGGTGAACAATGCTTCCTGGGAATTCATGGGGTCCATCCTTCCAACTCTGACTCTCAGAAAAGATAGATTGGGGAATGTGATCCAATTCATAATATCAAAACCAGTCTCCAATTCTCCATTATGGCTGAAAGAAACTTTTTGTCCAGCACTATTGTTGAATGAGATCCTTCTCATAAATTGGTTAAGCTTCATTGGAAAAGAAAGGCATAACAAATTTCACACTCTTGTCTAATGAATATGCAGATATTATAATAAATTATAAATTATAATTACTTTTGTTTGCTGCCCATCTCACTGCTAGGCAACAAATATTGATATTATTTTGACTACAACTAAAGAGTAAATGGCATGCAACAAAACTACATGCCTAGATGCATTCCCCTTGGAAGAATCCATTAAATTTAGATTTAGGATTAGGGTTGCAGATATTGTGAGAAGCCAGTAACTGGTTTGCTCAAAGTTTACCTTCCATAGATTTTGATCCAGATGTTCCAGTTTGGTTGCATGCCCCCTAGCTCTGTATTGCATTATTGATGAATGGAAGTCATGCAAACCACGTGCCACCACATAGATGGCATTGTAGATGCTGTAGCTGTGGCCAGTCATGTCCATTTCAAACACAGATGTAGGAAGAGCTAACAGTTTCTCCTTTCCAGTGCAGGGAATCACATTTTCCTCCTCCACTTCAGAGATGGAGAAGGAACATTTAAAGGCACTTTCCCAGAAGAGCTTGATAAAAATATCTTCTTTTTCTAAGATAGGGTCCTTCATCTGAACAAATTTCTGGAATCCTGACACCTTCTCTGAGTGAATAGCAAAAGACAGAGCACCGTGGAGGAAGATTAAGTCACCATTTCTTAGAAAGGGAAGTGAGGTGAAACCCACCTGTGCTGTCAGAAGCCAGACTTTACCTTTTTCCCATAATGGTAAATCTTCAGATTTCAAACTGGTGGACAGAAGTCTCAGAACTATAATGGCATGAATTTGACCATGAACTAGTACTACATTAACTGTGCTTTTCATAACCACCATGTACATTTCAAGTCCCAATTCTACCAACTCAGCAATTCTATTTGAATAGCCAACGATTGGAAATATTTCAATGAAGGCTGAGCAGATCCCCTTCTGGGCTAACATGGGAACCACATTTTGTACAAACCTCTCTCCACTGTCATATTTTGCAGTCAATATGCCAATCCATGTCCATCCAAAATGCAGCAGTAATAGGAAAATTCCCTTATTTTGATGGTCTATATTTGGGGAAATTTGTAGATATGAAGCAGCCTCTCTTCTGCTATTATTTTCAATAGGAGAACCATAGATTAACTTAAAAAGAAAAATACAGGAAATAAGTAACAGGGCACTTATTGTCTTCTTTTCTTTAAGGTAGCTTGTGCAATAATATTATTTACCCATTTAACCTACAACATGGATATTAAGGTTCATATTTCTTATTTTGATTCCACCTCTAATTCACATATATATTTAGAACATCACATGTGGAATTTTAAAGTCATTATTCCAAAGGTTGAGTTGTTTCAGCAAATGTGACTTTAGATACATTTAGAAATGTCTTAATAGTTTGCATTTTATGGAAACGAAGCATTGGGTTTTATACTGTATTACTGAAACAATGCTTTTAACATCTTTCTGCTTGGCTTTCCACTTTTATATTGCAACAAAGAATACAAGAATTTCTCTACAGTTCATCAGACTGTAATATTGATGTAATATTTCATTACAATTAATCTAATTTCTCTATCACTATTGCCCCAATTCCTGTCATATTATAACTAACGTTTTCCCAATTAAGCCTGCATTCTTTTGTTTTCAATCAATACCATTAAAGGGAACTGGAACTGATAGATTGGTAAATTGTCATGTAAAACACTGTTTCTCTCTTCATAGTTCTGAGAATATATATTTTAGATGCCATTTTTCTTAAATAGGACTTTAACTGAGAATCAATCCTTAGGAAGGTATACCTTAATATTCTTAGATCTATCAAATGATAAAATGTCAGCAGAGTTATGGTCACAAGCCTGGGAATATTAGTCTGCCACATCTGAATTCCTTTGTAGTATTCAGGAACCCTTAACTTTTGTTAAGATTAATCTCTTTATTTCAAGAAGAACCCCTTCCTTCCTATGCCATAAATACTCCCATTTAAAGAATGGAACAGTGCATTGATGATTAACTATTTGGTCTGGGTTCTTTCAAAGCTGATACCTGTGGTATCTTGTAGAGGGACAAGATGGTAGCCATGTGTAAACACACATCAGCAGTAGGTCCTCCAATGACTGCTATTGGTCTGTGCTGTGTTTCACAGTTGTAGTTAGGGATGAACTGGCCCTTTACAGAGAAAAGCTCCAGTGAGGCCCGATATGTCCAACTTGTCATGAAGTAGGTATTATAGATCTGAAAACCCAGGGTGTGATTGGGTAAAATATTGGGATTTCTATTGATCTCTGTGATGGCAAATTCTAAGGCCAAGATGTGCTGGTAGATTGGAGTCATGATCCTGGAAAGAAAAATCCATATCTTGTCACCATGCACTGATATTATTTCATCATACTCTATAAATGAGCATGATAAAATAACATTGCAATCATTTTGATTTTAATGAGCAATGTCACAAGTGAGGTCACAATAGCCCTTGAAAAATATTGGAGATAAAATTGATTTTTGCCCCCAAAATCTTCCAGTATTCATCCTTACATATCATAATTTCAAAACCCAAAGCCACTTATTGTAAAAGGGTTCTGTTGCATTCTGGAAAAGTAGACCCACTCCACTTTTTTTAATTCCAAAGCACATTCTACTGTTGATAGCAATTTGGGACTCTAAGATAACATTGATGGCACCAAATAAATAATATCATAAATAGCTTGCATTTTTCAAACAGGCATTCTCTCAAACAATGCATTTTTTATGTGATAAGGATCAAAGAGCCTAATACTGGGAAAGAACAAAGGCAATAGAAGAATGGGACGACAGAGAATGAGGTGGCTGGATGGAGTCACTGAAGCAGTAGGCGTGAGCTTTAATGGACTCCAGAAGATGGTAGAGGACAGGAAGGCCTGGAGGAATGTTGTCCATGGGGTCGCGATGGGTCAGACATGACTCCGCAAGTAACAACAACAACAAAGGATCAAAATTATAATTCAATCCCAGTATTTTTATACATAACTTGGAAATAGAAAGCTGGAAACATAGAAGAATTTGACCCAAAAAAAAAGGAGGCTAACTTCTTCCATGATGTCAGAAATAAGTTATAATTTAATATTAATAAATCTTAATGTTTAAGAGTCTACTTAATAAATTGGTTATTATACTGAATGTCATACATGTACCAATTAGTAATTTTTTGATGCTAGAATGAAGATGCAGTGAATAATTCTCATGGCAAAGTTTGAAAAAGAAATGCATTTAAAAAAGAAAGGTAAAAAGTTTACTGTAAGTTATTATCTGTAAAATTGTTCAATAAAAAAAATCCAGAGAAGGACATGTGTGTAAATTATTTTAAGATGAGGTCTCTCTGAAAGATTGCTATAAAGAACCTCAATCAGTGCATGCATAAATGTTGCAACACAAACTGTTGAAGATGCTTTAAGTCTTCTTGGACAACATAAGATAACCAAATGTGCAGTTTGCTAAAATATCCCCTTAAAAAAAATCTGATTCACAGCTGAGCAAGAACAAATAGATTGTAATCCATCCATTTCCCAGGAAAGAATATTTAGTTATCCACTGCAACATTTCAGATTCACTAAGAATTTCTCCATTCAGTGGGGAAATACACCTCTTCCAACTTCAGAAGTCTGTGTATATTCCAACCTTTTCTTGGGAAGGAATTCTACTTCAGGTTCCTTTTACTCTATGAGTACCTCTTTTTTTTCTTGCAGGATATAATAATCACATCAAGATTATGGATTATGAAGAGATTTATGAAAAGGAACAGGGGGAGAAGATGGTGATGGAAAAGGAGGAAGAATTTAAGGATGAAGATAGTGCCATCCAGCAAAGGAAAGATCATGCCAATCACTGGAACTGAGGCTAATATTAATATGAAAAGACTTAGTTCAAATTAATGTTTTCTGTGACTACAATCTTACATGGTGTCCTCAAAGAGCTCCTTGGAGGGACGTTTGCTGAAGTCCATCATTGTGTGGAAGATATAGATCTGAGAGAGCATGTTTACAACAATGAGGTCTCCTGACTGATATTGCTTGTGAAGAAAAGGCAGAGGGTCACTGGTCCTGCATTCAGCCCTGCGACTCTTGCACACCACTTGAGGTAAAGGCAGAATAACCAATACTATAAATATCACCATCTTTGACAGTAGCTTTTCTTCTGTAAGCTAACATCTGTGAACCAACATTTTTCTTCATTAAGTGTAATTCTACTGGAGCTAATCACTCAGTTACCCCTCCCCCATCCGCCGGGATGTAGAGCTGAATTTGAAATAATTATATAGGAATTGATAATTGCAGTAGAAAAATAAACAATGTCAGAAGCAAAATCCGGGGAAACTTTGAACAAGAAAGCATGTTTTGATGTCTCAATGGAGATCTCTTTTAGAATTCTGCAGTGTGGTGACAAGAGACTTAGATGTTTGCAGTTACTGAGAGTAAGAATTGCAGTTACTGAGAGTAAGAGCAGAATCCTAACTCTAATTATAACTTCATCAACTTTTCCTGCATCTGTAGAAGGACAGGAAGAGAGTCTTGTTCTGAGGGCAGGACAAGAAGCAATGGATGGAAACTAATCAAGGAGAGAAGCAACCTAGAACTAAGAAGAAATTTCCTGACATTTAGAATAATTAATCAGTGGAACAACTTTTCTCTAGAAGTTGTGAATGTTCCAACACTGGAAGATTTTAAGAAGAGACTGGACAACCATTTGTCTAAAATAGTATAGGGTCTCCTGCCTAAGCAGGGGGTTGGACTAGAAGACCTCCAAGATCCCTTCCAACTCTGTTATTCTATTATATTATTTATGTCTCTCTAGTGTTAACATAAATAGAGCTTAATATTAATTCACAGGAGGTTTATATCATGGGCCAAAAGTCAAAGGGCTTCTTGTATTTCAAAACCCATTTTGGAAGCCCTTCACTCCTTTTTGAGAATAATTCTCTTTGAATGCCTCCAATCACATGGAATATTTGTCAAAAGATCTAAAGAATCGTTAAACAGAGTTGAAAACAGGAATGCCCTCCACCTAAACACACTCTGTATTGTTGGCATATGAAGTCTGAAAAATAATTTAGATGGTATGATGTCTGAAAAATAGAATGTATAAAGGAACTTCAAATACATATGTAAACAACATGGAGGAACATTTTATGCATGGTGGAAATGTAAAAAAAAAACCCAGAACCTTTAAAAATGGATTCAAATACATATATATTTTGTCTTACTTTTCAAGGAAGGACCTAGCCACTGATCATGTAGAAAGTTTATGGAAGTCTGTATTCCATATTTTCAGAACTGAATTGGAAATCTCTGAATGCATTTCTGCCTGTTCTCTTATAATGTATTGGTAAATTTCTTTTCTGTGCTTATCCTCTATAGCAGGCATATCTAACACCACAGCATCACAGTTATAATAAAATATATAAGAAATAAAGGAAGTTTGTTATTTATAAACATTAACTATATTATATATAGTAGTTATAATGGTGCTGAAATAAGTGACTTATGACCATATTTCACACTTACAACCTTTGCAGAATTCCTATGGCCACATGATTCAGAGGCTTTGCAATTGACTCATATTTATAATGGTTGCAGTGTCCCAGGGTCATGTGATCAGTTTCTGCAATCTTCTGACAAGCAAAGTCAATGGGTAAAACAGATTCACTTAACAACCATGTTACTAACTTAAAAACTGTAGTGATTCACTTAACAACTGTGGTGAGAGAGGTCGTAAAATGGGGCAAAATTCAATTAACAAATGTTTCACTTAGTAACATAAATTTTGGGCTCAATTGTGGTTGTAAGTTGAGGAGTAACCGTAGCAGCATAAATTCCAATTTTTTTTAAATAACTAGTCAAGACAAATGAAATAGATGGTATGTAAATGAAAATATTTTATTTTATCTATCAAGTGAGAATTAAATCTGAAGATCTGAAACAATTATTCTAGATAAGTGGTATTGAATTTGAACATTAAATGATTCTGTTTTTCTACAAACAATCTAAAATAATGAGACATATACTTTTTTATGGTTTTATGTGGGTTTGTCTTCTTAGCTGTTCTTTGTTGTTGAGAGAAGGCTTCAGGACAATAATGTAGCACTTAGGGAAAAAAATGCAAACTAGTAATCCAACACTGGAAGCTATAATGGAGAAGATCTCCACAGCAACCATGTATTTTCCTTTGGTGCTCAGGTATGTTGGAACAAAGGACAACCAGACACTGCAGAAGACCAACATACTAAAGGTAATGAACTTGGCTTCATTGAAAGCATCAGGCAATTTCCTTGCCAGGAATGCCACTGTAAAACTAATAATGGCAAGGAAACCCATGTAGCCTAAGACACAGTAGAACATGTAGACTGATCCTTCATTACACTCCAGAAAGATTTCTTCTGACCCTGAACTTGTGTCAGCATCTGGGAATGGGGGAGAGATTGTCAGCCATATAGTGCAAATAAATCCTTGAAGCAAGGTGCAGCACAAAAGGATAGACACTGCTACTCTTCTCCCCACCCATCTGATCATCTTAGACCCAGGCTTAGTGGCCATGAATGCCAAAATCACAATGACAGTTTTGGCCAATACACAAGAAATGGCCACAGAGAAGATGATACCAAAAGTAGTTTGACGAAGGAGACATGTCACCTTATCAGGTTTTCCAAGGAATAATAAACTAGAAAGAAAAGACAAGAGGAGAGCAATAAGGAGAGCATAGGTGAGATTCCGGTTGTTGGCTTTGACTATGGGAGTATCCTGATGCTTAATAAAGATCCAAAGAATTCCAGATGTGACCAAAGAAAAGAAAACAGCAGAACTGACCAAAATGATCCCCAGAATTTCTTCGTACATTAAAAATGTTGCAATCTTTGAAAGGCACAAATCCTGGTTCACATTTGCATACTGAGCTTTTGGACATGGAAAACAATCATCCATATCTAGAAAATAAATTAGCAACTTACAAATTGCATGGAAAGAATCAAAACTAAGCCATACATGTTGACAAAAAAAAAAACCAAACAAACAAGTTTTCTTGTTACACTAGTGGATTTTCAATAAAGTTATACTGGAAAACCTCTTTGCTCCAAAACACACTACTTGATATCACTGTCAGAAATCCATTCCATAAATTGACTGCTGGTTATTTTCCATGTTTTACTCCATCAATTTGTCAGGTGGAACCATTATTCCAGAATATTAGTCTAAACTTTTCATTGTTCTTTTGAACCACAGTTTTATTTAGATACTGTATATTTTCTGGGATACCAAATGCAAGAACTCACCTATTTGGTTGGAAATCTTCCCATGTGGACATCGGAGACAATCATAGCAACAAAATGGCTTCCCTTCTATCTTTCTTCTAGTATAACCTGAATGGCACTTGCTATTGCACAGAGATAAAGGTTGGACCTGTTCAAGAAGGAAAGAAGAAAATAGTTTGCTTTGACAATTTTTTTAATGGTAATACAGTACTGGATTTCCATAATGCTTTGTTTCTGTGCCTTTATAAATGGTTAGTTTCTGTTTTAGTTTATTCACATGAGAGCAGGTTTATTTCTACTGGAGAAAGTGCTCGCTGTGTAACCATTCAGCACTACCTAACATTAAATAATGATCATAAGGTCAGAATGTAGACATTTTCTGTATTTTTACAAAATCCAAAATGTGTGCTACAGCCTTGGCACATTCTTTCTTTTGCAGCTCTTGGTATCAATGGGGAAACATATACTTTTATGTAAATATGATAAGAAACATTAACTCTTAAATACCTCAGTCCTCTAGTCACACATCTAATTTAGGAGACAATCAAGGGTTCACTAGGTGGTCCAGAGATTTGTCTGGAGAAAATTTAGGAATCTTGGAATACTTGAAATATTCTAATTTTTGTGTAGGATTTTGTTCTAAGACAATTTGAGGACTGACCGAAAGACATTTGTCTAAAAGCAAACATGAAACTGGCCATACCTGGTTAAACCTCTCTGGCCATACAATATCATCCTCATTAATGGTGAACAATGATTCTTGGGAGTCCTTGGGGTCCATCCTTCC
The DNA here is from genome assembly GCF_016545835.1 of Crotalus tigris. Taxonomy (NCBI): domain Eukaryota; kingdom Metazoa; phylum Chordata; class Lepidosauria; order Squamata; family Viperidae; genus Crotalus; species Crotalus tigris. Next base: position 343,152 of record NW_024097325.1, on the reverse strand, counting down.
AACTGTGACTCTCAGAAAAGATAGATTGGAAAATGTGATCCAATTCATAATATCAAATCCAGTTTCCAATTCTCCATTTTGGTTGAAAGAAACCTTTTGTTCAGCACTATTATTGAATGAGACCCCCTTCATAAATTTGTTGAGCTACATCAGAGAAGAAGCCAAGACAAGGATAGATAGATAGATAGATAGATAGATAGATAGATAGATAGATAGATAGATAGATAGATAGGGATGGATGGATGGATGGATGGAAGCCCAAGTTGATAAGATCCATTCCCCCCTTTTAAGATAGAGACTGCTTCTGGTGAGTCTGGTGAATATAATCTCTATACTTAGTAATTCTTGAAATGTGGAAATTCAGGAAAGCATGGAAAATCGAGAATTGTAAGGCCAAATAAAGAACACTGTTAACAGGAAATAAAAAAATTGTATGCTACTGTCCTAATACATATGCAGATATAATAATTTATGATGACATTATTTGAAATAGAGCTAGAAAGAAGATGGCATTGAGTAAAATGACATTCTTAAATATATTCTCTTTAGAAGAATGAATTTCATTTAGGTTTAGGATCAGGGTGGCAGATACAGTGAGTAGCCAGTAATTGGTTTGCTTAAGGTTTTACCTTCCACAACTTTTGATCCAGAAGTTCCAATTTGGCCTCATGCCCTCTAGCTCTGTATTTCAGCATTGATGAATGGAAGTCATGCAAAGCATATGCCGCAACATGGATGGCATCGTAGATGCTGTAGCTATGGCCAGTCATGTCCATTTCAAACACAGATGTAGGAAGAGCTAACAGTTTCTCCTTTCCAGTACAGGGAATCACATTTTCTACCTCCACTTCAGAGATGGAGAAGGAACATTCAAAGGCACTTTCCCAGAAGAGCTTGATAAAAGTATCTTCTTTTTCCAAGATTGGGTCCTTCATCTGAACAAATTTCTGGAATCCTGACACCTTCTCTGTGTGAATTGCAAAAGATAGAGCACCATGGAGAAAGATTAGGTCACTATTCCTTAGAAAGGGAAGTGAGGTGAAATCCATCTCAGCGGTCATCACCCAGATTTTACTCTTTCTCCATAATGATGCATCTTCAGTTTTCAAATTAGTGGAAAGAAGTCTCAGAACTATAATTCCATAAATTTCACCATGAACCAGTACTATATTAACTGTGCTTTTCATAACCACCATGTACATTTCAAGTCCCATTTCTACCAACTCAGCAATGCTACTTGAGTCATCAATGATTGGAAATGTTTCAATGAAGTCTGAGCAGATCCCCTTCTGGGCTAGCATGGGAACCAGATCTTGTATAAACTTCTCACCACTGTCATTTTTCAGAGACAAGATCCCAATCCATGTCCATCTGAAATGGAGCAGTAATAGAAAAATTCCCTTATACTGATGGTCCATACTTGGGAACATTTGTTGATATAAAACCGCCTCTTTTTTCATACTACCTTCGATGGTGGAACCATACATTATCTTCAGAAAAAGAAAAATACTGGGAAATAGATAACAGGATACTTTTTTTTTCAAAAACAGTAGTGTGTAGTGATACTATTTATCTGCTTAAGCTGCAATATAGATATTTATACTCAAAAGATATCTCATATTTTGACTCAAGTTGTATTTCCCATATAAATTTAAATCATTCTACATGGAGTTTGTTAAACTGTTGAGCTGTGTCAGCAAACCAAAATTTCCTAACAGCTTGCATTTGTAAATTGATACATTACCTCTTAAAACTCTTTTTCTCTTTTTTCAGTTCTGAGAATGCTGAATATTTTTATCATATTTTCTCTTAAATGTAGCTTTAATGGAAATGCTTCTGAAAATGCTTCTGAAAATTCTTTATAGTTTTAATCACTGTTTGTCTTAAATATTGATTTAGTGGAAAATGAATCACTGATAATAAAGTATTTAAAGAACAAAAGATCAGAAGAGTTATAGCCACAAGCCTGATGACATTAGTACGCTACAGCACGATTTCCTTGTAGTCATTAGTTTTAATAATAATAATAATAATCCTTTTATTTGAGGAAGAATCCCTTCTTTCCTATGCCATAAGCCATTGGTTCTCTACCTGTGGTCCATGGACCCCTTGGTGTACATGATGTCATCACAGGAGGTCCATGAAGGCTTGAAGAAATATTATGATTTAAATCTTAAGTCTTAGTGGTCTGTGGCCATGCCCATAAAAGGTATTTAAAGGGGGTCCATGGTGAAAAAAAGGTTGAGAATCACTGTCATAAATGATCACAGATGTATAAACTTACTTTAGAAATAAAAGACAAGGAAACAATAGAATTTTATGAGATATGGGACAAATGTTACAATTGGTTAGAACTGAGGAGTAAAAAAGTATGAGAAGTAATGTAAATAATTGTAAATATATGTAAGAGATATAGGACATAGTACTGTTAAGGAAAAAATGTGTATTTTGTGTTTTGTTTTTTGTAAAGTGAAAAAGGAATTTTTTTTTTAAAAAAGGATAGAAAGGCATTGATGGCTTTCTATTTGGTCTGGGATCCATCAAAGCTCATACCTGTGGCATCTTATAGAGGGATAGGATGGTAGCCATGTGTAGGCACACTTCAGTGGTAGGTCCTCCAAGGACTGCTATTGGTCTGTGCTGTGTATCACAGTTGTAGTTAGGGATGAACTGGCCCTTTGTAGAGAAAAGCTCCAGTGAGGCCCGATAGGTCCAACTTGTCATGAAGTAGGTATTATAAATCTGAAAACCGAGGGTGTGATTGGGTAAAAGATGAAGATTTCTGTTGATCTCCTTGATGGCAAATTCTAAGGCCAAGATGTGCTGGTATATTGGAGTCATAACTCTGGAAAGGGAAATACATATTTTGTCACCAGGTACTTAGTTGAAAAGGAAGCACATAACATACTTTTTCACAAGTGAATTTGATGGAAAAAGCATCACAATCATTTTGATTTTGATGACAATCTTCCAATAGTCATCCTTCTGAGTAATAATTTCAGAAAATGAAGTCACTTGTTGTTGATTTTTCAAAAGGATACTGATGATTTTTGGAGGAGTAGAGTCACTCCATTTTCTTTAAAACCTCCAAAACCTCCATTGCACCACTATAGTAATTTCAAAGGCTGAGCTAGTATTGATGGCTCTATAGCAAACAGAGAAGCAGAAGATGGCTTAGCTGACTATATTAATAATACCTAATTTTGGGCCATTCAGATTCCTCTTGAAATAAATCGGGTGTTCTAAAAAATGGATTAACAATAGCACTCTAGCATATTACTATAACCCCAAAGTGGATCATAACTTCTTTCATTATGTCAGAGACTTTCAGAAATATAATAAAGAACCTTACTCAGTGATACATAAAAGGGAATATGCAAACTGTTGGAGAAGCTCTAAATCAAGCACTTCCTACTTGCAGCCCACAGGCAACATATGGTCCTGGATAGCTAGTAATGAGGACCTACCAAGATAATGAAAATATTAATATAACATGGTTCATTATTTTCAAATAATTGTGGGAAAATTTGAAAAATAAAAGAAAGATTGTTTTTTCCCCTGCAGGATGCAATCATCACATAGCAATCATGGATTATGGCTGGGGCTCATGAAAAGGAAAAGGAGAGTAAGATAATAATGGAAAAAGAAGAAGAGTGGGAGGATGAAGATAGTGATATCCAGCGAAGAAAATATTCTGCCAATCACTGGAATTGAGGCTAATATGAATATGAAAAGACTTCCTAATTCGAGTTAACTTGCTTTCCATATATAAATTCTTACACAGTGTCCTCAAAGAGCTCCTTAGAGGGATGCTTGCTGAAGTCCATCATTGCATGGAAGACGTAGATCTGAGAGAGCATGTTCACAACAATGAAGTCGCCTGACTGATAATGCTTGTAAAGAAATGGCAGAGGGTCACTGATGCTGCATTTACCCCTGCCAATTCTGCACACCATTTGCGGTAAAGGCATAATAACCAACACTGCAAATATCACTATCTCTGACAACAGCATATTTTCTTTACTCAATTTCTCTGAACCAACATTGTCTTTCATTAAGTATAATTCAACTTGAGTTAATAACTCACCTCCCCCCTCCTCCATGGATTTAGAGCTGAAGTTGAAATAACTACATAGGGATTGTTAATTGCAGTAGAAAAATTCCCAATTTTCAGAAGCAAAGTCCTGGGAAATCTTGAACAAGAAAACATGTTTTTACTATGATAGTAGAGATCATTTTTAGAATTCTGTAGAGTGGAGACAACAGATACAGATGTTTGTAATGACTGGGAGCATTAGAGAATCGTAATTCTAATGATAACTTCCCAAACTTTTCCTTCATTTGTAGGACAAGAAGAGTCTTTTGGTTCCCTAAATACTTAAATAAATGGAATTAATTCACAGAAGTGTCTTATCAGGTGCCAAAGTGAAGTTAAAGGGCTACTTTTAACCCCCCCCAATTTTTTTTGAATTGCTTCAGCCCCTGCCGAGAATGATTCTCTGTGAATGCCTAGAATTAAATGGAAAGTGTGACAAAAGATGTAGAAAATTGTGAAACAGATTTGAAAACAAGAATGCCTCCCCCCTTAAGCACATTCTGTTTGGGGGCAAAAATCCTCAATCAAAGTGTGAATCCAAAATTTTGAGAACCATTGATGTATCATATTATTGCTGAATAGATGCAAGACTTTTGTAGTGTACAAACATAGAATCTCAAGCTATCATTGTTGGCTACACAAGAGTTGGTAGTTCATTTAGACATTTTTTCATGCAATTTCTTGAGAGTCTTATTCCCATGAAAATAGGCAACTTCCTCCTCCTCCCCATCCTCTTCCCCCTCCTCCTCCCCCTCTTCCTCCAATATATGGTACTGCAAATATTGCTGATTTCTTCTGAACTTTCTTTTCTTTGTGTATAAATTCATGAGATTAGAAAAATCTTACACTATTCCTTCAAGGTGTGTACTCCTCATGTACTGCAGTCACAATTTCAACCATCCTTCCTGAGAAAGGAAGGAAGGAGAAGGAAATGAAGGAAGTAGAAATATGTCTAGTGAATTTGAGGACATGTGTCAGCACAGATTCTACCAAGTTGGGATCTGTGTAGTGCTACCCAGACTTTTAGAGAAAAAGTCACAGAGTTCACACTTTGAGTGAGCTTCTCTGCAAGCCTAGTCTTTCCTTTCCAGGTGTCAATGGGGCAAAATGACATGTGAGGTGAGTCATGTGATGTCTTACACCATGAGTTGAGATTCTTTGGAGTCTTGGAATCTGGGTGTCAACTCTACAATGAACCTGGCTGCCACCATTTCCTTCATTCTAAGTTGCCACAGGATTGGGAGGGGGATAGAGGATTTCTACTAGTCTAACCATTTTACTGTCCCATGGGAACTAAGGTCATTTCTGTCAGTTAGATAGGGGCTGAGGCATTTAGTTAGAAAGCCCACCAAACTCTTCTATCCAGCAACATAGATAATTGCATAGCACTAGGGTGGGAAGTTTAACTTTGTAATATTGTTGCTTTTTGAAGAGAACTTAAGACTTGGTTTCACTTTTGACCATGCCAATACTATGTAACCAATAAACATATTATTTGAGGAAATTTCAAGCCTCAGAGTTCTGACTTATTTGGACTTGTCTATCAGAACCTTGACATTGGGATTAATTCAGACTGGTAGTATATGTTCTGCCATATCTAAGATAGATCCATATCCAAGGTTGCCTGTTTTGGACATCCAAGTATGGGCTCTAGCAATGTCACATTTAGAATACTTGCCTCTAATTGTGTTAGCAAGCAATAAATAATGGAATAATACCATAGATTGAAATCATTTTTTAAAAAGAAAATACTGATCAATAGAAATGAAATACATGGTATGTATATGACAATAGTTTATTTTTCTTATAAATTCTGAATTACACCTTATGATTTGAAAGGGAATAATTCTAGGTTAGTGATATTGGATCGGAATATTAAATTATTCTCTTTTCCTGCAGATAATTGGAAATAAAAAGACAAATAATTTTACGTTTTTCTTTGCGTTTGTCTTTTTAGCTGTTCTCTGTTGTTTAGAGCAGGCTTCAAAAGAATGATGTAGCATTTAGAGAAAAAAATACAACTTAGTAACCCAACACTAGAAGCAATAATGGAGAAGATCTCTACCGCAATCATATATTTTCCTTTGGTGCTCAGGTATGTTGGGACAAAGGACAACCAGACACTGCAGAAGAGCAACATACTGAAGGTGATAAACTTCGCTTCATTGAAAGTATCAGGCAATTTTCTCGCTAGAAAAGCCACCGTAAAGCTAATAATGGCAAGGAAGCCCATATAGCCCAAGACACAGTAGAACATGAAGACTGAACCTTCATTACACTGCAGAAAGATTTCTTCCACCCATAAATTTGTGTCAGCATCTGGGAATGGTGGAGAGGTTGTCAGCCATATAGTGCAAATAATTCCTTGAATTAAGCTGCAGCCCAACACAATGGACATGGCCAATCTTCTCCCCACCCATTTGGTTATCTTAGAACCAGGTTTAGTGGCCATGAAAGCCAGAACTACAATTATGGTTTTGGCCAACACACAGGAAATGGCCACAGAGAAGATAATACCGAAGGCAGTTTGACGAAGGAGACATGTCATCTTGCCAGGTTTTCCAAGGAATAATAAACAAGAAAGAAAAGACAAGAGGAGAGCAATAAGGAGAGCATAGGTGAGATTCCGGTTGTTGGCTTTGACTATGGGAGTGTCCTGATGCTTAATAAAGATCCAAAGAACTCCAACTGTGACCAAAGAACAGAAAAGAGCAGAACTGGCCAAAATGATCCCCAAAGTTTCTTCATACATCAAAAATGTTGCAATCTTTACTAGACACAAATCCTGGTTTGCATTTGCATATTGATCTTCTGGACATTGAGAACAATCATCCATGTCTAGAAAATAAATTAACAATTTACAAATTGCGTTGAAAACTGAGCGCTATATTCTTTCTTGGAAAAAAAGGAGCTGATGTATAACATGTGAAAACCAAATATATGGGTAGGCTTATCAACTGAACATCCCTTTGCTCTAAGACTCACTACTTGGTATCACTATGGAAACCATTCCATAAACTGAACGCTAGTCAATTTCCTATCCATCTGTCAAGTGGAAGCATTAATCTAGGCCATTAGTTTAAATCTTTTATTGCAAGATCCAATCTGGGTCGATCCAGATGTTTTGTCTTCTGAGCTTTTGGACTCATGTTGGAGCCCATTTTCAGGGACATTCTCTCTAGCAGAGTGTGTGCTTTGGACTGTGGTATTTATATGGTGCCTGTTATATATTGATTTTTAAATGTTGATTTAGGTGTTGGTGGCTGGCTATTAAATTGTTGGCTGTTGTTTGCTTGTGCTGCCAAACCCTCACCTCCTAAGTCTTTTATTTAGTAAAGCTTTTATTGTTGTTGTGACTTATAATTATATTTAAGTATGTTTTTTAGGATAACATATACCAGAACTCACCTTCTTGTTTGGAAATCTTCCCATGAGGACATCTTAGGCAATCATAGCAACAAAATGGCCTCCCTTCTATTTTGCGCCTACTGGAACCTGAATGGCACCTGCTATTGCACAAAGATAGAGGTTGGACCTATTTATGAAGGAAAGGAGAGAATGTTGTCTTTGATAAATTTCTACTAAATTGTAATACAATGCTAAGGACTGTCCTTGGACTTCATTTTCTTTCCTCATATGTGGTTAAGATTCTGTCTTACTTTATTCACAAGAGAGGATTATTTCAGTTGGAGAAAGTGCTCAGCCATACAACCATCCAGCATTACATAGCATTAAATAAGAATAAGATAATTAGGTAGCTAAATTAGGTTAAGATAGCTAGGTATGTTTGAAAGCTAGATAGACCATTATTACTTTTGATTTTTCTACAAAATCCAAATTTTTTGGCTCATCCTTCCTTTTGAACATGGGTGAATCTTGCTGAATGGGAAAACTGACTCATTCAATATGATATGAAATATCAGTTCTTCAGTACTCCCATACCTCCATTCACAGATTTAACTTACATAGACATACAAGGATTCATCAGGTGGTCTCCAGATATTTGCAGAGAACACTTAGGAATCTTGGAATATTTCAAATATTTTTACCTGAATCTAGTTTCTTTATGGGATTTTGTTCTAAGACAACTTGAGGGACTATAGAAAGATATTTGTCTACAAGCCAAAATTGAACTGGACATACCTGGTTAAATCTCCTGGGCCATACAATATCATCTTCATCAATGGTGAACAATGCTTCTTGGGGATCCATGGGTTTAATCCTTCCAACTCTGACTCTCAGAAAAGATAGATTTGGGAATGTGATCCAATTCACAATATCAAAGCCAGTATCCAATTTTCCATTTTGGTTGAAAGAAATTTTTTGTCCAACAGTGTTATTAAATGAGATTCGTCTCATAAATTGGTTAAGCTAAATGGGAAGAGAGACAGAGAGAGTGACAGACAGACAAGCAGAGATGAGATAAGCTTCATACCTCTTTTCAAAGATAACAATATTTTTTCAAAGTTTAAGAGAGATTAGCAGGTAACGCAATAATAATAAATGATCTTGGAAACCTTAATTAAAATTGTATATCCTTCCGAGCACAAAGAGAAAACAAAGCAACTGGAGTGTTCAGGGATCAAAAATCAAAGGAGAATAAAATAGAAAGCAAATGTATTTTATATTGCAAAGTATAAAGTATTGCAATAACTGATTGGATGAAGAATTAATGTAATTGGATGAAGAATTAATGTAAGTTTGGGGGCTGAACAATATCTCTACTTTCCCTTTCAAAATCAGAAATTTTTCAGTCAGAGAAGATTGGCTATCAGAATGAGTGTCTAGATATGATCTTCTGAAAACCTGGCAGATTATATTTCTACACTTATTTCAGGGATGCCAAGGGCAGATTCATGGAAATAATTTGTCTTTTTTTCTGGAATAACAGGAGGATTCTAATGCCTACAACAAAAATTGGAGCCCTGATTAAACTACAGTCAACAACTGAACTTGTATAGTAGAAAACAAGTCACATGTAGTCCTTTCTATTAATGTATGTATGTGTGTGTGCATATTCAATAGGACAAGGTATCTCTCTCTCTCTCTCTCTCTCTCTCTCTCTCTCTCTATCTATCTATCTATCTCTATCTCTCTATATGGCATAAGAAGTTTTAAATGGCATAAAAAGTTTTAAAACCTTGTCCTATTGAATATGAAGTTATTATAATATTGTATATGCAGATATTTTATTTTATACATTATTTGGATTACAGCTAGACAGAAGGTGACATTTAGCAAAACTATATGTTTTGACACAATCCCTTGGAAGAATGAATTTCACTTAGGTTTCGGATTTGGATGACAAATGTAGTTAGCAGCCAGTAATTGGCCTGTTCTTGAAGATTTACTTTCCACAGCTTTTGTTCCAGATGTTCCAGTTTGGCTTCATGTCCTCTAGTTCTGTATTCCACTGTTGATGAATGGAAGTCATGCAAAGCATGTGCCACCACATGGATGGCATTGTAGATGCTGTAGCTTTGGCCAGTCATATCCATTTCAAGCACAGATGTAGGAAGAGCTAACAGTTTCTCCTTTCCAGTGCAGGGAATCACATTTTCATCTTCCATAACAGAGATGGAGAAGGAACATTCAAAGGCACTTTCCCAGAAGAGCTTGATAAAAGTATCTTCTTTTTCCAAGATAGGGTTCCTCATCTGAACAAATTGCTGGAATCCTAACACCTCCTCTGAGTGAATTGCAAAAGACAGAGCACCATGGAGGAACACTAGGTCACTATTCCTTAGAAAGGGAAGTGAGGTGAAATCCATCTCAGCGGTCATCATCCAGATTTTATCCTTTCTCCATAATGATACATCTTCAGATTTCAAATTAGTAGAAAGAAGTCTCAGAACTACAGTTCCGTAAATTTCACCATGAACTAGTACTATATTAACTGTGCTTTTCATAACCACCATGTACATTTGAAGTTCCATTTCCACCAATTCAAGAATGGTATTTGAATATTCAATAACGGGAAACGTTTCAATAAAATCTAAGCAGATCCCTCTCTGGGCAAACATGGGAACCAGATCTTGTACAAACTTCTCACCACTATTATTATTTACAGACAATATCCCAATCCATGTCCATTGGAAATGCAACAGTAATTGAAAGATTCCTTTATATTGATGGTCCATAATTGGGAACATTTGTTGATAGAGAATAGCCTCTTTTTCTGTACTACTATCAGTGGAGGAACCATATATTAACTTCAAAAAAGAAAAATAACAGGAAATAGACAGAGCACTTATTCTTTTGTGTGTGTTTTTAAAGATAGTGTGTAATGATATTATTTAGCCATTTAAAATATGATATTGATATAAATTCCTGTTTGGCATTCCAATTTTATAGTGCAACAGACAATAGAAGAATGTCTCTTACAGTACATTAGATGCTATGGATGTAAAATTCCTATTAGAATCAATCCAGTTTCTCCAATTCTATTGTCCCAATTGCCATTTTTTTCTACAACAATCAGTATATTTCCTGAATTCACCCCCCATTTCTTTCTTTTCCTTCAATAATATTAAATGGAGCTGGAAATCGTGAATTAGTAGATAGCCCCATAAAATACCTATTCGCTTTTTATTGTTCTCAGAATGCTCTATATTTTTAGTAATTGCTTTTCTTAAGTCAAGCATTAATAGTGAATTAATCCTTGGGAAGACATAGCACACTTGTTGATCTTTGGGTCTTTCAAAAAATAAAAGGTCGAAAGCAGGGCTTTTTTTCTCATAGAAGGCACAGAACAGAGTTCCGGCACCTTTTTTGGATGGAACCTTGTAGGGTAGGCAAGGCGGTTTATATGACGTGTGTGAGTTCCAGAACTTTTTTTTTTTATAGAAAAAAAAAGCACTGGTCAAAAGGCTTAAGGCCATAACCTTAGTCTTTAGTATGCTACAGCAGAATTCTCTTGTCATCAGTTTTGTTAAGACAAATCTCTTTATAGCAAAAAGAATCCATTCCTATGGTATAAACACACCCATTACAATAAGGAAACAATGCATTAATAGTTATCTATTTGGTCTGGGCTCCATCAAAGCTCATACCTGTGGCATCTTGTAGAGGGATAGGATAGTAGCCATGTGTAAACATACATCAGCAGTAGGTCCTCCAATGACTGCTATTGGTCTGTGCTGTGTTTCACAGTTGTAGTTAGGGATGAACTGGCCCTTTGTAGAGAAAAGCTCCAGTGAGGCACGATATGTCCAACTTGTCATGAAGTAGGTATTATAGATCTGTAAACCGAGGGTGTGATTGGGTAAAATATTGGGATTTCTATTGATCTCCGTGATGGCAAATTCTAAGGCCAAGATGTGCTGGTAGATTGGAGTCATGATCCTGAAAAGGGAAATACATATATTTTTTCACTATGCATTCGATTGAAATGAAAGCACTTAATAGCATTGTAATTATTTGGAACTGAATGTGAAGTGTCATAACTGAGATTTTGCCTTTGAAAAATACTGGTTATGAAAATAGTTTTCATCCCAACAATCTTCCAACATTCATCACTCTGGGTAATTATTTCAGAAATTAGAAGTCACTTATTATTGATTTTCAAAAGGATGCTGATTCATTTTACAGGAGTAGAATCACTTCCTTTTCTTCAACACCTCCAAAACAGATTCCATTCTTGATAGTCATTTGGGTATCTCAGATAGCATGATGGCTGTATAGCAAATAGGGAAGCAGAAGATGATTTAGCTCACTGTACTGCAGATTTTTAAAGAAATCAATCAAAAACATGAATTTGAATCTAAATTTATCTGGAAAAACCTGGGTGTTTTAAAAATTGGGTTGACAAAGAGTATTCTATCATAATAATAGTTTTATTGGTTTGTCAAAATATAAAATACAAAGAGAAATTCAAAAAAGTAATAGAAAACTAGAAAAAGGGGGAGGGAAAGAGGGAAGAGAAATGAAAAAGACCAACTTCCAACTCACTTTAACACAGTAGAAGATAACAATATTACAGTGACAACTTTTGCTTTCACACAACAGTATGCACAAGCCATTTCTCTAACAATAAACCTATCTAATTAACAAAAACAAAAGCAAGATTTCATTTTTCTTTTGCAGTGTGAGCACAAAATCTGGAAGCAATTTCAAAAGAGAAGCAAGATTAAATATATTATTTTCTTTGGAATCAGTTTGACCATCTCTGTTTCTCATTGCTGTGGGGAATAATATATACCTCTATTGACTCATTAATCTTTATCCTAATTCATATTAAGGGAATCCTCTATATAAATTCAATTTTTTTAATGCTAAAGGGAGAAAGCATTTTCCCTAGTTTAGATATTTTACTAACTTTAAGCAATATTTGTCTGATGACCAAAAAAAAAAAGGAATACAACTTCTTCCATGCTGTCAGAGAGGGAATTTAATTTAATCTGATAATTAAAGAGGGGATTCATTAAGGTTTTATTTAATACATTGCTCATTACACTGATGTCATGCACAATACCAGTTAAAAACTAGCAAATTTTTTAATGCTCAAATGAAGGTAAAGTAAAAAATTATGACAATCATCGCAAAAGAAGATTTTTTAAAACACATAAACATTTCAGACTTTAGTAATTTATTATCTAAAAACTTGATTGCTCAACAAAGAATTCAAGGAGGACATGACACCTTCTTTTCTGCATGTAAATTATTTTAAGATGTGGACTCTCAGGAAGTCCTATATATAAAAAAAACTCAATCAAGGCATGCATATCAAATGGAAACACACTCTACATTTTCTTGGGCAACATAGTATGATCCAATATGCAGTTTGTAAACATCCCCTTTACAAAATTCAGCTCACACCTGAGCAACAACTAATAAAACATAACCAATCCATTTCCCAGGAAAACACTTTTAAGTTATCCATTGCAAGACATGGGATTCACTCACTGAGCATGGAGATCCACTCAATAATGAACATCACATCTTTCAACTTTAGGAATATATGAATATTTCAACCATTTCATTGAAAAGAATTCTTCTTGAGGTTCCTTCTACCCTAGGAATACCTTCCCATCATATAGCTGGGCTTAACTTTTCTTCCTCCTTTTCTCATATTTGGTATTAAGTACCAATTTCCTGAATGCAAAATTCTATTTGTGTGAAATGCTTGATGATTTTCACATAATCATGGGAAAATTTGAAAAAAAAAGGAAGATCTTTTTTCTTCAGCATATTTTATCCTTTTTCCTTCAGGATATAATCATCAGATTATGATTATAGCAATAGCATTTAGACTTATATACCGTTTCACAGTGCTTTACAGCCCTCTCTAAGTGGTTTACGGAGTCATCATATTGCGCCCAACAATCTGGGTCCTCATTTTACTGTCTTCGGAAGGGCGGAAGGCTGAGTCAACCTTGAACAGGTCAGGATCGAACTCCTGGCAGTGGGAATGCAGAATTAGCTTGCAATACTGCATTTTAACCATTGCATCACCAAGGCTCTCTAGTGGCATAGGGTTTCCTGCTTGAGCAGCGGGTTGGACTGGAAAGTTTCTGAGTTCCCTTTCAACACTGTTATTCTGTTCATGGGTTATGGATGAGGTTAATAAAAAGGAAAAGGAATAGAAGATGATTCTGGAAAGGAGGAGGAGAGGGAAGATGTATATACTGACATCCACCAAAGAAGATATCTATCTATCTATCTATCTATCTATCTATCTATCTATCTATCTATCTATCTATCTATCTATCTAAATGTTTAAGTAATTTTTAAAGTATGTAATGTTACTAAAAATGTATTTGAGAGTACTTGTGTTAAGAGAAAGTTAAAGAAAATGATATACTAGTTTAAAGAAAACTTTGTGTTCTAAAAAGGAAGCTTATATATTCTCTAAGCTTAGTATGGAAAGTGAGACCTAAATTCAATACTGAAGTTCAAAGCCTATATATTAAGAAATTAAAGAAAAAGATGTATTAGAATGTTTTGATTCTAGAAAAGTATTTTAAAAAGTTTAGCAATTTTTTTTTTTAAAAAAGAGGGTGGGGAAAAAAAGAGAAGTTATCCCAGTAAGGTCGAAGAATTTGAAAGTATATAGTTAACTTTGTTAATAAAAATGGTGATAGTTTACAAAGATTATTGGGTGCAAATAAAAATACATACTATTCCCACAGGAAGGAAGATAAAACAGGAATGGTTAAATTGATCATCTTATTCAAAGAGGAGAATATATTTGAGTATGTTTTTCATTTGGATATCACTTCTGGATTTTGTGCTTGTGATGGAAAAAAAATGAAACTTTGACTTTGGTTTTGTCGATTAGATAGATTTGTTGTTATAGAAATGGCTAATTATATATTAATGTATAAAAACAAGAAGCCAAGGCTGGAGTGTTTTTATCTTGTACTGTGCTAAAGAGTCAGAAGTCAACGTCTTTTTTTTCTTTTTCCCTTGTACCTCACACCTTTTCTCCCCTCTCCTTTTCCCTCCCTTAATTTCCTATTTCTATTTTTCTTTGTATTTTATAAATGAATGAATGAATGAATGAATGAATAAATAACAGTTAGGAAGTGAAATAGGAGTCAACCAGATCTTCCTCTTGAGCATGGAATTTATGGATTTCGTTGTCTTGTAGTTAGCACAATAAATTGCTTTTCGCCTTCATGTTCAAGGCAGAGCATCCAAGGCTAACCAGGTTACTCTGGCACTTGAAACAATATGTTCTTCCTCCCTGTCAACACAATTAAATAATCAACAATTGGCTTTTTATAACTTCTGGTATGAAAACTTCACCTTAACCAATGAAAGGACTGGCCCTTTTCATTCTCATGGATGACTGTACAGGTCGCGTCAAACGCAACCAACATAATAAGGAGTCATGGAGACTGGAGGCATGGTTCCTCACTTGTTTTTCAGTATGTGTGTGGCAAAATGAATACCACCTGGACTGGATGGCTTGTGGCAGCTGCTGTATCTGACAGTTTAGTTGATCCTAAACAATTAGAGACATCATGAATAAATTGATGCACCTGTCAACAGAATTGTGGGAATTCAGGTCTAGAACATTTGAAGAGCAGCAGGATAAAGAAGGTATTTGTAGGGGATAGTCCCAAAGACTCAGAAGACATTCAAGTAGATTAGGAAGTAAAGGAACGGTTGCTAGAATTGGGTATGTCTAGTTTAACGAAGAGAAGGACAAGGGGGGACATGATAGCAGTATTCCAATATCTCAGGGGCTGCCATAAAGAAGAGGGAATTAAGCTATTTTCCAAAGCACCTGAAGGCAGGACAAGAAGCAACGGGTGGAAACTAATCAAGGAGAGAAGCAACCTAGAACTAAGGAGAAACTTCCTGACAGTGAGAACAATTAATCAGTGGAACAGCTTGCCTCCAGAAGCAGTAAATGCTCCAACACTGGAAGTTTTTAAGAAGAGACTGGACAGCCACTTGTCCGAAATGGTGTAGGGTTTCCTGCCCGAGCAGGGGGTTGGACTAGATGACCTCCAAGGTCCCTTCCAACTTTACTACTATTATTATTATTAAATGTACAATCTTATTGCTCTTTTTAAAATGGGACACTGATAGAAATTCCCTTTATAAAGTTAAAATAGCTTGTCAGTGTGTGTTGATGAGCTAGAACTCAACTAGCCCCCAAAACTGGTTTTGAGACACAGTTAATATCTTGGAAAGCAGAAACTATTCTCAAATGATTATAAGCCTTTTTTTTTTTTTACAAGTTCCTGTCCTTGCTATATATTTGGCTGGCTTTCCGCACAAAACCTTCATAGTGGCCAATATACATCTAAAACTTGCTTGCAATAGCAATAGCACTTAGACTTTTATACCACTTCACAGTGCTTTACAGCCCTCTCTAAGAGTTTACAGTCAGCCTATTGCCCCCAACAATCTGGCTCCTCATTTAACCCACCTCGGAGGGATGGAAGGCTGAGTCAATCTTGAGCTGGTGAGAATCAAACTGCTGAACTGCTGGCAATCAGCAGTCAGAAGTAACCTGGAGTACTGCACTCTAACCACTGTACCACCACGGCTCAGTAGAAGGTTGCTGTGATTTTCTAATTGCCATCTTGGAGATTTGGAAAAATTTATGGCTGTCTTTCCCGTAATATTACTTTCCTTCTTTATGAAAGCAAGCACTCAATTTATAGATCCTAAGCACGCTATCTTTAGCCAACAAGCTATCAACAGTTGCAGCTAGTCTGAAATATGCTGTTGAACTGGTTGCTCATTATTGCACAATATATATTTTATAAAAAGGATATAATAAATGAAAAAAAAACTGGGGGGATGAAGATCCAGCAAAGAAAAGATGATGTCAGTCATTCCAAGTAAGGCTAACGTGAATATGAAAAGACTTCCCAGTTCAAATTAACTTTTTTTCTCTGTATAAAATCTTACACAGTATCCTCAAAGAGCTCCTTAGAGGGACATTTGCTGAAGTCTATCATTGTGTGGAAGACATAGATCTGAGAGAGCATGTTCACAACAATGAGGTCTCCTGACTGATATTGCTTGTGAAGAAATGGCAGAGGGTCACTGGTGCTGCATTTAGCCCTGCTAATCCTGCACACCACTTGTGGTAAAGGCACAATAACCAATACTGCAAATATCATCACCTTTAAGAATGACATTTCTTTGTAAGCCAATTTCCCTGCTCCAACATTCTTTCATTAAATATAATTCTACTTGAGCTAATGGCTCAGCTATCCCCCAGGATTTAGAGGTGAAGTTGAAATAATTACATAGGGATTGATAAAGTAAAGCCCTGGGAAACTTTGAACAAAATATGTTTTTGCCATCTTAGCAGAGATTACCTTTAGCATCCCTTAGCATAGTAATAAAAGATACAGATGTTTGTAATGATTGAGAGCAAGAGAAGAATCTTAACTAATAAGAACTTCATAAAGTTTTACTTCAGTTTGTAGGACAGAAATAGTGTTCATGTCTTCCAATTGCTAAGACAAAAATAGCTTAATATTAATTTATAGATTATATCATAGTCAACATAAAGTGAAAGGGTTCCAAACCCATTTTGGAAGCACTTTATCCCTTCTGAGAATGATTCTCTGTTAATGTCAATTACATTACATTTAAATTCAATTCAATTTAAATTAAATTAAAGTCAATTAAAGTCAACTACATTTAAAGTATGACATAAGACCTATAGAACTGTTGAACAGAGTTAAAAACAGGAATGCCCTTCCACTTAAAAACACTATTTGGGGCAAAATTCCAATCAAAGTTGGCATCCCAAATTTTGAAATTGATTTAGATATCAGACTATTGCTTAATAGATGCAAAACTGTTGGAGGACACATTAGCCCATCCCAACATTATTGTTTGCACAAGGGGTTGGTAGTTTATTTAGTTTTCTCTTGCAATTTTTTAGGAATCTTCTTCCCATGAAAAGAAGCAGGTTCATCTTCCTCCTTCTGTATGTATGGTTTTTTTTGTATTGTTGTTGTTAATTGCGAAGTTGTGTCCGACCCATTGCGACCCCATGAACAATGTTCCTCCAGGTCTTCCTGTCCTCTACCATCTTCTGGAGTCCATTTAAGTTCACATCTACTGCTTCAGTGACTCCATCCAGCCATCTCATTCTCTGTCGTCCCCTTCTTCTATTGCCCTCAATCTTTCCCAGCATTAGGCCCTTCTCCAGTGAGTCCTTCCTTCTCATTAGGTGGCCAAAGTATAGTTGATATTATTTGTCTTCATTTCATCTTGAAGCTTCTGTTAAAGTGGGGCAGTTAATGACAAGGGAGAATATTTCTCCTCAATATTTATCTTTTGAATCATGAATAACACAATTATTTGTTTCATGTTCTCAAAGACAAGTTGACACAATTCTAGGTATCTATTTGGTTAGATTCACTTTTAGACTCCCCCCCCCAACAGTTCAGGCATTGTTTATGACACACCCCTAAGCAAGAGCTTGCTTGTTTATTTATTTATATATTAAATTTGTATGATGCCCATCTCTCTACCAAGCGACTCTGGGCAGCACATTTAGCACAACTCATCCATTTCCCAGAAAAACTGTTAAAAGGTACACCATGCAAAAGAGTAGATGTATGCAACGAGATGGAATTGTTTAAGCATGTACAACATGACAAGGCAGATAGAAAAGGCATGGAATTTGCACTGTGACAGAACATACATACATGCATACATACATACATTTGTCATATTTATTTGGTCACCCATCTCAGATTGTGGGTGCCATGGAACTGAAGGTAAAAAAAATAGACAATTATGATTAAAAAAACCTTTTACATTATAAAAGAAAAAACTTTAAAAAATAATTAAAAAGAAACATATTAGGTGAAGAGTTAGGTGTTAATTACCCTGGAGCCCTGTCAATACTTCAAAAACTGCCTGAAGTCCCCAGGCCTGAGGAGATAACTAAGTCTTGAGGGATTTTTGGATAGTTAAAGAAGGGCTGAGGGCAGCTCACTTTGGGGGAATCCCTTCCATACACCCAACTTAACTAATGCCCCTTCCCCTCACCCCAAAGAGAGAATTATTACTCAGTGGGAAAACCCATACAACCCAGGCATGTAAGGAAGAGGTGTTTTCCTTTAGAACTGGCTGAGGGAAAGGAGAAGGGACTCCATAGCCCGGAGTAGCTCTGTTACTCAACTGCTATTTTCTCTCTTCCCCCACTCCTCGGCCTAACAACCACCACCACCGCTTCTAAATTTCCATAGTCCCAATAAGCCTTTCAGGTAAAGAAGTTGCTGAAATGTAACTTTCGACAGTTTCTAGCGCAGCAGCAACAACAGACACCGCTACAGCTAGTAGCAAGTACTACAGTTCAAAGAAGTTGAGAAATACAGGCAGAAAAAAAAAATGGACTGCAGAGGCAGCCAAAGGGACTCTCGCGCGGCCAGATGTAAATAGAGTCTAAGAGTTAAGAGAAGTGTGACAAGCCGGCGGCAGCCCCCCCCCGCCCCCCAGAAGCAATCAGCGCGGCGAACAGAACCGTGCCGGCCACAATTGCAAACGAAGCCTCCGGCCTCTCCTCCTGTCTTCCACCCTCGCTTCGTTCCTTCAGCCGCTCGCGCAGAGGTCTCTGTGCGCGGTGAGCGCACAAACCACCGACAGCAAAGGCAGCCCAACTTCCAAGTCCTCCCAATCCAGACTGGGAGACAAAGAAGGGGCAAACGCTCATCCTGCAGCTCGCTTCTCCGGCTCCCAGGCGCCAAGCAGTGTCGGCACCAGGTCTATGGGCATGATAAACGCCCGAAACGCGGGGAAACGCGGCCGGCAGCGGCTTCTCCGGGAGAGAGAAAGCCACCCGCTTCTCCACAAAAGAGGAAATGACCGAGAAGGTCCGAGTCGGTCATCACTCCATGTAAGTGTCATCAAAAAGCCAATAATTTAAAACCAGAACAGAATAGCACAGTTGGAAGGGACTTTGGAGGTCTTCTAGTCCAACCCCCTGCTCAGGCAGGAAACTTGAGGTGCATTTTGAGTGATTCAATAGTTCCTTAGAATGAACCATGGCAGAATTATCTTCTAATATTACTATCCATCCAATAATTTCCCATAAGAGTCCATCATATTAAGAAGCAAACTAAATTTAAAAAAAGTTACTTTATAATTAATAAGGGAAATTTAATTGTGGAAAAGGAGAAGTTTGATTCATTTGTGAATCAATTAAATAAGCTTTGTTATTTAGGTAATATATTTCTTACTAAGATTAATTTTCTGGCTTTTGTGCCCAGGTAAATTCTTTGGAGTAGTAGAATGTTTGTTATTCAAGAAATTTTGTCTTCTGCATGAATTGAGAGTACATTTGGGGTCTCAAAAATGGCTTTTCATGTACCTAAGACTGATCTTTTGCTAGGTCTGTTTCACAGTCACTGTTTCTTCTTATTGTATTTTTTGTGTAGGTAGGAATCAGAATGGAAGTTGAGAATTTCACCTCTGTTAGGGAGTTCCTTTTGTTGGGCCTTTCTGCTCACCACAAAACCCGGATGATACTCTTTGCCACAATCCTCCTTATTTATTCTCTTACCCTTTTGGGGAATCTGGCAGTCATCATGCTGGTTCAGTACAACTCCAAACTCCACACTCCTATGTACTTCTTTCTGAGTCACTTCTCTTTCCTGGAGATCTGTTACACCACCAGCACTGTGCCCCAAATATTGGCTCATCTCCTGTCAGGTAGTGGAACCATCTCCTTTATCCGTTGTGCAATCCAGGTGTATATAAGCACAACCTTTGGTGGCACAGAATGCTTTCTGCTGGCTGTCATGGCCTATGACCGCGACTTGGCCATCTGTCATCCCTTGACCTATGCTATAACTATGGACAAGAGGCATCGATGGATGCTAACTACGGTTTCCTGGGCAATTTGTTTCCTAATTGCAGCTATCAATATAACTTTGACTTTTCAGCACACTTTCTGTGGCTCCAACCAAATCAACCACTTTTTCTGTGAGCTGCCCTTAGTAGTAAAACTTGCATGTGGTGACACCAATGTAACAGAAATCATTCTGTTTTGGACATCAGTCCTGGTTATCCTTGGTCCCCTTATAGTTGTCTTGACCTCCTATGCACTTATCCTGCTCATGGTGTTCCAGATGAGGTCAACTGCTAGTTGGCACAAGGCTTTCTCCACGTGTGCCTCCCATTTGGCAGTGGTCACCTTGTTCTATGGCACCCTCATCTCTATTTATCTGAAACAAAAGTCTGAGTCAGCTTCCAGTCATAACAAGCTAATTGCTGTCTTTTATACTGTGGTCACTCCCTTAATCAACCCTATCATTTACACCCTGCGGAATAAGGATATCCATAAGGCAGTGGTCAAAATTCTACAAAGGAGGCCCTAAAGGCAAAACCAAACAAGAACAAAGAGATCCCTAATGACTTTAATTGATCTAGTTCAGTCATCTTTTAACCTGGTGTCCTTCAGATGTCTCAAAACTTAAACTGCTCAAAACTCAAAAAAAAAAGTGTGAGATTTCTCCAACTTGGGCATAACTCCATATCCTTCACAAAAGGATATACCGGTATCTTCTCATCTGTGGCCTCCTTGGACTGGATCACTCTGAACAAAGGTTATACTGGCTTCTACCTTAATACATCATAGTCCTGCATGTAACTGGGGAACCTAGGTATAGTATTTTGTAATGATAATATTTAATGTCCTTGTTCCTACAACGGGCTTAATTATGTTTCTCATCCTGCTGAATCTGGTGGCTTGTGCTTCTGGAAGCAGAGACCTAGGGACTGGTTCAATAGATATTAAGGATTCCGAATCTTCTACTACTTTCTGGTAGCTGGTATCCAGTGGTGGGATTCAGCCAGTTCGCACCACTTCGGCAGAACCGGTAACTAATTATTTGTTGCCCAGGCTCAGAATGGACTTCCGGAAGCGGCATCCACACAGAGAACTGGTTGTTCACATAATTGAAGCCCATCATTGCTAGTATCCCATTAGCCCTAGTTTCAGCAGAAATGCATGGCCTCTTCTCTACTGAGCAGGCCATAAGTGTGAGTGAGCCACACTTTAGAACAGTGGTTCTCAACCTTTCTAATGCCGCGACCCCATAATACAGTTCCCCATGTTGCGGTGACCCCCAACCACTTATACATCACTGGGTGCCAGGGGCATGGCCAAAGAAAAGGGGGGGAAAAATGGCAGACAGCCTTGTTTGGCGACCCCCATGAAATGGTCGTCCGACCCCAAATGGGGTCCCGACCCACAGGTTGAGAACCACTGTTTTAGAAAGTGTGCCATGTGCTGTGAAGTCTTAGCTGTGGATTTTGTAATGAATGAGTTGCTTTTCCAGGTGCTCCTTTTCTTCTACAACACGGGTGTCAAACTCACAATGTCACATGACGTGTTGTGACGTATTGCAACTTTTTTCCCATTGCCGGCAATGCGGTGGGCGCGGTTTTGGCGTGATGCATCCAGCTCACGGGCTGGCAGTTTGACACCCCTGTTCTAGAAGGCTAGATAGTAAAAAATATTCACATGGCTGCTTTCATAGATTCTCACAACAGAATTGATTAGGTAAAGCTACTTTAATGCTGTGCATGATTAACTGTTCTGAGTTAAATTCACTAACTGGTTTAAATATCCCCTTTTGGATGTTCCCACAAGACTCTACCCTTGCATTGACCTGATTAATCATGCTGTAAAACAGAGCCTTAATATAAGTTATTTAAAAAATAGCGTAGTGCAGTATATTGTTTTAAATTAAATTCAAAAAATAGACCGACTGTAGATAAGCCAGAATTCTAGGGGCCAAAATCACTCCCAGAATTCGGCTTATCCACAGATGGGATCATCCATGACCATATATGGTGATACTTTTTAAAAATATCCATAATTCCCACATGTATTTGCATATAAATAAGATAAGCAGACTTTGAATTTTGAATCAAAATACCATAAAAATTGAGCCATTTTATCTGTAGATGGCCCATTTGTCTGGTATAGTAGTTAAAACATTAGAGGGTCTTGCTTATTTACTTATACAACAGTGTATATGATTTTTCTCACATAACAGCCACATGGTGAAATGGTTGATTCCTTGGGAGAAACCCCAATCTTTCCAGATTTTCATTATTGTAAATTTAAAAAAAAATGTTTTGCGTCTATACTATAATTCAGCATTGTGCAATGATACTCAATGCTTAAAGATAGCTAAATCCTGCGTTAGATTGTCAAAGGAAATTTTGTCAAATTTTAATAAATACACCTCATTTTAAAAGATGAAATAGGAGCCCTTAAAGCAATAAAAGCCAAGCAGTAACCAACCCATAATTTTAACATTGCAACACCTGCTTTTCCCAACACAGAAAAATCATTAAATCTCTTTTAAAATTCTTTTATAGCTTTTTTAAAAATAATGACAAATATTGGAAAAAAAAACAACATTGGAAACGATAAAAATACATACTTTGCCAAAAGAAAAAAATACACAGAAAGTTATTTTAAAAAAATACAAAGGAAAAAGAAAAAAGGTGTATCATTTTAGCAGTAAATAGTTAAAATTCTATTAGATAATATATTATCTAATGCAATTATTATTCAAGTATGTGTGTGTGTGTGTGTGTATATATATATGTATGTATGTGTATATGTATATATATATATGTATGTATGTATGTACCGGTATGTATGTATGTATGTAGAAAAAACCTTTGGTATTTTGTTTAAATGAGCCCCATATTTCATTATATTTGTTCATATACTACATCTATAGGTGGTCCACTTATAGATGGTAAGTGCAATCAGGTGCTCAACCCATTGAGTGAAGAGGCATACAATTATCTTACCAATGCTATAATGTCAGTTATTTGCCATAATAAGGACACAGAAAATCCATTTTCATTGCCCAGTTGTCAAATTCCAAATACAAGATATGTAATTCAAAGGTATATTATTGTCTGAAAATTTTAGCTTTTTCTCACGCAATTATATTTATATAATCTAGTACTTTCTTCCAAAACTTGGTAAGTGCAAGACAGTGTAAAAATGTGTGTTTTAAAGAACCAATATCCTTCATCTCCAGCAAAATGTTGTTTTTGAAAATCCTTTTCTATACATATATAACAGAGTGCAATAAATTCTAAATAATGTTTTTGTTCTATAAGTCATAATTTGAGGTCCAGTGACACTCTTGCTAGAGAAGTTCAGTCTCCCATTGTCTGGGCATTATAAGAATCTCAAATTATTTATTCCACTAATTTTTTAGATCTTCATAGCATATTGAATTACTGATAACAAATATCTATAAAAATGAACAGTAGGGCTTTTTTTTAAAAAAAAAAAAAAGATGTAAAGGATTTAACAAGTTCTAATATCTCAAGAGTCTCAAAGCTAAAAATACTGTTGGTCCAATGTTGTTAACAAATAATGTAACTGTAAATATAACCATTAGGTTACATCTGGTAGATAATGTTTGTCTCTTTAACACAATGTTAAAAATTAATCATCATCTATCACTTGGTCCAAATTCAATAGCCATCTTTCCATCCAATTTTTCCATGGTGGCACAGTGGTTAGAATGCAGTACTGCAGGCTACTTCTGCTGGCTGCCAGCAGTTTGGCAGTTAGATTCTCACCAGCTTGGGGTTGATTCAGCCTTCTATCCTTCCGAGGTCGGTAAAATGAGAATCCGGATTGTTGAGGGCAATGTGCTGACCCTGTAAACCACTTAGAGAGGGCTGTAAAGCACTATGAAGCAGTATATAAGTCTTAAGTGCAATTGCTTTTCCATATCACATCATCTTTTTAATCTCTCTTGGGAAAAAAATTTCCAATTCATAATTCTAATCGCCACACGATTTTGAAAGGACCTCAGAACTGGCATCAGGTCTGTGTGTCTGGAAACAAGGTATCACCACTGAGAAGATCCCGTTTTTCTGTCACAACTTCTTTAATCTGGGAGTGTGACCACTTGGGGAAAAGACTGTAAGAGCTCAAAAGTTTCATGCGGTAGAAAAAGACTCATCAGGATTGGTTTAGAAATACCCAAATAGAGGATGGGTTTAGAGGCATGACAGTCTATTTTTTTTGTATTCACATACAATGTCCAAACATCCTTTGGTAAGCTGCTCAAAGTGGGTGCCGTTCAGTTTGAATGGTGAAGAGTGGTCAGGGGATGTTACATATAATGTTTTTAAATATTTCATTGAGATTAGTCCTGAAGGAAGAGCTGATTCCAATATTGCGTCTACCTGAAAAGTTCTAGGTAACAATATATAGCCCTTGTTTCTGAATTGCTCAGTACTCTCTCAGGTTGTTTCTCCCAAAGGTTTTGGTTTAAACACTCAGATTTCCCAGCCATATCTGCCATGGGATCCCTGCAGTCACATACCGTATATGCCAGCGTATAAGGCGACTTCTGCAAGTGCTAAAATCGGCGCCAAAGATGGGGGTCGTCTTATAGGCCGAGTCGTCTTATACGCCAGAAATACTGGTAGTTTCCAGCGTATAAGACGACATTCTAGGAATGCGGCTTGGCGACAAAGACGGGGGTCGTCTTATACGCCGGGTCGCCTTGTACGCTGGCATATACGGTAACTTCTCTCTCTTCTAAAATCTCCTGTCTCTCATCCAAACATTTATTTGTAGAGGCTGAGGGAAGGGCTGTGGTAGAAGCACATGTAAGCATCACAGAGCAAGCGGCGGGCATAAGAGGGCAAAGATTTGGGATTCAAGTCCTGCAGAGCTTCAGGGGACATTTCCAAGTAATCCGCTACCTCGGAACAGGGTGTGACACGAGGGATGTTAAAGCCATTCAATCCACCTTGGGAAAAAAAAGACAGGCATAACAACTGAGGGTATGCATGGAAAGAAACAGGAAAGTAAATCAACTTAATGGTGGAATTCCAACCTTTGACCAGTGAGATTTTAGCACTGGGAAATGCTTTCAATAAACAGCAGCATCTCTAAAGATGTCTCCCAGTACTAATTTTTCTGACATTTGGAGTGGACATTTTTCCAAACCAAGCAAAAATTCCCATCCAGTCCCCATGTTTGCTGTCGCTGGAAGACCATTGTAAGATGTTTAGCCAAGCAATAAAGCATCTGGTCTAGATTTCAGGCAGCTGATAACATGGCTTCTGTTCTAATAGATACTTGAATCAAATGTTTTAAGTTCTCAAGTGTAAGAGAAAAGTATAGATTCCACTGAGCAAAATCAATGCGTGGTGATTATAAGAAGGGGTTCAAGAAATTTTCTTGGTTCCACTATGGAAGTAGCTTGCTATTGCCACTTTCTGATAGATTGACTGATTATTAATTTATTATTTTTTAATCTAACATAGTATTTCTCAATCTTGGCAATTTGAATCTACACATCTTCAAATTGCCAACAGTGAAAAACATTGGACTCTAACCAAAGGCCATGCTGATTTTCTAGAGATCCATATCCAAATACAAACCAGGTCTGATCAGATTTAGCTTTTCCAGATGAGCCAAAGTTAATCAGGGGCTGCCAACTGTTATGACTCACTTCAATTTATTTTATATAGATTTTAACTAAGCCCAGGTTAATAGAGCTTCCATTTCTTACTTTTTACAATCTCACTTGTGTGCAGAAATAACCTTGGCTATAAGCAATCATAGTATAGGCGTGAGATTGATTCAACCAAACTGCAAACTGGAACAGTTGATTGCTCTGTGGAATTGGATACTTTTCAAGTCAATTTGAACAATATTTAATACTTTGACCCATGTGCACAGCATATTTTTTCTGAATCCCTTCAAAAAATTCCAAATCAAACTAATCTGAGGATTCAGTTTCGACATTCAGACAGATTTTTTCTTTAAGTCAGTTCAACAGTTGAATCTAATGAATTCAACAAATCAGAGGGAAGATTCTCATCCGATTTTACAAGCTAAACGTAACATTGATAAAAGCAAACCTTGGCTTCCTTTGGAAAAGATGTTTTGAAACAACTCACCCTCACGGTCAGCCATACTATCAAAGAAAAGCCACTGGTGGGCATCTGGGCCATGGCGGGTAAAACCCACATAATGACTTGTTTCAATGCAGAGAACTGCAAAGAGCTGCATTGTCTGACGGGGGATGGTCTCCGGAAAAGAGCCAAAGTGGGAAAGCTCCTCAGGCAGATACAATGGACGGGGCTGGTGGTACTGTCGAGCCCGGTGCTTGTGAACCTGTAGAGTAGTGGCCAAAGAACATCACAAGATTTTAAACAAAGCTACTTTGAGCCTTTCCAATTGGGCAACCATATAGATCAGGGGTGTCAAACTCAATTTCATTGAGGGCCGTATCAGCATTGCGGTTGCCCTCGGGGGGCTGGGTGGGTGTGGCCAAGGTGGGTGGGCATGGCCAGCTCTACATTGTTTGCATCAAGGGTGCCTGTGGGTAGGAGGGGGTGGGACTGGGGCAAGCGCCAAGGCATGGTCCATTTCTTCATTTCTCACAAAGGGTGACACCTCTCCAGGATGCACCCAGGGGGCAGGGGTGACGCAGCAGGGGCTGATTCCTCGCTGTTTCTAGACAGCCTTGTGGAGCTAAGACTGAATGCATTTTAGCATAGATGGCTACCACAAAATTGTACATTGGCTCCCAGCCGGCCAGGGCCAAGGCAGCGGGGGCCGTTCCCTCACTGTTTCCAGAATGGCTTCGCAGGCCACATGAAACCACTTTGCAGGCCACATCCGGCCCCCGGGCCTTGTGTTTGACATGTCTGATATAGATGTAATATTTAGTAACATCAAACAACAATAAAACCAGAGCTAAACTCAGATGGTTCTTTTTGCAAAGGGCTTTCTTGATTACTGAGTCATCCATTACATCATTTCTTTTTTTTAAAAAAAAAGGTCCACTATAAACAAAACTAGAAGCTTGTATCTCCTATCACAGAATCCATGAAGCCTTTAGGCATCAAATCCTAACCCTTTGCTCAGTGTAGGAATCTAAATTCTGGAAAGTCCAACCTTACTAGTCTAACCTCTATTTGACCACATCCAGTGAAGGAGAGCAACCATATCGCTGAGTAATTGTTTCCACTGTCCAATTTCTCTTCTAAAGCATCTTCTATAAACATCTTTCTCAGATATTAGAAGAAGAGGATTATATCCCTCCTCACTCACCTTTTTAAAGACTATACATACCTGTTTGGATAAACCACTTAGAGCAGGGGTCTCCAATCCCCAGGCCGTAGCCCACTAGTGGGCCATGGAATGTTTGAAACTGGGCTGCAGGAGAAATGGGCAAGCATGCGCACAAAGCTCCAAACTCGCAAGCAGAGAGTGCTTGTGCTTGCGTGCAAAGCTCCATTCACGCAAGTGGAGTTTTGTGTGCAAAAATCCTCCGCTTGTGTGAGTGGAGCTTCATGCATGAGCGCAAGAGCCTGCTGCTTGCACATTTGGAGCTTCATATGCAAACACAAAACACCCTCTGTTCATGTGCATAGTTCCATTTGTGTGAGCCGAGAACAATTGCGTGTGAGCAGAGGGCACGTGCGCCTGAAGCTACATTTGCACAAATGGAGCTTTGCACACGAGTGCCCTCCACTTGCGCAAATGGAGTTTGTGTGAATGGAGGGCATGAGCATGCCCGCCACTGGCGCTGGGCTGGACCGCCAAGCTGGAAAGATTGGGGACCGCTGACTTAGAGTAGCCTCATGGTGAGATGGGCAGTAAATAAATTTAATAAATAAAAAAATAAGGCAAGGCAAGCACAGGAATCTTATTTAACATGACTTTGGAGTCTTAGGCTCAAACCTTGAATTGCTAATTTTGTAAATGCAACTGACACTGGATTTTGCCAAGAGCAGTTTGGCAATAATACTCATGGCTTTGTCCTCTTGAGAGCTTTAGCAGAATTACATCTGTTAAAGCAGAGGTTCAAAATTGAATTGCTACAATGCCTGCTAGCTTCATCCCCTTGTCAAAGAAAAGGGAGGGAATGGAATGGAATGCCACGAAGCCATTCATGGACCATGAGAGCCTGGACCATGCTATTCTGTCCCAGCCTACGTCCATCCTTGTTACGTCACAAGAACAAACCCCTCTTAAATAGTAGGCAGGGAAAACCAACCTCTTTTTGTTTCCAAAACAGTCCTGATAAGTTTTTCTCCAAAACAAAAAACACAGAATAATTTCCTAACAGATAATTGGTTACAAAAGCAAACAGAGCAGAAGTTTAAACAAGAAATTCACTGATAAATCAAAATAGACCATGATCCTTGGAAATTCTTTATAAACGGTTACCTTCAGCAACCAGCACCGCCCACACATTCCCTTTTTATAAAGCAATCCCAAGGCGTGACTTCTCAATGCCTTCTCCTCCTCCCCTGGAGTTGTTGTATTGATTGCTGCTGATCTGCTCTAGCTAATTGCCTGCGTCTATGAGCATCAATCATGTCCATCAGCTATGAATCCTCCAAATCCGACTCACTCTCCCCATACAGCTGAGCTTCATCCGTAACACGACTGGAGGGGCCAGGCTCTTCATCAGACTGTGAGTCTTGTAATTCATCAGAGCCTCCCTCAGACCCTGATGGCCATCCAAATGCCTCCTCCATCTCCTCCTCAGATTCCCCAGGACTCAGCTGTTGGGAACACAGGCTGGCATGGAATCACGACACATGCCAAGATCACTGCCACAGATATTTGATGGAGAAGTGAACTATTCCCATAAAAAAGAAACAGTACTCTTAGACAATGTGAACACCCAAGAGGTGGGGGCATGGGGATCTATCTTTTAATTAAGCAAGCTTTCACATGGGAAAACTCAGAGCTGGTTTCACTTCTTTAGTTCTGAGATGCCGTACCCAATAAAATTTTTGCTTGCTGGGACTTAATAGCCTTCAGGATTCCCTTTGTTGGGTTTTCTAGTAGGACTGATGACAAGGAGTCCACAACCCCAGGCTGTGGCCCACTACTGGGCCACAGAAGTGGTGAGTAGGCGAGTGAGTGAATATGTGTGTGTGCATATCCCCACTCTGCATCAAAAATTTTAACTAGAAAAGTCTATATACTTTGTATATAGTAATATACTTCGGCTATATATTCTTTATCAAACAAGCATACCTAAAAGGAGTATCGTAGAATGGAAAGCTGTTGTAAAGATACCTGCTGATTGCAAATCTTGCAGAACTGTTTGATGTGTCTCATGCCAAAACTAGGATCCTGGTAGCAATCTGGACACTCCATCACAGCCAGTCCTTGGCATACAGAACACTCACGGGGAGCTGCAATGGCAAAATTAGAAATGTTGGTCCAAGTTAGAAGTGGTATCTGAAGCAGAACATCCAGATTCAGTCACAGTTTTGTTCCATACGATATTAATCTTGTGAACCTTTTTTATGTATTTAAGATGGACAGTGATTATTTATAGGTATTTATATGTAAGGGCATAGGTATATACATATGTTGTATATAGCATGTTTATATTTGTGTTATGTCACTTTTGAGAGCAGGCAACAGAATTTCATTTTTAATGTGTGTTAGTGTGCCCCTAGTAAAAAAATGACAATAAAGTTTATCTTAAAACTGACATGCTGGCTGTGGATTATGGGAAATGACATTCAATCCTCGGGAATTGATTGCCAAGTTGGGAAATAAAAGAGAGCAAAGCAAATTTTGTTTGCCCCACAAAGAGGAAGGCATTTGGCACAAACATTTCTTTCCTTCTCCAGGTCTAGAAAACTGGAAACAAAATCAGTTGGTGACTTGAAAGCCACCAACAGACAAAAGGAAATGGTGGTTACAGGAAGAATGGAATTAATTTATGGTCCTAGATGTGGTGAAGGCCACAGATCTAGGTAGAAAGAAGGCAAACTAGGAAATTGTGGAAGATAAAAGCTCAACGAAGGAGAGGAAGATGGTGTTTTCAAAGGGAATGTCCAACTCCCCCATGATTACTTACTTGATTGATCATTAGGTTTACAACCCACCATTTTTTAGGATCTCAAGGCAGCGTCCACAGCATTCCTTCTTCCTTTTCTCACAACCACCTCGACAGATTGAGCTAACAGAGCACGATTGATCCAAAGTAACCAAAACATTTCCATAGTTAAGGGCGTATCAACTTTGGTCTTTCTGGCCCCTGTCCACCATTTTAACTATTACACCACTACATCAAACCAACTGCTATGAATAAATAGTAGAGGAAAGTAGTTACTTCACTTTGGGAGCTTCCACAAAATGTTGAGTTGGAATAATAGGCAAAGAGATTAAGGAAGATAAAACTTGATGGAGATATGCAGAAATCTTTACCTAAGCCAAAGAGGCAGAAGTCCAGAACTAGGAGATGAGATTTGGAAATGGCTCAGGCAAACACCTCCCTATTTCACTGAACTATCACAAGCAAGGGGAGATAATACACAATCATATTTCCAAGATTCTATTATTATTATGGATCATCGCACAGTCAACCAGATGTTCAGACTGGATTTGGCATTTTGTCTACCTATCGAGTCCTTACCCAGGACCTGGGATAGGCAGATGTGGATGTTTGATGGTATTACAGGTATCGTCGCAGGATGGAAGCAGTTCCTAGTAAGTCCGTCTTTTGCAATTGACTAATAGCGAATTTGTCAATGCCAATGGTGTTCAAGTGGTGCTCCAGTTGTTTTGGGATTGTACGCAAGGCGCCTATGACTATTGGTACTACCCTTGCTTGCTTTTGCCACAGTCTTTCTATTTCTATTTGTAGGTCTTTGTATTTTGTTATCTTCTCCAGTTCTTTCTTGTCTATTCTGTTGTCTCCAGGAACTGCCATGTCCACTATCCAGACTTTTTTGTCTTTCTTATTGACAATTGTTAAAAGTCTGGGGTGTTATGTTGCAGGTGCTTGTCTGTTTGAATTCTGAAGCCCCAGAGCAGTTTAATTTTATCATTTTCTATGACTTTCTCTATTTTATGATCCCACCAGTTTTTGCTTACAGGCAAATGATATTTTTTGCAGATCTTCCAATGCACATTGTTGCTACTTTGTCATGCCGCTGCTAGTAGTCAGTCTGTGCAATCTTCTTGCAACAGCTTACCAGGTGGTCCACTGTTTCCTCAGCTTCTTTGCATAGGCGGCACTTACTGTCTGTTGCTGTCTTCTCAATTTTGACTTTATATGCATTTGTCCTTAAGACTTGGTCTTGTGCAGCCAGAATTAGTCCCTTGGTCTCTTTCTTCAATTTTCCTGCTTTTAACCATTGCCAAGTCTTGTTATTATCTGCTTTCCCAGCTATTTTTTTATGTATTGGCCATGTAGTGCTTTGTCTTCCCCTGCCTCTATTTTGTTCATTACTACTACTACTACTATTATTATTATTATTATTCATCATCATCATCATCATCATCATAGTCTATTTTAATACAAAGTAGCTTTAGCTTTCCTGTGATTTCCTGGTGTAGTCTATCTCATTGGACTGACATAAAGAAATAGGGGGCTAAACTGAACCAGGTTTTTCCCTTTACCTTGTTGTAGATTTTCAGATAATGTAAAGCCACAATAGGATTGAAGTCGTAGGACAGAGATACGTGCTTTTCTCTCTCATTCCTTACTTTCTTCCAGGAGATCCGTGAGGTCAAGTTCCAGGCTGGGTTGGATGGTTCGAAAGGCTTTGAAATTCTTCCCATTCCGAGGCATCTGAAGGATAAGGCATGAAGGGGCCTGCCAAGAAGAACGGAAGCACCCAGATGAGATTGGGAGGAAGAATAGATGATGAGCTCCCACTTTGTCAACACTGCAAATATTGTATATTCTTGTTTTTGACAATATGCAGAATTGTCTGGTAAATATGGGGTTAATAAAGAGCGGAAGGGGCATTGGGGGTAAAGCCCGGGAAAGAAAGAGGAAGAAAACATTTGACCTTCACACTAATTGGATAATGTGAGATATGATGGCTAATTTAGGGAGGGAACACGCTGATAATTTAACTGTTCAGAGGAAGAGAACTTAGATCCTAGCACCCCTCCTTTGTGCCTATGCCGACATTTTATAACAATAAAAGACTTTTAGGAAAATAAATGCCTGGAAGTTCTTTGGAATGTTTCATTAGCTGGAACAACATCACACTTTGGACACTCAACTCAAAAAGGCAAATCTCAGGTTTTTCAAATCCGTTTCATGAAACGACAACGGTTTGTTTAGTGAGCATTCTCAAAGTTACAATGGCACTGGAAAAAAGTGATTTATGACTGTTTTTCATCCTTATGACCATTGAAGCATCCCCACCGTCACATGGTCAAAGGTTCAGACTCTTGGCAACTAACTCATATTTTTGACGGTTTTGTAATCCCCTTTTTTGACCATCTGACAAGCAAAGTCAATGGGGAAACCAGATTCATTTAACAACCTTGTCACTACCTTAACAGCTTGCAGTGATTCACTTAACAACTTTGGCATGATAGGTCGTAAAATATGGCAAAATTTACTTTACAAATGTCTCGCTTAGCAACAGAAATCTTGGGCTCAATTGTGGTTATAAGTTGAGGACCACCTGTACTGCATATAGTAATTGCCTTGGACAAGGATACTCAAGGCAGTCCCGCTTTAAAAATTAACTTGAGTTAATTTTTGTTCTCTCAGCAATGATAAATGTGCTGATAAGTTTATATCCCCAAGGTATAACCATGGATTTTTTTTTTTAAAAAAAAAATAATTTCTTCACATTGTGTTTCTTGGATTAAAGGAGAAAAAGAGCACCAATTACAATTAAAACACAATTTAAAGAACTGGGAATGGCTAAATGAGAAATTATAATTGATTCCATTTTATTTACAGCTACAGTTAACTAAAATAGGGCTATATTATCTATATGCACATAGTACAATATTATTTTTAAATTACTTTTCTTTTTCTTAAAAAAAAAAAACCCTTTTGTACGTTCCCAAAAGGGCCATTCTATAGCATTTATTTATTATATTTACAAAACCCCAAAGGACTTTGGGAATGAACCCAAACATCACATGGAGACTTGGGAAAACCTTATCCTAGCATCTTGGCCCAAAGTAGGAACATCTAATACAGGCAGTCCTTGACTTACAACCACAATTGAGCCCAAAATTTATGTGGCTACATCAGACAGTGGTTCAATGAATTTTGTCCCATTTTACAATCTTTCTTGCACAAGTTGTTAAATGAATCTCTGCAGTTAAGTTAGTAACATGGCTGTTAAATGAATTTGACTTCCCCATTGATCACATGATCTCGGAACACTGCAACTGTCATAAATTTTAAACGTGACCATGGGAGGGGGGGCTGCAATGGTCGTGTGTAAAACGGTTATAAGTTACTTTTTCCAGTGATGTTGTAACTTTGAACGGTCACTAAATCAACTGTTGTAAGTCGAGGACTCTCCGTAGTAAAGATGGTGGCTACAGTAATGGATCTAAATTACTTTGATCGCACAACCAACGTCTTGTTGATGTGCCTGACCTTAGATCAACTTTCTGTACCCCAGGGGGTCCTTCAAATGTCACACAAATTATCTTGCTGAAAAGAATATCTGAGGTCACATCTTCCTATCCTTCTGGTCTTGCATCTCACCTCTGTAAATTTGAGATCCACGGTCATCAGTGATCCCTCCAGAAGTTCTTGAACTGTTGGAACTACGTGATTTGGGTGATCCTCGGTAAATATCTGGTAGAAAATGCAACCATGAGGGTCCTGGCCAGCTGAGCTAGGTTGAAAGGGGAAAAAAAGAGAATTAGATTCTATTTGGGGATACTATTTGGTCTGGAATATACTGTAAAAAAATCTGTAAATGTAGGAAAAATGTAAGCAACAGAGTCTACCCTGGATTACTTTCTTTGTCAAAGTTTCTATCCCTCAGGCTTGCAAAACTATTCTAAGAAGTACAGAGATACTGCCTAGCAAAACAGAACAATCAAAATAAGGTCAAATAGAAATTTAGGGGTGGTTTGTGGTCACAGTAACTTCATTGCTCTATAATTAAAAATATTATATATTATGATTATCCTGTACCTGTCCCAGCTAATCAAAGAAAAAATATACTGTACTTTCCGGCGTATAAGACGACTTTCGCAAGCGTTAAACTTGGTGCCGAAGTCGGGGGTTGTCTTATACGTCGAGTCGTCTTATACGCCGGAAATTATGGTATATACAAGTATCTGTGACTTCTTATTTTAACTTACCTTGGTGTAAAATGGCATGAATGTTCAGCAGACGCCTATACATATTATTTCCAAAATGCCCCACTTTGAGTTTGAAACAGTTGTTAAACGTATGAAATGGACTGCTTTGTGAATTGTTTTGAAGTGTTTCAAGCTTCTTCCAAATAATGAAATCGCCTCATTTTGAACATAAAACAGACCCCTTTACTGCCATACTAAATGTTTTGAGCCTCAAATGGGGCATCTTGAATCCGAGACAGTCTGAATTTAAAGTGTTCTGCACACCACAGATGTACAGCATGGGACTATGAAATAGAAAGCAGCTCATCCTTCTCACCGGATCTGAAAGAGAGGCTCCATCTTTAGCACTCGGAAGAGCAGGGTGAGAAACTCTTCTGGGTCTGCCAAGAGAAAGAGGCAAAGATGGAGAGACAATCTTGTATGCCCAGTTCAGACAGACCTGCCTTCCCTTGAGCGAAGAAAAGAAGAGTAGAATAGAAACAAAATAACACACACCCTCCCAATTATGTCCCCATTTTTCCTCTGAAGCTCAATAGCGTTGGGAACCATCTCAGGTAGCAAGGAGACCTCATCATATTGCTTAATTGCCCCAACTTTCAGAAGATCATAAAATGATGATAGGTAGATGGAAAGAGATGGGACACGGCTGATGTTCAAGAGAGGATTCCAGAGATGTGCTCATTACCAGTTTATGACAGAACATAATATTCCACAAAATGAAAAGATACATCAACATGTTTTTGTATGGTCCAGAATTAATAATATGCTAGAAGACTAGACCAGTTTTACACTAAATTGTATTGATCTCTCCCCCTCCACCCCTGCCCTCCTGTCTTTTCCCTTCCCTTCTCCATCTTTCACAATTGCCCAGATGACTCCTTCAATTTACTATGCAACCCCTCCCCACATACACATTCAGACATGCACAGGCCCAAACCTTTTTCTTCACTGGTGAAGCCAGAGGAGTGCCCAGCTGTTTCCAAAGCTTTCCGCAAGGCCATGATTTTGGCGGCACACACATAACCATTCCTATCAGGTGAAAAGAAAAAAAAAACCCACAGAAATGCGCTCAAAAGGGTTATAAAGTCACCAAGTTTGCTTTTTTCAAGGGATGGCAAGAAAGTGATAGGTAAGGAGTTGTCAGTCTTTCTATAAAATACATGAAAGAGCTACAAATAGTCCCTGACTTATGATCATAATGGAGCCTGCCCACCATGGGATTATAATATAATATAATATAATATAATATAATATAATATAATATAATAATAAAGTTGGAGGGGACCTTGGAGATCATCGAGTCCAACCCCCTGCTCAGGCAGGAAACCCTACACCATTTCAGACAAATGGCTGTCCAGTCTCTTCTTAAAAACTTCCAATGTTGGAGCATTCACTGCTTCTGGAGGCAGGTTGTTCCACTGGTTAACTGTTCTAACTGTCAGGAAGTTTCTCCTTAGTTCTAGGTTGCTTCTCTCCTTGATAACACTGCTATCATGTCCCCCCTCATCCTTCTCTTCATTAAATTAGACATACCCAATTCCAGCAACCTTTCCTTATATGTTTTAGCCTCCAGTCCCCTAATCATCTTTGTTGCTCTTCTCTGCACTCTTTCTAGAGTCTCAACATCTTTTTTACATTGTGGCCACCAAAACTGGATGCAGTATTGCAAGTGTGGCCTTACCAAGGCATTGTAAAGTGGTATTAACACTTCACGTGATCTTGATTCTATCCCTCTGTTAATGCAGCCTAGCAATGTGTTGGTTTTTTTGGCAGCTGCAGCACACTGCTGGCTCATATTTAAGTGATTGTCCACTAGGACTCCGAGATCCCTCTCCGAGATCCTCTTAAATCATGATACTTAAAATAGGGCCACACCCAATTTGTGAGTGACCCAATTGTATGGTTTTTGGTTTTTTTTTTGCATGATCATTAAGCAAATGCCATGATCGCTAAGGGAACCAACGGTTCGCTATGGACCAGTTTTGTTAAAAATCAGAAGTAAATGCTGATTTTCAGCAAAAAACCAAACAAAGGTAAAATACAGTCATGTGACCATGGAATGCTACAAATAAAGGTAAACATGAGCTGGCTGACGAGCATCTGACATGACAGCATGGAGGGCGAACAGCTATCAGAACTTTGGAACCGTAAATATAGATATACATTGCTTACTGGTGTACACCGCTTAGAGAGTGCTTGCACTTAAAGCGGTATATAAGTCTCATAAATAAATAAATAAATAAATAAAATAAATACCTCCACGGAGGCCTGTTGCAACTTCGAATGATCACTAAGCGATGGTCATTGAGAACTACCTGTACAAGTTTCGTGCTGGATCTCATGTATGGCCAAACTACAGTGATTTGGTTTTGATTTGTTTACCCCTATTATGGGTTTGCAAACTGCACTGCAGCTTGATTTGGAGATAAGACTAAGCCAGAACAAACAAACCATATTCTGGAATAATGAAGTGTGAGAGTCCAACCTGTGAGAAGAGCCTGAGGATTCTCTAGCCCAGTGTTGGCGAACCTTTTAGAGACTGAGTGCCCAAACTGCAACCCAAAACCCACTAATGCATTGTCAAGTGCCGGATGGGTGTGGCCCATTGGGTGGGCATGGCTGCAGTGGTAACGGCAGACTGGATGGGACTAAAAAGTTCAATCAATCAATTCCAACTTTGCAAGATCTTTTTTTTTCCCCGCGAGAAGTTGAAATTGACTGATTGAACCTTTTTTTTTTTTTTACACACGGTGACGGAGGCCTAAAGCGCAAAGGTTTTATAAAATCCAGCTGAAGGTGTAGGACTGGGGCGACAGCGTGTGTGCCCACAGAGAGGGCTCTGAGTGCCGCCTCTGGCACCAGTGCCATAGTTTGCCACCACTGCTCTAGCCAGAGAATTCAATTCCTTAGAAGCTATCAGCCTTGTGAATGTTCCTGTGATTCACCAGTTAAAAGCCTGAGTGGATCCATGAGCCAAAAACCTCTTCCTGGAAAATCATCTCCTTCCTTCTCCTTTCCCCCCTTCTCCCAGAGTAACCCTGAGAATTCTTAAAGGCATCCACCCCACTATTAACTGGATTCAGCCCTGCCACTAAGAAACATGAAATAAAGTGAAAAAGGAGCAAGAAGTGGTGATGTTTCCCTTATTATCCTAATGGGATTAAAATGCCATTTTAAATTGCAGTAGCAATTTGTTGAAAAGAATAACAGAGTTGGAAGGGACCTTGGAGGTCTTCTAGTCCAACCCCCTGCTCAGGCAGGAAACCCTATACCATTTCAGACAAATGATTGTCCAATCTCTTCTTAAAAACTTCCAGTGTTGGAGCATTTACAACTTCTGGAGGCAAGTCGTTCCATTGATTAATTATTCTAACTGTCAGGAAATTTCTCCTTAGTTCTAGGTTGCTTCTCTCCTTGATTAGTTTCCATCCATTGCTTCTTGTCCTGCCCTCAGGTGCTTTGGAGAATAGGTTGACCCCCTTTTTTATGGCAATCCCTTAGATCAAACATGTCAAACTCGTGATATCACATGATATTGCGCGAGATATCATGACTGTTTTGCCATTGCTGGCAATGGGGTGGGTGCGGCTTCCATTTGGCGTGTCCGGCCCACGGGCTGGCAGTTTGACACCCCTGCCTTAGATATTGGAACACTGCTATCATGTCACCCCTAGTCCTGCTTTTCATTAAAAACGTAACTATGTGTTCTATTTTGCTCAGTTATCAGAATTTGTGAAAGAATCCCCCCAAATCTTTTCTTCACTGGTGAAGCCCGAGTGCTCAGGTATTTCCAAAACTTTCCATAAGGCCATGATTACCAATAACAATAGCTACTAGCTACTGTTATGTGCTGGATTTTCAGAATTTACATGTGATCAAATAATCTATTTCAGGGAGAGTGAAAGAGACAGACTCAAGATGATTCATCCTCTTGGGAAATTCCTCTCTTGCAGGAACCCACCACTGCATTCTCACACCACACCACACAAGAAATGTTTGGCAATCTTAGAAGTGAGCAGTCCTTGGTGCTCTCTGAGCTTTCTTGTTCTCTTGCAGACGTTTCATTACCTTAACTAGGTAACATCATCAGTGCTAGTAAGGAATGCTGTTTGTATTCTGGTGACTTGTCTGAGTGGGTGGGTGGGCGGTCTTAGGCATTCTTCAGTTGGACTGTTTACTAATGGCTATTTGGCAGTTTCTTGATTGGAGTATTGCTTACTTGATTGCTGGTCTGAAGTTGACCTTGCAGTTAATCTATGCTGATCTGAGTGCTGATTACTGGCGGGGAGGTGCTGGGGTCTTTTCCTCTTTTGGGCACGTTCAGGGGTAGGGAACCTTGGCTCTTTTATGACTTGTGGACTTCAATACCCAGAATTCCTGAACCAGCCATGCTGACTCAGGAATTCTGGGAGTTGAAGTCCACGAGTCCTAAAAGAGCCAAGGTTCCCTATCCCTGGGCTAGTTGATTGTTTCTTTTGCATAGTCCAGTGATGGCGAACCTTTTAGAGACCGAGTGCCCAAACTGCAACCCAAAACCCATTTATGCATCGTCGGGTGCCAGGTGGGTGTGGCCCATTTGGTGGGCGTGGCTGCAGTGGTAAGGGCAGACTGAGTGGGACTAAAAAGTTCAATCAATCAATTCCAACTTTGCAAGATCTTTTTTTTTCCCGAGAGAAACTGAAATTGATTGATTGATTGAACCTCTTTTTTTTTTTTTTTTGCACACGGCGGCGGAGGCCTAAAGCAAAAAGGTTTTATAAAACCCAGCTGAAGGCCTAGGACTGGGGCGATGATGCACGTGCCCACAGAGAGGGCTCTGAGTGCCACCTCTGGCATCCGTGCCATAGGTTCGCCACCACTGGCATAATCTCTAGATGTTGTTAATGTCTATGTGCCTATTGATGGCTGATTTGTCAGAGAGCCAGGCTTCTAGAAGTTCCCAGCTGTTCTCTGGCTTACTGAATATGTATACATCAAAAAAGAGCAACTGGACCCTTTTTAGAGGATAAACTTAAACTCACTTTCGCAAAGGGTTGACAATCTCTGTTCTCAAGAGATCTCGTGTCTTGGTGTAAGATTCCCCATCGTTCTTGTCTGTTGGGCGTAGTAGCATTGAATCCAACACAGAAGTAAAGGAGAACATACTGTAAGCAGAAGAGAAAAATGGGATTTTTGGAGTTTTCCCCCCCCCCAGTTTTGCAGAGGAGAAGGTCTAGTGGGTTGCAAATTGGGATAAGGGAAACTGGGGAATAGAAAAATGGGATAATACAGGTAGTCCTCAACTTACGATCACAAACTGAACCCAAAATTTATGTTGCTAAGTGAGAAAGTTGTTAAGTGAGTTCTTCCCCATTTTACGACTTTTCTTGCCATGTTTGCTAAGTAAAACACTGCAGTTGTTAAATTAGTAACACGGTTGTTAAACGAATCTGACTTCCCCATTGACTTTGCTTGTCAGGAGGTTGCATGACTCCGGGATACTGCAACTATCATTAATGTGAGTCAGTCGTCAAGTATCTGAATGTAAACCACATAACCAAGGGTGAAAAAAATGGCTGTAAGGTTTTCAGTGCTGTTGTAACTTCGAATAGTCACCAAAGGAACTTTTGTGAGTTGAGGACTACCTGTATTGTTTTTCAGTGAGGTACTTTGCAGATAATCTAGCCAGAACCCATTGAACAATGAAAGAAATAGATACAATATTGATACTGCATTCATATGGTTGTATATATGTGTAGGGGAAGTCTTCTCTAAACAAGACCCCTCTAGGTCATGTTTGATTTTTTGACTGGACTACCTACTTACCAGTGGGCTCCATAATCATGTTACATCATTCTCCAGGAGGCACCAGGGAGAAGTCATGTAAAGCCCTGAACGTGGGAACTTGACATAATGCAACATGTGTCTCTTTCTGCTTTGAGAGGGAAGGTGGACAGAATACACCATTCTGATAGCCTCCATGGGTCAAGTGAAAACTTGAACTTGAGCGCCCTTCAACCAAATCCAAGACCTTAGTCACCACATGATTGTGGCTCCCCACATCATTTATCCTTAATTCTATTCTTGCATGAAAAGGAACGCAATCTGCCAATGTTTTTTTCCAATTCCGCAAGTTTTGATAAGCCTTCTCGGATTCAACTAATTGTAGGTCACAGATATTTCAGGACATCAAAGGCAGGATCTTGCCAATTTAGAATAATACATCTCTCTAGTGATAGACCCAGCCTTACCAGAACAAAGTAGCATCGAGGTAGCAAGAGTTGCAATGACCTTGGATCCCTTTTTTCCACCCTGAAAGAAGTTCCAAACCTTGATTGCCCAATGGTGGTGGTGGAGTATCTTCTTCCACCTTGACACTGGCATAGACCCGAAAGTCTAGGAGAAAAGAGCAAAGGACAGAACTAATAGCCATGCAAACACCCTGCTTGCATGGTTACTTCTTCATTCTTTCTAGGAATAAGCTCCATCAGGGCTAACATAGGCTAAAACAGGAATCAGTAAGTCCTCTCCCCATCTCTTCATTATGATAAGATCAACATCCTTACACTGGGAATACACTGGGTGAAATAATCAAGAGTGTCAAGACAACTTCTAACTCCAACAAAGAGATGTATAACAGAGGTTGGGTGTTCCTCCAAAGCACAATTAGTGTTGGAAACCAATCAGATGAGACTTTCCACTTAAAAATAAAACCCAGAACATAAGCAAAACCAACTGACCAACCAAAAGATCCGTATTAAAATGTAAGCAAATAATTATTTCAGTGATTTAGTTTTTCCTGTATACTTCCATTTACCAGGTCATCACTTCAATGGAAGAAAAAAGAAACAGGGAGAAGATGGGGATTTGAAAGAAGGTCCTGTATCCTAAACCCTGCGGAAGACTTAATGTAATAATTTGATTCTCCAGTCTATACTCATTCCTTTTTATGTCCTAATTTGAGAATTATTGATTAAACTGAAAGTTTAATCAGCAGTTCCAGAGGAGAACTGATAACTCTTTGGAAGTTGCTACAATTCTACATCCTCCAGTCCCAGCCAATCTATCCAACATCTATGGGATAGTGGATGCTTTATAGTCCAGGCATCTTCAAACTTAATAACTTTTAAGACTTGTGGTTCAAGCCATGCTGGCTGCAGAATTCTGGGAGTTGAAGTCCACAAGTCTTAAAGTTGCCAAGTTTGGAGACTTGTCTTGACTCTAATGACTTCTGCAAGAACCCTTGTTGCTGAGGATAAAAGGGGTAATTTTCCAATCTTCAAGCCTGCTTTGCTCTCAGTCTCTCTAAGCCAGCGTTCTCAACCTGTGGGTCGGGACTCCATTTGGGGTCGAACGATCATTTCACGGGGATCGTGAATAGAGTCTAATTCTATTGGCTTTCAAAAGCCAATAGGAATTGTCCAGGCTGTCTCTGCCCTGCTGAGCCCGCCAAAAGTCCCATTCTGCAAATGGTGCTGCAAGTTGTCTGCAGCGAAGGCGAGCTGTCTGGAAGTTTCCACCCCTCCCTGCTGAGCTACTAAAAATGTAAGTAAAAAAGAGCCAGGGGTGGGAGGTGGGAGGCCAGCAGGCGCAGGGGGGTGATGCTGGCGCGCGTGGGGCCCGGTAGATGCCTTACCTCCCTTGGGCTGGGCCAGCTGGTGGCCCAGCCAGTGGTCGCCCTGCGCCGTTTCTGCCGCTTGCCAGCTACGCCTCGGCCGGCGCAGGGGGCGGCACCACACATGCGTGGCGCTCCTGGGCAGGGAAAGTCCTTGACTTACGACCGGTTGGATAGTCCTTGACTTACGACCAGTTTAGTCCTTGACTTACGACCGGTTGGGGGTTGCGGCATTAAAAAGGTTGAGAATCACTGCTCTAAGCCAACAGTTCTCTAAGCCAACAGTTCTCAAACTTGGCAACTTTAAGATGTATAGACATCAACTCCAAGAATTCCATACCCTAGTGTGTGGGCTGGGGGATTCTGAGAGTTGAAATCTACATATCTTACTTTTGCTAAGTTTGAGAAATGCTGTTTTAAACCATAGGGTAGCCAGGAAATCTGAAACCAATTCCCAGAATTCCATTCCCCTGCGTAGTTAGTATTCCATAATTCCAGGAGTTGAACTCCAGATATCTTACTGTTGCCAAACTTGAAAAACACTGCTCTAAGCCATACCCAGGGAGTTGCATCGCAAAACAGGATTTTCGGGACTCTGCAAGGTGTCAAAACGTGAGTCAGGATGGCAGTGGCGTAGCTTGACAAAGAGGGCTTTGTTTGTTTGGCAATAGAAATAACGGATCCCTCTATATTGTCCATCTGTACAGCCAGTTGGTAGTGGTTCCTCCTAGAAAAAGTAAAAAGAGGTGAACTTATACATCCCCAATTGCCTTTAACCTTTTCCCTCTGTCCTATGATATATAACATCTTTCAGTTCTGTTTATTAACATATCTTACTGTTAGTAAACAGAAATTCTAAAGTTTAGCAACAGGAATTCTAGCCCCAACTATGATTGTAAGTGGAAGACTACTTGTAAAGAACATCAGAAATTCTAAAGTTTAGCAACAGGAATTCTAGCCCCAACTATGATTGTAAGTGGAAGACTACTTGTAAAGAACATCTTGTTGGCC
This sequence comes from Crotalus tigris, assembly GCF_016545835.1. NCBI lineage: Eukaryota > Metazoa > Chordata > Lepidosauria > Squamata > Viperidae > Crotalus > Crotalus tigris. Next base: position 299,877 of record NW_024097325.1, on the reverse strand, counting down.
TAAAGTGGAAAGAAGGATTCAGTTGACCCTATGTCCATAATATGTTAAAATATGTCAATGTTTGAAGATGTATGGACTTCAACTTCTCCAACCAGCAAGAGGTCAACACGTTTTCAAATTTCTAGGACTAATTTTGATTTAGTGCTCCATTTTGATTAGCATCAAGGAATTAGCAGGCATCTAACGTATCTGAGAAATAATCCTCTGAAGGTGATGTGGAATCACTGCATATCTACGGAAATGCAATGTAAGAATAATATGTGCAAATGTGCCTCTTCTTGTCTATGAAGATTCTCAATCATCCAGATCATAGTTGTCCCAAATATGTTTTTCCAAAAGGCAACTGGACTTTCTTGGTTTTTTTTTCCTTGAAAATGTTTCACTTCTCATCTAAGTAACTTCTTCAGTTCTGAACTGAAGAAGCTTCTTGGATGAGAAGTGAAATGTTTTCAAGGAAAAAACCAAGAAAGTCCAGTTGCCTTTTGGAAAAGCACCCTTGGCTATGCCTCTCTTCTTCCACTTTTTCCACTTTCTCACCAGCTCCAAGCCAGCAACCGTCTCATCTACATCTGGTAGGTCTCCGATCCAACGTATCACACCATAGATGGGTGGATTATAAACCTCCACCATGGAATTGATTTCTAAGAGATGGTAGTCATATTCTCTGCTGTCCTTATCCTCCTCAGATTCTTCTGCCTCACTTTTCTTCTCCTTTCTCTCAAAAACTTGTGTTTCTTCTTCCTTGAGGTCCTCCAAATTTGATGAAGGGGCTGACGGTGGAGAGTTCTGGGATAAACACTCCTTCCTTGGTGGAGGATATCTGATGGAGGAAGGGGATGGGCAGTCTTCATATTCATCTGAGGTAGGGGTGGAGGAGTTGCTGTTCAGGACCTCTTGACTTTTATCAACTTGTTCTTGAATGGGGGAGAGGGGAGAGAGAGAGAGAGAGAGAGAGAGAGAGAGAGAGAGAGAGAGAGAGAGAGAGAGAGAGAGAGAGAACATTTAATCATAATCTCATGCCAATATACAGGTAATCCTCAAGATACCACAATTGAGCCCAAAATTTATGTTGCTAAGTGAAACATTTGTTAAGTGAGCTTGCCCCATTTTACAAACTTTCTTGCCACAATTGTTAAGTGAATCAGTGCAGTTGATAAGTTAGTAACACGATTGTTAAGTGAATCTAGATTCCCCATTGACTTTGCTTTCAGAAGGCCTCAAAAGGCAATCACGTGACTCAGGATACTGCAACTGTCATAAATATGAACCAGTCCCAAGCATCTGAATTTTGATCACGTGACCATGGGGATGCTGCCACTGTTGTGTGAAAAACAGCCATAAGTCACTTTTTTTCAGTGCCATAGTAACTTTGAATGGTTACTAAATGAACTGTTCCCAATGTGCAATTTGGAGCTCGGACCCACAATTTATCCTTCTAACAATCTGAATTAAAATGAAAAACTCAACAGCTCCAGAGCAAGTTTTTAGCTCTTAAAACTTTGCCTAATAAAATCTCACAAAGAAAAGGATGTGGGAGAGCCTCCTTGGTTATTTAACTTATTTATGAACAGATATATAAGGAATGCTTGTGCCTTGATCAAAGATGTGCTGGTTGGGGAGACAAATCACATGGAGACAAAGAAGGCTATATTGTTAGTTGAAAACCCAAATGATTTGCAGAGAATGTTCGATAGATTGTAACATGCAATGGTTTTAAAAAATAATGAATCACTAACCAAGATGTTCTCTGTTTGACAGGACAATAATGAATTATTACTACAACAACAATAATAACAACAACAATAATAATAAAGTTGGAAGGGACCTTGGAGGTCCTCTAGTCCAACTCCCTGCTCAGGCAGAAAACGCTATACCATTTTGGACAATTGACTGTCCAGTCTCTTCTTAAAAACTTCCAGTGTTGGAGCATTCACCGCTTCTGGAGGCAGGTTGTTCCACTGATTAATTGTTCTAACTGTCAGGAAGTTTCTCCTTAGTTCTAGGTTGCTTCTCTCTTTGGTTAGTTTCCACCCGTTGCTCCTTGTCTTGCCTTCAGGCGCTTTGGAGAATAGCTTGACTCCCTCTTCTTTGTGGCAGCCCCTGAGATATTGGAACATTGCTATCATGTCCCCCCTCGTCCTTCTCTTCATTAAACTAGACATACCCAATTCCAACAACCGTTCCTTATATGTTTTAGCCTCCAGTCCCCTAATCATCTTTGTTGCTCTTCTCTGTACTCCTTCTAGAGTCTCAACATCTTTTTTACATTGTGTTGACCAAAACTGGATGCAGTATTCCAAAAGTAGTATTTAAGTAGTATTAATACTAATTTAATATTAATTAAAAGTAGTAATATAGTATTAATATTTCACGTGATCTTGATTCTATTCCTCTGTTAATGCAGCCTAGCAGTGTGTTGGCTTTTTTGGCAGCTGCAGCACACTGCTGGCTCATATTTAAGTGATTGCCCACTAGGACTCTGAGATCCCTCTCTCAGTTACTAGTATTGAGCAAGGTACCACCTATACTATACCTGTACATTTGGTTTTTCTTGCCTAAATGTAGAATCTTACTTTTTTCACCATTGAATTTCATTTTGTTAGATAGTGCCCAGTGTTTAAGTCTGTCAAGAACCTTCTGTATCTTAAGTCTATCTTCTGAGTGTTGGCTATTCCTGCCAGCTTGGTGTCGTCTACAAATTTGATGAATTCCCCATCTATCCCCTCGTCCAAATCATTTATGAAGATGTTGAAGATCACTGGGCCCAGAACAGAGCCCTGGGGCACCCCACTGCACACTTCCCTTCATGTAGATGGAGTTCCATTGAGGACCACACGCTGAGTATGGCTGGTCAGCCAGCTATGAATCTATCTGGTGGTGATGCTGTCTAACCCACATTTTTCTATCTTATCAAGTAGTAGGTTGTGATCTACTTTATCAAATGCTTTACTGAAGTCCAAGTAAATTATATCCACAGCATTCCTCTGATCCACTAATTTTGTCACTTGGTCAAAGAATGCAATAAGGTTTGTCTGGCATGATCTGTTTTTGACAAATCCATGTTGGCTTTTAGTAATGACTTTTGTTTGCCTCTAGGTGTTCGCTGATTCATTGTTTGATTATCTTTTCCAGAATCTTCCCAGGTATTGAGGTCAAGCTGATAGGTCTGTAGTTTCCTGGATAAATTTTTTCCCCTTTTTTGAAGATGGGAACTACATCAGCTCTTTTCCAGTTTTCTGGTAGTTCCCAAGTGCTCCAGGATCTTTGAAAAATGAAGTTCGTTGATCAAAGTTCATTCAAAAAACACACAGGATCAGTTTTTGGCAGAATGTGAAAAATACAAGAATGTTCCCAAACCTCGATTAGGATAAATCTTACCTTTATGCACCTTGAAAATGGGGAGCAAGATCCCATATTTGGGTGATGGAAAATGACAGAGAGGTTTGCCTTTGAAGTAACCATCCCAGGATCCCACAGGCTCATCCTATAGAAATATTTAAAAGTGGTCAAGAAGATGGATGGAATAGCAATACTTTAGGGTTTCTCAACCTTGGCAACTTGAAAAGTGTGACTTCAACTCCCAGAATTCCCCAGCCACCCAAAGACTTTGGATGTAAAGTCCAGACATTTTAGAGCAGACCAAACCTGTTGGCACTTCTCTATAAAGATCCTGCATCTTTTCTTGGGTTCACATGGTAGCTCCGTAATCATGAATGAAGAGACATTTAAGTTAAGGAAGCCTAACCAAACAAGTCCAGGAAAAGACACATTAAACCATCTTTTGGGCTTCAGATCCCTAATTGTGACCTTCCATTTCTCTCTTTCCATTTTTCTCAACTTTTTATTTATTGTTTTTGCTGAAAATCTTTCTTGGTTTGATGTAGAGGGAAATCCAAAAATCATAACCTCCTTATTTTCAGTGCTGATCTTTTTTTCTGCTTATTTCTTCTAAACAGGGGAAAAAAAGGCTCCAATATTATTACATTTCAGCTACAAGAATAAAAAATATTCATTCCTTTCTATGCTATATATACTGCTTTTTTTTTTTAAAGTACTTTTATTCTGTAAGGAGCCAAGTTAACACAGCATTGAGCGGCTTACAAATTTAGTCAATAAATACAGTAACCAACATATATTTTAAAATAAAAACAATATATGCATAATTGCATGAATCAACAATATATTTCAATGAGTTATACAGACATGCATTCACAACACAAAATGTTTGGAAGAAAAAAAAAACCATTACATTTAACAAAGTCTACAAAGTACTAGCACGACTTTATATCTGAAAAACTATTGATAAAATTCAGCATGACAAACGTTTTCCATTTTCGCCCAAATTTCCACTGGTGGAGGAAACAAAACAGCGAACTTTTCCCCCCACTGTTTCAACATTTTTAGAAATGTGACTTTCCTATATAAAAAAATACTGTGTATTGAAAAAAGTTGTATGAAAAGAGTGTATTAAAAATAAGTATTGAAAAAAAAGTGTCAAATTAACGTTCAGGAGATTCTCTCAAACTGGTATCCTGCTTTCTCTGGACAAGTACTTACCAGAAATATCCCCACAAACACTCCGGCTTCAAATTTCCCTGGAAGATGGTTGCAATATACCACACTGCCAGTAGGGGTGCTGCTTTCCATCTTGAAAAAGACCCGGTCTCCAACCGTTAGCCCTGGGGACGACAAGGGATCTCCTGTTGTAAGCTGGACTCTTGTACATTCCCGGATGCCTCCTCTTCGAGGTGCTGATGGACTATCCTCCACCGATTTGTCAGGCTCAATCCGGCTGATGGGTACAAAGACGCCACAGTTCTCACGGCAGGAGAAGAACTTCTGGCCTTTGAAGGAGCCATCTGTAAAACCCTTCCCGGCAGCTGAGCCCTATAAAAGAGGTCAATGGCTCTTTCAGAAAGATACTCTATTCCTCATCTCACTCTCCATCCCTCTAGCCTCGGAACAACCCTGGTGGGAGTAGATTTAGCTGAGAAATTGCACATCTCCCAAGGTTAACCACTGAATTCTGGTGGTCCAATAAGGATAAGAACCTTTTTGATCCATGTGAACCCAAACTCTCGGCCACTGTTTCTTGATCTCAGCAAGCTTAAGATGTGTGGACAATTCCCTACTGGCTGGGGAATTCCACATGCCTGCCACAAAGAAGAGGGGGTCAACCTATTCTCCAAAGCACTTGATGGCAGGACAAGAAGCAATGGGTGGAAACTAATCAAGTAGAGAAGCAACCTAGAACTAAGGAGAAATTTCCTGACAGTGGGAACAATTAACCAGTGGAACAACTTGCTTCCAGAAGATATGGGTGCCCCATCACTGGAGGTTTTTAAGTGGAGATTGGAGCAGGGGATTGGACTAGAAGACCTCCAAGGTCCCTTCCAACTTTGTTATTCTCTTATTCTGTATTACTCACCACCAGCTCCACCCCAAAGATGATGCTGGTATCTTGCTTGCTCTTGTCTATGGGTCCTCGGTATCGGATAATGCCTGGAACTTTCTGCCCAGAAGCAGAGGTGATCTGGACCCTCACTCGGTCACCCTTCCCCAGGGCACTGAGTTTATTCATCAACCGCCCCTGCTTAAAGAGTGCCAGACGTTCGTCTCCATGGGTCACAGCTTCCAGCAAACCAGACTGGGCTCCGCTCAGTTCTCTGGCCATCAGTGGTGGTACTCGGACCAACTTTTCTGCATCCAAGACCTTGGCCCAAAATGTTCCATCAGGGGAGACCCCGCGGGCATCTTCCTGGCTTAGTAAAGTACCCCTGGATATCTTGACTTCTCCGCCTGCTCTGGCTTCCCCTGTGAAATCTTTCACAGCTATGTAGAGTCGCCGTGGCTTCATTGCCTTTGTGTGGTGATAATGACAAAGGAGAGATGCCCCAATCACCTGCCAGGGGAAAAAAAAAAAAAGGAAGTGAAGCCATCCGGGTATCAATAGAAGAGAACTGTCACGCTGGAAGAAACCTCGTGCTGCTTCAGCCATTTCTGTTCCTTGCCTTGCCTACAGATCCAGGGGGAGAGGGGAAAGAATGGAATGTGTATTGCAGGTGCTGAGCTACTAAGCCTGAGAACTAAGGTCATTCCAAATTTTGTTTACTGAGAACTGAAGACATTCTCTCCCTGACTTATAATTGTGACCTGCACAAATAAGGTTTCTATACTTTTAATATAGCAATTGAGGCATGAAATAACCAGAGCTGGTTTTCCTTTCAACTGTGCCAAAAAGAGCCGAGGTGGCGCAGCAGTTAGAGTGCAGTACTGCAGGCCACTTTAGCTGACTGTGTTCAGCAGGTCAGTGGTTCAAATCTCACCGGCTCAAGGTTGACTCAGCCTTCCATCCTTCCGGGGTAGGTAAAATGAGGACCCAGATTGTTGGGGGCAATGTAAATATATATATACATTGCTTACTGGTGTACACTGCTTAAAGAGTGCTCGCACTTAAAGCGGTATATAAGTCTCATAAATAAATAAATAAATAAATAAATAAATAATGATTTACCCAATAAAGTTTTGCATTAGAGATTTGATAGTCTCAGCTGTGCTTACTTTGCTGGGATCATCAGTCGGAACTTTGACAAGCACATTTGTAGGTTGAAGTATGGGGTCCTGGGTGTTTTCTTGGCTTGGTTGTTTTCTTGCAGACGTTTCATTATCCAGCTAGGTAACATCATCAGTGCTAGAAGTTCTACTCCTTTCTAGCACTGATAATGTTAGTTGCGTAATGAAATGTCTGCAACAAAACAATCAAGCTCGGAGAGCACCAAAGTCCCTACAATTTAGATTAATTTATTTCGTTTGCATCTACAGTTTTTTTTAAAAAGCCCCTCTTTGTTTCTGAAACTGAAATACTGTCATCACAAAAGGCCAAAAAATTAGCCACATCACAATCAGGCTGATTAGGATGCAATTGAGACAGATTTGCAACTAGCTTAGGGATTTGCCTCTTGTAGCCCTGATCTCATTAATATGCTACTGTGCTTCCAATGTTATGATAAAACCTATTGCTTGTTTTTCATACCAGTCTAAGTGAATTCCCCGCTGAAATCCTAAATGTCATTACTTTTCATAGATAAGAAAGATGTCACTTCTACAAGTAGCCAATTTTCAGAGCTTGTACTATTAGGAAATAGATGAATTTTGACAACCATTGTTCAATCTGTTTAGAAAACCACGTATTGTGTATACATTTGTCTCTTATCTATTAGTTTTTATTTTATATTATTCAGTTTTTAAAAAAAGGAAAACTGGACCAAAAAACAAAACAAAACCCCACCTCGCTAAAGTTATTAAGCCCAATCTATTGGTTTTCTCCTTCCTCACTTTCCCTCTGGAGAATATGTCAATTTCAAAACTGAGCCCTGTAAATTCTGTCTTTGAAGAGCCATATCTCTAAAGTATCCTGATTGTATTTTCATTCTAAGTCAAATTGCTTTTAAAAGAAGACTTTGCTGAACTGGTCCTCTGACAACTCTGGAAATTGACATATTTAAAACCGGGCCATGAGGTTTAATTTTCAGATAAGGTGGCAGAATTAAGGCCTTCTTGGAAAGCACCGAATTGCAATCTCCGCATCCTTCCCCACGTTATAGCAGATCAGGATCCGCGGGCCTATAGGTCGTGAGAATGCGTGCAACCAAGCAAGAGACACAGCAATAAACTCCCCAATACTCCTCCTTCGTCCGACACTCGGGAAAACTCACCTGGAACCGCAGCGGGTCAAAACTTTCTTGAACTACACGGAGGAAGATGATCACCTTAAAAGCCGCCCGGACGAGAGAAGCGAAGTTCAGGAAGTTGCTGAAAGTTTTTTAAAGGGGCGGAAGTCGGGAACCAATGAAAAGCCAGGTGAAGGGAAAGGGAGCCAATCAAAACGGAGAAACGGTGCGCGCGCGCGCGCGCGTGTGTTTGTGTGCCTGGTTGGGGAAGAGGTCGAAGCAACGGAGTTCCCCGGCTTTATTTCCCGCCACCCACCTTACTGAATCATTTTGGGGGAAATCGCATTTTCAGATTCAGATGTAAATAGCGACCTGGCCAGGGAAGGAGGCAAGGGTAATAATGGAATTAATTCGGTTTTAGATGCCCCATCGAACACTTGCCAACTTTCTTCCAGTCCTCGACGGAGCGACACGCCTAGCGATCTGCAGTCATTAGCGCGTAAGCGTGGTTGGCTTCCCAGGACACGTTTGCCCGTCACTCCCTCGATTCTTTCCAATTTCGGGCACGGCCAGGCTAAATCGCCTGGAGTTAAGGCCGGCTTGTCCAGGGTGCAGGGCGAGGGATACCGCAGCGCAAATCTCCGAAAAGGGAGAAGGCAAGAAAATGTATTTGGCCGTCACCTCCCTCCCTCCTTGATCATTGCTTGGGAGGTTTCAGGATGTTTCTTTCGTCCTCCCCCCCCCCTTTTTTTTTTCTCTCTCTCTCTTTTTCCAGCGTCCGGATAGAAAGGCTGGGCTTTACGTAGCCAACAGAACACTATTCCCACGTGCACGAAAGGGAAGTAGCGGCAGTCCCGGGGAAACCCCGCCGTTTGTCGAAAGGAGGGGGAAGGAGAGTCAGGGAAATCCCCTTCCAGCAGGGAGGCTAGGATGGAAGCCCATGTACAGCAACAGCAAATATATAGAAAAACTTGATAGATGCCATGCAAGGTGCGAATCCTATTCAGTTTTCCAGCAGTGGTGGATAGCTTGGGGTGGGGTGGGGGTAGATCCTATCCAACACAAAAAACTTAAATGGACTCCAGAAGATGGTAGAGGACAGGAAGACCTGGAGGAACGTTGTCCATGGGGTCGCGATAAGTCGGACACGACTTCGCAGTTAACAACAACAACAAATTCTCACAATGATTAGCAAAATCAAGCTTTATTAAGAAGGAAAGAAAGATAAAGTGTGAAGTTCTTATCCTAATTTGAAATATTCTCCTTACAAAAGTCAAAGTAGATAAAGACAGATGATAGAGATCTACCAACTAGAGACAATTTAAGAAAAGATACAATTTAAGCCAAAAAACGATGCAACTGATGGACCACAAGATGGCGCTCGTCTGTTATAATTAGCACGCAATCTTTCAGAAAGCAGACTGCTTCCAAGTTATATTCAGCTCAGAATATAAGACTTAGCTTTATGGAACTTTGCTTTTATGCATCATAACAGTATATGGACAAAGATGGAAGGACTCGCCAATACCTACAATGGGAGAATGGATGACGAAGCTGATGGAATCGGAGGAGATGGAGAAATTGACAGCTTTGATTAAAGAAAAGACTTTGACTAATTTTATTTCTACTTGGAAATCAGTTTTGGATTTTTTGTGAAAGACTGAAAGAAATGAGATGTTGGTTTTGGAATCTGATGATCAGAATGATAAGGGATTATAACCCTAGAGTAAGAATTTGATGCATCCTTTTTGTTCTTATCTGTACCAAAGAAAATCGGAAGTCATTCTTTTTCTATTTTTCTCCCTTTTTCTTTTCTTTTTCTTTTTTGCACCTCTATCTTCTTTTCTTCGTAATATTATTTTTAAAATTATTTTGTTCTTATTTGCTTATCTTTTCATCTGGTGTTTTTGAAAATCAATAAAGTTATATATAAAAAAGACCCAGTCTAAGATGAGAGTTAAAAAAAAGAAACAGTTGAAATTGCAACAATAGGTTGTCATATACCCTCATATATATATATGTATATATGTATATGTGTATATATATATATATATATATATATATATATATATATATATAAAGAAATTTAGCACAGTTGTTATCCAAATGCTTTCCCATTCCTATAGGGGATGTATGGCCCCTTGAAACAAATGCTGCCTCTGTTCTAGTTGTTAGCTGGGAATTTCTTCTTGAGAATTTCTATTTATTGGATTTAGCTCTTCTTTGATTCCACTATTGCCATTATTTTTAAAAGCTTTCCAAATCTCTTAAATCCAGCAAAGGGAATAATGTTGTAGTATCCCTCACTGCTGCTTTGTGAAAGGGTATGGATATGCAGTGAGTAAGGAATGGAGTGTGCAGCCTGTTTTCATGAGTTGCAATAGGTGTTCAATTGTAAAAGTAGTGCACAAGAAACTACTAAACTGGACAAACTGCCATGTAAGGTTCAAGACTGGTACACCACCCCAAATCCAGGTCTGTTTAACATACTTACCCCCAAATAGGATTCACTTATTTGTCACTTAGGATGTTGTACGAACTCAGCCAGTGTGCCTAAAAACCAGGCTTTGCTGTCTCCAATGTTGTATGAACCTGATCAATTGTCAGTTGTTCAGATGAATTAAGGGAAATAAAATAACATCCGATGATACCAAATGGGTATCAGAATGAGGAACATTTAGTATGGTAAGGCTCTGCAGATATCTCTAAATTAGCAGAATGCTAACAATATGATGTTGGTTTGTATGATAGTCTTGATTTTAGAAGTCCAAGGAAGGAAGGGAGGGAGGAAGGGAGGGACAGGGGAAGGGAAGGGAGGTATAACAATGGGTAGGAAATTTCATCAAAAAGCACTTTCCCTGTCTGTTATTTAATAAAGCCAGACATATATTGGACATGAAAGGAGACATTTGAAACCAAGCTGAAGGGTAACCCTTCCCGGAGTTTTCTTAACAAGTCCCTAAATTGCTTTGAAAAGAGGCATGAAAACCTCAAGGATAGCAACTGACCTTATTAAGAGGTCCTCCCACCCTTCCAGTGTAGAGAGGTAGTTAAAAGTTTTCAAACCAAGCTCCCTCTGCAACTTGAGTTTCTGCCTCCCTCATCTCAGCTTGTTGAAAAAAGGGATGGTTCTGATTAAGATAATGAAAAAGGAAAACAGAAAAAAAGAAGAAAGAAAAAGAAGAAAGAAAGAGCGGGAAGGAAGGAGTGTGCGTGCATGCATGTTGTGGGCTAGGATGTCTCTATTTCTGCAGAGGCCATGCGTCACTCCCTCCTGGGGGGGGGCAAGGAAACGGGAAATGGAGGCCTGTTAATCTCTAGGGAACATCCAATGCCATACAGTTAAGAATGATGGGATGTGGGCTTTTGAGGTGGTGGGTCTGAAGCCCTTGGAAATCTCATTTGTTAAAATTGGCAGATTTAGGAAAGTCTCAGAGTTCCCAGATTATGTTAAGCTATTATGCTTTCTTTCTGTGACCCCAGTCATCAGGATTTGCATAAGGGAATAGCATAATATGTGAATTTATACTCTAGGCAAGTGTTGAGTCAGGATATATTGGGGACCTCCCCCCACTGCAAAAAAAGAAGGAGAAGGAGAAGGAGAAGGAGAAGAAGAAGAAGAAGAAGAAGAAGAAGAAGAAGAAGAAGAAGAAGAAGAAGAAGAAGAAGGAGGAGAAGAAGAAGAAGAAGAAGAAGAAGAAGAAGAAGAAGAAGAAGAAGAAGAAGAAGAAGAAGAAGAAGAAGAAAAAAAAAGAAAAGAAAAGAAAAGAAAAGAAAAGAAAGAAAAGAAAAAGAAAAAGAAAAAAAAGGCAACTCAATGCCTCTTTGCAGGCCAGGGCAAACCACATTTAACTGAATTGCTAAACTTACCCCTAATTTAATTTTTCTGATTTTGAATGATGCAGTGAATCACAAATGAAGTCACAGCTGGATTTGTATAACACTGTGATTGGCTCATTTGTGGTTCATATTTCCTTGAGCCAGCCAATCACCAGCTTGTCCTAACTCACCTTCTGGCTCAGATTTGTGTCTCATTCCAGGGTGGAGGGACAATTTCTAGGTTTTTAGAACAGAATAGAATAACAGAGTTAGAAGGGACCTTGGAGGTCTTCTAGTCCAACCCCATGTTCAGGCAGGAAACCCTAGACCATTTCAGAAAAATGGTTGTCTAGTCTCTGCTTAAAAACTTCCAATGTTTGAGCACCTACAACTTCTGCAGGCACGTTGTGCCACTGATTAATTGTTCTAACTATCAGGAAATTTCTCCTTAGTTCTAGGTTGCTTCTCTCCTTGGTTAGTTTCCATCCGTTGCTTCTTGTCCTGCCTTCAGGTGCTTTGGAGAGTAGCTTGACACCTCCCTCTTCTTTGTGGCAACCTGTGAGATATTGGAACACTGCTATCATGTCACCCCTAGTCCTTCTTTTCATTAAACTAAAATGATCAATGACCTGGAGACTAAAACATGAAGAACGGCTGAAGGAGTTGGGTTTGGCTAGTCTGAAGAAAAGAAGAAACAGGGGTGACATGATAGCAGTATTCCAGTATTTGAGGGACTGCCACAAAGAAGAGGGGGTCACGTTATTCATCAAAGGACCAGAGGGCAGGACAACAAACAATGGTTGGAAACTGGTAAAAGAGAGAAGCAACCTGGATTCAAGGAGAAACTTCCTAACAGTGAGAGCAATTAACCAGTGGAACAGCTTTCCTTCAGAAATTGTGGATGATCCATCACTGGAGGTTTTTAAGAAGAGACTAGACAAGTCACTTCCCTGAAATAGTATAGGTTCTCCTGCTTGAGCAGGGGGCTGGACTAGAAGACCTCCAAGATCCCTTCCAGCTCTATTCTATTCTTCCAAGCTTTTGAACTCATTCTGGAGCCCTTCCCCAGGGAACTTCTCTCTCATCAGAATGTGTGCTATTCTGTGCGTAGTATTTTGCATAGAATTATGTATAGAAGAACCCAAAGCATATACATTCTGGTGAGAGAGAAATTCCCTGAGGATGGGTTCCAGCACAAGTCTGAAAGCTCAGAAAACTAACCTCTCTGATCCCAACCTAGGTAGGATCCTACAACATTACCCTGGGGCAGGGGTGGGGAACCTTGGCTCTTTTATGATTTGTGGACTTCAACTCCCAGAATTCCGGAGCCAGCCATGCTGGGGCATGCTGGGGCATATATATTTGCCTTCATTGCCTTCATTCAATCTTAACCTAGTTTCTTAATCTAGCAGTCACACAGTAGATGAAACCATTTACCATATGGTAACAAAATGGCTTAGGTTTGCACCAAAAGCTGGCATGTTCAATCAACTTAGTTTTGTATGTTATAGAGATAACGGTCATGAATCTTTAATTGGCCTTAGTTTAGTGTTGTCTGTTGTGTAAAGATTGCCCCAACAGAGTTTCCCTGATGAAGGATACAATCTCAGTGCAAAGTATTCATTTCCAACCCACACAAGGAAATATAATTGTCAGAGTTATTCACAAAATTTAGTGTATCCCTCCCCTCAGGTAGTTCATTGGAGAATTTTTTTTTCTCCTGGGCTGAATTTGCAGAATTAAAGCCCATTTTAACTTGCCTGCTTTTGAAAATAGCAAATATTGTAGGACTTAAAACATGGCTGTAATCAAAGACATTACTACTCCTTTAAGCCAAGTTCAACTCACGGTGCCTTCATGAACACACCTATGGAATTTTCTTGGAATAGTACAAAGATAGAATCTCCTTGCCACTTTCTGAAATGGATATCTTACTTCCCAGGTTAGCCAATAATGTGGGGTTTCCTGTGGTCTCTAATCCCAGTGTTTCTCAACCTTGGCATCTTTAAGATATGTGGACTTCAACTCCCAGAATTCCCCAGCCAGTGACTTATAGCAATAACGATAGCTATAGCACTTGGGCTTATATACCGCTATATAGTGCTTTACACTCTAAGCACTTAACAGAATCAGCATATTGTCCCCAACAACTAAATCCTCATTTTACCGAGCTCGGAAGGATGGAAGGCTGAGTCAACCTTGAGCCAGTCAGGATCAAACTGCTGGCAGTGGGCACAATCAGCCTGCAATACTGCATTCTAACCACTGTGCCACAATGGCTCATGACTATCTTCCACTCTTATGACCATTGCAGCATCCCCTTCGCTGTGTGATCAAAATTCAGACACATGGCAACTGACATGTTTTTATGACGGTTGCAGTGTCACGGGGTCATGTGATCAACTTTTGAGATCTTCTGACAAGCAAAGTCAATAGGAAAGCCAGATTCACCTAACGATCATGTTACTAACTTAACAACTGCAGTGATTCACTTAGCAATTGTGGCAAGAGAGTTTGTAAAAGGGGGCAAAACTCACTTAACAACTGTCTTGCTAAGCAATGGAAATTCTGGGCTCAATTGTGGTCATAAATCGAGGACTATCTGTATTAACTAGATCCAATCTGGGATGTCATGATGCCTGAGCCTCAAATTAGCACATGTTCCGATAGTACGTTGTGTGACCATAGTGCACCAGTGGGGAAACTTTCAGTGTGACACATGAACCAAGAAGACTGGGCTAGTTCAGTAAACTTTGTTCTAGCTATCCATGCATCAACTGCCATGTAAACACTGCTTTTCTAAGCCTAAGCTACTTAATTGGGTTATTAGGAAGATAAAGGGAAGGAATGGGAAAATAAATGTTTACCCTGAGCTCTGGATAAAGAATAAAAAAAAGAACAAATAGGATGTTTCTTGATCTCCCTCATCCTTTTATCATTTCTACAAGCTTACACATCATTCACAGTATCTTCTAAATTAGGAGCTCTCCATCTCAAATCTGTCATTGTTTAGATGTTGCTGCTCGATAGTTCCCATCATTCTAGTCAGCTAAGGCCGGGGAAGTTGGTTTGTATTGTCTCTGACGTTACACCAGTGGTTCTCAACTTTTTTAATGCCGCGACCCCCCAACCGGTCGTAAGTCAAGGACTACTCAACCGGTCGTAAGTCGAGGACTACTCAACTGGTGCAGCACCGTTTGCAGAATGGGACTTTTGGCGGGCTCAGCAGGGCAGAGACAGCCTGGACAATTCCTATTTGCTTTTGAAAGCCAATAGAATTAGACTCTATTCAAGAGAGTCTATTCTATTGGCTTTCAAAAGCCAATAGAATAAAAGGGAGTAGCATAGCTAAGGAAAAGGGGGAAAAAATGGCCGAGTGCGTTGTTTGGCGACCCCCGTGAAATGGTCGTTCGACCCCAAATGGGGTCCCGACCCAGAGGTTGAGAACCACTGCATTACACACTGCCCAAGGGACAACTGAGCTCAGAGACTTTTATAGCCAAGAGTCCAGAAGTGAACAGAGCACTCATAGTTTTGAGTTCAGCCTCAGCCATGGAAACTCACTGGATGACTTTGGGCTGGTTGAGCTGTCTTTTAGTTCCACCCACCTTACAGAGTGGTTGAGGCTGGTAGAATATGAAAACCCTTTTGAGCCCTCTGAAGAAAAAAAAAAACATGGAATATAAATCCCTCTCCCCACAAAAAATCTAGATATATCTGGTTCGATACCTTCATACATTCATCAGTTATGTAAAAGTATCAAATATCCTTTTGGGGGGGGGAGTCCTTCCCTGCTCCCATTCCTTCCCTCTCTTTTCCTTCCTTCCTTCCTTCCTTCCTTCCTTCCTTCCTTCCTTCCTTCCTTCCTTCCTTCCTTCCTTCCTTCCTTCCTTCCTTCTTCCCTCCTTCGCTCCCTTTCCCTCCCTCCCTCCCTCCCTCACTCACTCCCTTCCTTCCTTCCTTCCTTCCTTCCTTCCTTCCTTCCTTCCTTCCTTCCTTCCTTCCTTCCTTCCTTCTTCCCTCCTTCGCTCCCTTTCCCTCCCTCCCTCCCTCCCTCACTCACTGGCTGGTCGTTCGACCCCAAATGGGGTCCCGACCCAGAGGTTGAGAACCTGATACACACTACTGAGCTCAGAGACTTTATAGCAAGAGTCAGAAGTGAACAGAGTCATATCAGCCTCAGCCCTTGGAGGCTGAGCTGTCTTTTAGTCGTGGTTGAGGCACCCTTTTGAGCCCTCTGAGAAAAAAAAAAACATGGAATATAAATCCCTCTCCCCACAAAAAATCTAGATATATCTGGTTCGATACCTTCATACATTCATCAGTTATGTAAAAGTATCAAATATCCGAGGGGGGGTGGGGGCAGCTTCGCTCCCTTTCCCTCCCTCCCTCCCTCCCTCCCTCATGTTGGGCTTTACCCGGTGCTCAGCAGGGCAGAGAAAGCCTGGTCCCACCCATAGGTTGAGGACCTTTTGCTGCACATTACAATTACTGACTCAAGGGATCAAGAGAGCTCTATTCTATTGGCTTTAGCAAAAGCCAATAGAATAAAAGGGAGCACTCTATATTGCTAAGAGAAAAGGGGGAGCAAAATGGCCGAGTGCGCGTTTGGCAAACACTGCCCTTTGTGGCTCGTTTCTGTCTTTTAGTCCCACCCACCCAGACAGAGAGTGGTTGAGGCTGCATATGAAAACTTTCACTGCCCAAGGGACAACTCCTGCTCTCCCCACTTTTATAATCAAGAGTACAGAAGTGAACAGAGATCATAGTTTTGAGTTACATTGCCTCAGTTATGTAAAATGGAATACTCACTTTTGACTTTGGGCTGGTTGCTCCCATTGTCTCCACCCACCTTTTCCAGTCCTGTGGTTGAGTTCCTTCCTAAATATTCAACTTCCCTTGCTTGAGCCCTCCTTCCAAAAAAAAAACATCCTTCCTTCCTCTCCCTTCCCTCCTTCTAGATCCCATATCTGGTTCCCGATACCTTCATACATTCATCAGTTATGTAAAAGTATCAAATATCCTTTTGGGGGGGGGAGTCCTTCCCTGCTCCCATTCCTTCCCTCTCTTTTCCTTCCTTCCTTCCTTCCTTCCTTCCTTCCTTCCTTCCTTCCTTCCTTCCTTCCTTCCTTCCTTCCTTCCTTCCTTCCTTCCTTCCTTCCTTCTTCCCTCCTTCCTTCTTCCTCCCTCCCTCCCTCCCTCCTTCTCTTCCTTCCTTCCCTCCCTCCTTCTCCCTGTCCCTCCCTCCCTCCTCCCTCCCTTCCTTCCTTCCCTCCTCTCCCCTCCCTCCCTCCCTCCCTTCTCCCCTCCCTCCCTCCACTGTCCCTCCTCCCGCCCTCCCTCCTCCCCTCCTCCTTCCTGTCCCTCCCTCCTTCCTTCCCTCCCTCCTTCCTTTCCTTCCTTCCTCTTCCTTCCTCCTCCTTTGCTCCCTGTCCTCCCTCCCTCCTCCCTTCCTTCCTTCCTTCCTCGCTCCTCCTCCCTTCTTCCCTCCTTCGCTCCCTTTCCCTCCCTCCCTCCCTCCCTCCCTTCCTTCCTTCCTTCTTTCCTTCCTTCTCTGGAGCAGCAGCTCCATCATATTTCCCTGTCTTCTACAGAAACTTGCAATTGATACGGCTAGGAGTTTCTTAAGCATCATGCTTGCTTTCATCGCAGTATTTGTGAGGCTTGCAAAACTCCAAATTCATTCTGCTGCTTCTGAGCCCTGCATCCCTCTCACCCTAATTAAGCAAGCCTCAAAACCGGGGACTGTTAGAACTTTCCTCCTTGCTCAACCTTTTCCTAGAACTCCAGGTAGGCTCATCCATCTTCGAGAAGACAGGGGAGGATGGGGGCAAAGATTTCTTTCCCTTTGGAGTGGGCATTAAAGGATAGCCCACAGCACATTCTTAGCCCTCCTTTCCCAAGCCTCTGGGTGGGTGGGGCTTAATCTGACATCTGGGGGCATGGTTTGAGGTCTTTAAAGAACCAATCAAGAGAGAGCAAGGGAGTGAGAAGCAGGCAACTGGAGCAGAGAGAAAACTTTGGGGAACTTTTCTTTTTAATAATGATTATTGCTTCAATATTGAGGGTGGGGAACAGCAAAAGAAAAGTTCTGAGTTAGAAAAGGGAACACTTTCCCCTTTCTCTTCTTCATCCCCAGATGTCTCCATCCCTTTTCTTTTAAATGTTTTAAAAGAGGTTTTTTTTTAATCTTAACCATATTAGGCACCGTCTATCCATTCACTCCACTACTTTCTCTCTGTGTTTCTCTTTCTGTCTGTCTGTCTCTCTCTCTTAAAAAATGGGTGCCGCAAACTGCGAAAATGAAGATTTAGAATTCAAGCTGATTTTTGGAGAGGAGGAAAAAGACCCTCCAACAATGGGGGTCCCCTTGGAAGGTGAGGTGGGCGATATCGCTATTTGGGCAATGCCTTACTTGCACTGGGGAGGGAGGGATGCTGAAGTTCAGGGAGGGAAGAATGGCAGGGAAAAAGTTGTGAAAAGTTGTGTTTACAGTGTGTTTGATTCAACTGAGGAACTGCACCCCCTCTAATTATTTTTTAAGGAGAAAGTACATGTATATGTCCATCTATTTACAGACTTATCGTGCGTGCACATCTGTGAACGTGCAGAATTAAAATCTTAAATTTTCCATTTGCTCTTTGTCTTTCAAGCCAGATGTTGCCTTGCCGCTTCAGAAAGTTTATGTTTGTGTGTCAAAGAGGCAAATGAAGGGATTCTGGTTGTTAAAAGAGAGAGGGAGAGAGAAAGTGAATGAGGGGAGGGGGAAAAAAGTGTCAGTTTTTACAGATGACCCAAAATTCCTGGCATTTTTCTAGGAATAAGTGGCCTTGGACCAATAATTAACCTTGTTTAGTTTTTAAGTGAAAGTTGTGTTTCAAGGAGATTACAAGCTATTTGAGCAGGAAAGGTGTGTTTTATGAAATTATAGTGTTGATGCGAACACCCTGCTGTTCTAAGCAAACCAATTTATTGACTCCTAGCCTTGGCTGTAATATGTTTAATGATTGCCTACCCTGTAGGGTTATTGTGCTCTTTATCTATTGAGGGAAGAAAAGACACTATAGAACACACGTATAATAAGATTAAACGGATAATAAAATTAAAGGGACACAGAACAAAATTGTGCCTGGATTTTGTCCTCATCATCATCATCGTTGTTGTTGTTGTTGTTATCAAAATGGTGGATCTGCACCAACAAAGTAATTAATTTAACTTTGCAACAATTGAGCCAAGGAACCAAAACTTAGAATTAATTTGTATCCCTTGCTGATGTAGATTAATTGACCCCCCCCCCCATTATCTGCACATGCTGTATGACTTTAGCCAGATACTTAGGGACCAGCACCAAAGTTGAAAAAGTTCCTGGTCCTTCTGAGGAATTGTATCTTATGGATATTTTTCTCAAGGTATTTTTTCCCCTTTCTTTTTCTCTTCTAATGCCAGATTTTCCTACATCCCAACATGCAAAATCTAGAAGAAGAATTAGTGGGGTGGGGTTATTGTGTAAGGTATACGGGGCACAAAATAGACCAGGCTTGCAATGCAATTATTTTTTTGGGGGGGGGTGCAAGCCATTGTCATCTGAAACTCCCTGTTCTACATCTGCTTGAAGTGGTTGCCCTAGAACATGACCTTTTCAATGTTAAATACCACATTGGGAAGGGCCAACTTGGAAGCCGAAACTGGGGGGGGGGAGGAGGAATGTGGCTTGCTTGACACGCATTTCCACTAGCCTGTTTGCCAAAAAGAAGAAGGAGAGGCAGAAGTGCCTCCTGGATGGGGAGATCGTGTTGCGAAAGGCGGATTCTTGACTTCGGGATCCCCTGGCAGCCTTGCAGGTGGGAAGGGGGGGGTTGTGTAGAAGTAGATTGGGGGCCTTGAGCCCCTCTGCTTTCTGGCTTGGGGCATTGCTGTGAGGAAGTTGGCAGCCCTGCCGAGAAGCCTCTCCGAAGGCAAGAGGTAGGAAACTGGGTTTTTTTCCAAAAAGAAAGGTCAACCAGTCTCTGGGCAGGCTTGCGTCTGGTTCAAATGAAATCCAGATGAGGGCTGTGACGGTCTTGGGATCCCACAGAATTAAGGTCCTCCAGACTGGCCAGGATCCAAGGCTTGATGCAGGGAAAGAACTGGGGTGGGAGAGACAGAGCCATGAGTAGGGAAGAGGGAAGCCTCTCGCGCTTTCTGCAACAGTGCAAAGCTCTCTCTTTCTCTCCCCCCCCCCAGTTTTAGTCTTTTGAGTCTGCACCCCATTTCCTAGGCAACGGGGGTCCCTGCCAGCCCAGGCTGGGGCTCAGGAAAATGGTCCTTTAATTGGATTCAGACACTGTTGGTTTCCCCTTTCCCTGCATCGAGTCTCGGGTTAGTCTCTGGCCCACTAAACAGGGTGGAGGCCCAGCTGAGGATTGGATTTAGTTCAAGGAGGAGTTTGGAGCAAACTTTTCCAAAGTATTTGTTTCTAAGGTAAAGAGAGGGAGGGCTTAGCCCAGCCCTCTTGATGCAAGGAAGATGCCAGCTGGAAACCCAACTCTGATTTGAAAGGTGGCTCCTTGGCTGTCCGTGATAAGTGTTAGGATGTAAGCCAGTGGTTCTCAACCTTTTTAATGCTGCGACCCCCAACCGGTTGTAAGTCGAGGACTACTCAACCGGTCGTAAGTTGAGGACTACTCAACTGATGCAGCACCGTTTGCAGAATGGGACTTTTGACGGGCTCAGCAGGGCAGAGACAGCCTGGACAATTCCTATTGGCTTTTGAAAGCCAATAGAATTAGACTCTATTCAAGAGAGTCTATTCTACTGGCTTTCAAAAGCCAATAGAATAAAAGGGAGTAGCACAGCTAAAGAAAAGGGGGAAAAAATGGCGGACTGCGTTGTTTGGTGACCCCCGTGAAATGGTCGTTCGACCCCAAATGGGGTCCCGACCCAGAGGTTGAGAACCACTGACGTAAGCAGAGGACCCAGGCTCTCCAGATGTTGCAAGGACCAAAATCCAGCCTCCTTTTGCTAATAGTGGTCATGCTAGTTCTTATGGAAAGTATGCAATGGGATCCTTATTTCTTTTTTGCCCCAAGTATCTGGAAATTCAAGGTATACTGCCTTCGATTTGGAGGTTCTATCAGGTTGGTGATAAAACAGTGTCAAAACTTTTTTTTCCCCTTTATGATTTGTCAAAGGCATTCTATCTGTTTGGGTTGTCCCTCCTTCTAATGATGGAAGGAGATGGCAGGATATTCCTAGCACTTGTTACTTAAGCCCTTTTACTAGAGATGCTGGCTGTTAACTTTGTGGTGTGCATATATCTATTTGTGTATGTGTGTGAGAGCACATAGCTTGCATTCATGGCATGTGGCATACCACCACTTGCCTGCCCCAACTCTTCTCTCTGTGAGATAATATTAGACTATAAAATCTAGAATTTCCTCAAAAGAGTGTTCTAAATCTGGAGGATTTGTTTAAGTGCAGAAATTTTCCTATTGCATGTTTCTACCCTTGCTGCAAGATAGAAAATTGCCTTTCTAGGGAAATGTAAACTGGATGAGATAGCAATTAAGTCCAAAGCTTTACAAGGTGATGGGAACGTGTTAATAGTGTCATCCTGAATTACTCCAAACTTAAGTGGCCAAATTTCAGCGTTGCCAATTTTTCAGCAAATGGGACATTTATAAATAGTAATAGTAATAGTAGTAAAGTTGGAAGGGACCTTGGAGGTCATCTAGCCCAACCCCCTGCTCAGGCAGGAAACCCTACAACATTTCGGACAAATGGCTGTCCAGTCTCTTCTTAAAAACTTCTTAAGATTTAATATTTTCTTTATCTGCTTTCTCCTATTTACCTATGGATGTATGGGGTTCTTCTGAAGAGAAGAACATAGCATTTGATTTGAGATTAAACATTCACCCTCTTCCACCATCCCCTGGTCCTAAAGAAAAAGAAGCGACAAATTGTCCATCATGATGCACATTTTATGTCCTTATTCCATCTTCTATTAGACAGTATGGATCTATTTTCTTTCTTCATCATTTTAATCTTTCTGTAGACACCTTCTGTTTGTTTCGGCTTTTAAAGCCACCCACCATTTATTTTGGTAAAAATTGTCCTCACATTAGGAAGATTCTTGTAGGTTTAATCACCTTGGGCCCTAAACCTATCTCCCTCAACACTTGAACCTAATTTCTCCCAAATGTCCCAAATCCATGTATAGAAATTTATGAAATTGTATGGTATGTATGATGTATGATAGTCTCAGGTCCTGTGTGTGAACAATCACACAACCCGGTTGATAGTTACAAGTGCAGAAGGTGCGAAGAGGGCAGCTAAAGCTAGTTAAGACATTGGCCATACTCTGCATTGATGCTTATTGCAAAAGGATCTTTTCTCCTGATCAGTTTGATGTGATTTAACATAACTTTTGGGGTTGAGGAAAGCTTACTTTTCAAAGGGCTGCTGGGATCCATTTGCTTCACTTTTTTCCCCAGATGTTATCACAGATTTAAGCAACTTTCATATTGCATTGTTCCAGCCAAATCTTAGATGGAACCAGAAACTATTTTGCTATCTGCAGTATCATGGATATTTTTAGATAATATGGGATGAAGAATAGGAGATACCTAAACTGTTTCAAAGGATGAGACCTACAGTCACTGTACTTTGGTGCCATAAACACCTAACTGTGGAATATTAATCAGAACTGTATATCTACCCTGAAAGGGATAAATGACTCTTAATAGGTGATCTTGCCTAACTTGTCAGACATAGTGTTGACAAAATGTGTATTAGATGGCCTTGAAACAATTGCCACCTAGTTGGACATTTGCCATTATTGGACAAAGTGATGGAACATGTCCGACTCCTCAATTTAAGCTTGGACGCTGCTGATTATTTGATTTATTCCAGTCCTCTCCAGAATGTATCCTAATAATCTTGGTCTTCTTGTAATTGATTTATTCCAGCTATTAATTGGGGAGTGTATCTGTGTTGGATGTTCTGCTCTGCTCTCTAAGGTATTTGACATGATGACCAGTACAGTCTTTCTGGATTGTTCATCTAGATGGGACCTGAGGTCTCTATGTCCATTACTGGCATTCCTGTAGGAGCAGGCCCAGAAAATGGACTTCACCTGTGAAGTTCTGCCACGTTCTGTGTTGACTTTGTGCACCTTGGAATTTAAAGTTTTAGAACAGAGGACATTAAAAACAGTTGATCCTTAAATCAGCTGAGATGGAGATCCTATTGATCAGTGTTTCTCAATCTTGGCAACTGCAAAATATGTGGTTTTCAACTCCCAGAATATGCCTGGGGAATTCTAGAAATCAAAGTCCACGCATCGTAAAGTTTCTAAGGTGGAGAAACACTGCTATAGAAGTAAAAAAAATCTGGAAAAATAAATATATCTTATTAAAGGTGGAGATAAATTCCCTCCTATGACTGATTTGAGGACTTTCCTAAGTTCTGCAACTGGAAGAAACTCAAATGTCAATAACAGTAAGATTGTATGAATTTGTTGAGGTTGTGAATTCTTCACAAGGTGCAAGTATGCCTGTGAAGCACATATAGGATGCACATGATTAAAGCAGCCACATCTTTTTCAAAGCTTGTATTTAGAAAGCTGCTTTCAGCTGTTGTATATGAATGCGCCTGCTAAAAGCTGGATGTGTTTTCTACAAGAGAGATGCACTGTGCCCCTATGTGCTGTATTCTGTACAGAGGGGAAATTTATAGCGGAGAGAAAAGGATTTGGGTGGATTTACTCACATTCTTTGAAACATTAGAATCAGATTGAAAGCGGAGGCTTGATTTATCATGCCTGTATGTAAAATGCATTTTCTAGATAATTAAAAGAGTGAGTGATATCTCAATCTTTGACCTGTTCGGTTTAAAAATTTAATTTGAGACCCAAATCAGGCCATTCAATGGTTAATTCTTCATTCTGTTTTTATTATTTGTACATATTGTTCTATCATTTGATATATGCTACCCAAAGTATATTGTTTTTAAAATGAGTGGTACCTTAAGTATCAGTATTAATATTTTAAATAAATTAATAATTATTGCACACCTCCTGATTAATAAGTAGCTCTTGTTTTGTTCATCACTGTGGTGTAATGTTGTAATTAGAGTATGTTATTCATACTACTGAAAGTTAAAAATGATTTTGACTATTCAGCAGGTATAAGATATAACAGAATGTATAACAGAATAACAGAGTTGGAAGGGATCTTGGAGGTCATGTAGTCCAACTCCCTACTCAGGCAGGAAACCCCATACCATTTCAGACAAATGGTTGTCCAATCTCTTCTTAAAAACTTCCAGTGTTGGAGCATCTACAACAGTGGTGGCGAACCTATGGCATGGGTGCCAGAGGTGGCACTCAGAGCCCTCTCTGTGGGCATGCGTGCTGTCGCCCCAGTCCTAGGCCTTCAGCTGGGTTTTATAAAACCTTTTTGCTTTAGGCCTCCACCGCCATGTGCAAAAAAAAAAAAGGTCCAATCAGTCAATTTCAACTTCTCGCGGGAAAAAAAAGTTCTTGCAAAGTTGGAATTGATTGATTGAACTTTTTAGTCCCATCCAGTCTGCCGTTATCACTGCAGCCACGCCCACCCAATTGGCCACGCCACCCAATTGGCCACACCCAGCCAATTGGCCACACCCACCTGGCACTCGACGATGCATAAGTGGGTTTTGGGTTGCAGTTTGGGCACTCAGTCTCTAAAAGGTTCGCCATCACTGATCTACAACTTCTGGAGACAAGTCATTCCACTGATTAATTGTTCTAATCCTGGTATATTGGTATTGAGTGGTTGTCTGATATATATAAACTATTTGTCCCTGTGTTGCTGCACTTGGTTTGACATACTGGTTTCAATAAGCTGGTTTTAACATGGTTTAACATGCTGGAAAGCCGTAAATGGTTGCAATATACTTTTGTTCATATTAGTCTACTAACAAGTAGAAAGAGGCATCTATTGCTCGACGTATAACCACAACTGAGAACACAATTTCCATTGCTAAGCAAGGCAGTTGTTAAATGGATCCTGCAAGATTTAATGATCTTTTTTTGCGATGGCTGTTAAGCAAATCATTGTAGTGGTTAAGTGAATCATGCAGTTGTTAAGCAAATCTGGCTTTCCCCATTGTGGGAAACTGATTGGGAAGATCACAAAAGGTGATCGCATGATTCTGGATTACCGTTGTATATACGTGTCATTTGCCTAGCATCCAAATTTTGATCAGGTGATCTTGGGAGGAATGCTGCAAGAGTCGTAGGTGCAAGGACAAATTTTAAGTACCTTTTTTCATTGCCATTGCAACTTTGAACTGTCACTAATCAAAAGGTTGTAAGCCAAGGATGGTTTTCTGCAAGAACAGTTGGAAAGACAAATCCTAAAAACGGGGCCTTTTTAGTAGTGGACCCTTGCTTGTAAAATACCCTCTTTGCTGGACTTCAGGGAAACTCCAGGGTCTGATGTAATATGTGTTGGCTTTTTCAGATAGTGTGTGTGTGTGTGTGTGTGTGTGTGTGTGTGTGTGTGTGTGTGTGAGATTGCTGGACTTGCTCCTACTGGCTCGCCTATATTGATTAAAAACAGAGAAAACCACTTTTCTTCCTTTGTTTGGCTTCACCAGGCAAAGCTCTAGGCACGTTCCCCTGCTTGAAAGGCAGTGGAAAAAAAGTCTTTTAAAGCGAATGCCATGGGGGTCGGCTGCCAAAACGCCAGGGCAGGCAACAGGAAATGGTGTTGCGTAGAAAGCCAAGGACAACTCTGGGGTGAAGAGGGAGGGAAGCAGGCTGGAGAGAGCGAGAGAGAGACAGGATCGGGTTGAGTCGCGCCTTGAGTCTCCAGAGCTTAGGCCTAGCTTCGCAAGAGCAGATGAAATCAAGGGAAGGAAAAAAAAAAAAAACCCTTTAAATTGGAAGCAGATTTTTGCAAAGGGGGGGGGGCTAAGCTGGAGGACATGGAGGAAGAGAGAAAGAGGGGAAATTGAACAAATCAGTGTATTCCTCTCTCTCTCTCCCCCCTGCCCCCACCATTTTTTTTCACCCTTCTTATGTTGATCCAAATGTTTGTTTCTTCTAGGAAAATCAATCCCTTTCTCTATTGTGGGTGGTTTTTCTAACCAACTATTTATACCCAACTTAGAGCCCCCGGGGCTCAACATGGGCTCTTGGCATAAGGAGACTGGCCACAAACTGAAATCTGGGTGACTAATCTCCGAACGAGGCAGCTCAAGTTTTCCTTCACTTCTCTTTGGATTCTTGGCTCTGGAGTCGAGTCAAGGCTGGGATTGCATAGTTGGCATTTCACACGGCTAGCCTGTGGGTTTGTTTATTTACTACTTAAATTGGTAGCTTCTCCAGGAGCACTCTGTTCATTAGTATCATCATCATCATCATCATCATCTCCCTCACGATGACCCCATGAGTAGTTTGGACTGGCATTGAAATACAGGTAGTCCTCGACTTACCACCACAATTGATAAGTTAGTAACCCCGTTATTAAGTGAATCTGGCTTCCCCCTTGACTTTGCTTGTCAGAAGTTCACAAAAGGTGATCACATGAATTTGGGACACTGTATCTGTCGTAAGTATGAGTTGCCAAGAGTCTGAATTTTGATCACATGACCATGGGGATGCTGCAAAGGCTGTAACTGAAATCTCTTTTCTCAGTGCCATTAGAACTTTGAATGGTCACTAAGGGAACCGTTGTAAGTCGAGGACAACCTATAGATAGAAAGAAAAAAAAGTTAGCCTAAAGTCATCTGGTGCGAAGGTCTCCAACCTTTTTCATTTGGCGGCCCAGAAAGGGAGGCAGGCATCGCTACGTGCATGCACGCAAATGGGCAGCACGTGAGCGTATGTGCACACACAAAAGGCTGCACGCAAGCACATGCACATGCAAAAGGGGCTGTGTGGGCCCAAGTGCTGCAAATGGGGCAGCTCTAGAGCTAGTGGGACACAATGGGTGGCACTAGTGCCGGTGGGACATTCTGGGGTGGGGCGGTGCTAGTGCTGGTGGGATGCTCCGGGGGCACTAGTGCTGGTGGGACACACAGGGTTGAGGTGGTGCTAGCGCCAGTGGGATGCTCGGGGCAGTGCTAGCACTGGTGGGATGCTTCGGGTGGCGCTAGCATGAATGTGGGAGGGTGAGTGCATGTGCATGTGCGTGTGCACTGGCCATCCCTTCATATGGCCTGGTGGCCAAGTGGCCGCAGCCGATAGTGGGCTGTGGCCCACAGGTTGGAGACCCCTCATCTAGTGGATTTCTGTGGTTATGGATGTACTTGGACTAACATCTTAACTATACCACACCCATCCAACATTGCTTATAGTTTCATTAATCACATTTTTATAAATAGCAGTAGCACTAGCCCTTAGACTTATATACCATTTCACAGTGCTTTACAGTCCTCTTTAAGGAGTTTACAGAGTCAGCTTATTGCCCCCAACAATCTGGGTTCTCATTTTACGGACCTTGGAAGGCTGAATCAAGCTTGAAACCTACACGTTTGTTCACATCCACAACAGACAGTGGTTTTGTTCGTTTTGACAGACTTGAGGCCTAGAAACTTGAGCTTTTGAAAACAAATAGATCTTCTTTCAAAAAGCTGCACTAGTGCTGTACAGGTAGTCTTTGTCTTACAATTGTTCATTTAGTGACCATCCAAATTTACCACGGTACTGAAAACCATGACTTAATGACCGTTTTTCACAATTACAACCTTTACAGCATTCCCATGATCATGTGATCAAAATTCAAATGCTTGGCAACTGACTCATATTTATAACAGTTGCAGTGTCCTAGGGTCATGTGATCTTCTCTTGTGACCTTCTGGCAAACAAAGTTAATGGGGAAACTAGATTCATTAACAACCAGGTTACTCAATTATCAACTGCAGTGATTCACTTTATGGCAAGAAAGGTCATAAAATCAGGCAAAACTCACTTAACCAATGTCTCACTTAAAACAGAAATTTTGAGCTCAGCTATGGTTGTAGATTGAGGACTACCTATATTCAGTTCTGAGGAACCGTTGGTGGTTTCTCTATTTTTCTGTGGCTGAGCCTTAACCCCTATACCATACTGTTTCTCTTTAGGCTTATTCGGTATTAGCAATGAATATTGCAGAAATTTACATATATGTGAACAAGATATATTCTATTCTTATAGGCTGCTCACTATTTGAATGATTTATCTGATGACATAGTTACATGTCCATTAAGGAGTTTACTTCAAAGACCCAGTGAAAGTGAAGAGAACTGAAACTCATTCAAGAGTCTTCTGGAGGCCTGGCCCACCATGTGTAGTCCTTGACTTACAACAGTTCATTTAGTGACCATTTGAAGTTATAATGGTACTGTAAAAAGTGACTTATGATGATTTTCCACACTTAACGACCATTGTAGCATCCCCATGGTCACGTGATCAAAATTCAGACGCTTGGCAACTGACTCATATTTATGATGGTTGTGGTGTTGGTTGTAGTGTCCCAGAGTCATGTGACCATCTTTTGTAACCTTCTGACAACCAAAGTTAATGGAGAAATCAGATTCACTTAACAACCGTATTACTCATTTAACAACTGCAGAGATTCACTTAGCAATTGTGGTAAGCAAGGTCATAAAATGGGGGAAAACTCACTTAACCAACGTTTCACTTCACAACAGAATGGAAATTTTGGGCTCAATTGCAGTCGTAAGTTGAGGACTACCTGTACTCTGGACCAAGAAGAGAAAAACCTGGCAGTGAAAACGTGTAAGGAATTGATGGAATTTATTGCTACAAGATATAAATGGAGCTGATTGCGCAGATATCTTGGGAAATATTCATCTAATGCAGCGTTTCTCAACCTTGGAAACTTGAAGATGCATGGACCTCAACTCCCAGAATTCCCCATCCAGTTCAGAAATTCTGGGAGTTGAAGTCCACCTGGAATACTGCAGCCAATTTTGGTCACCACATCACAAAAAAAGACGCTGAGAGTTTGGGAAAAAAAATCAAAGAGCAACTAAGATGATCCAAGGTCTGGAGACTAAAACACTTCCCACACTTACGACCATTGCAGCATCCCCATGGTCATGTGATCAAAATTCAGATGCCTGGTAACGCTTGGCAACTGATATATTCGTGATGGTTGCAGGGTCCTAGGCTCATGTGATTCCCCCTTTGCGACCTTCTGACAATAGGGAAGCCAGAATCATTTAACAACCGTGTGACTAACTTAACAACAGCAGTGATTCACTTAACAACGGTGGCAAGAAAGGTGGTAAAATGAAGCAAAACTTGCTTAACGGCAGAAATTTTAGGCTTCATTGTGGTCGTATGTCGAGGACTCTCTGTATATCTTCAATGCTCCAATACAGGTGGGAGCTAGAAGTCAGCAATAATTATTTCTAAATTTGCCTTTCTTGGGAATTTCTGTGAAGCAACGTCTTAGACCAGCCAATTCTGCAATTCAATCCAATAGAGCAGAGTTCCCAACCTTTTGGATTTGGCAGCCTGGAACAGGGGAAGGGGAAAAAAGGGATGGTTTGGGGGGGGGGGCAAATGAATGTGCAGACGCATACATGCACAGGAGCACCCATTGCTCACATGAATGGGGCCGTGAATACCTGTGACACTCATGTAAGTGGGCGGCGAATACTCACGATGCTCATGCATGTGGGGTTGTGCACGTTTGCGCACACGCATTCATCAGCCAGCCACCCATGCAATAAAGATGATTAGGGAACTGGAGACTAAAACATATGAGGAACTGGGCATGGCTAGTCTAGTGAAGAGGAGGACAGGGGAGACCTGATAGCAGTGTTCCAATATTTGAGGGGCTTTCACAGAGAGGAGGGAGTCAACCTATTTTCCAAAGCAACGGATGGAAACTGATCAAAGAGAGATTCAACCTAGAAATAAGGAGAAATTATCTGACAGTGAGAACAATCAACCAATAGAACAATTTGCCTTCAGATGTTGTGAGAGCTTCATCACTGGAAGTTTTCCAGAAGAGACTGGACAGCCATCGGTCAGAAATGGTGTAGGGCAGGGGTGTCAAACTGCTGGCCCATGGGCTAGATGCGTCACACGGAGGCCGCACCCACCCCAGCTCCAGCAAGGGGAAAAAAGTCTTGATACGCCGTGACATATCACGTGACTCAGCAAGTTTGACACCCCTGGTGTAGGGTCTGCTGCTTGGACTAGATGACCTACAAGGTCCCTTCCAACTCTGTTATTCTAATTCTAATTCTAATTCTTTTTCCAGACCTGGAAGCAGACACTCTCCCTGGCTATTGTTTGCTCACTCTTGGGGACCCTCCGCCTTATGCCTCTCCTCTGGGCATCCCATGTCCTATGCATCTTGGAGGGAGCCATGCTGGCATGCACTCTCCTCCACCCCGCCCTGCCAACTTGGATGGTGACACTTTTGAAAGCCAGCCGGCCCGGCGGGTACGACTGGGAAGCTCCCGGGTGCTCGAATGCCCCAGCATCCAGATCACCACCATCTCTCCAAGTCAACGGACGGAGGAAGATGATTGGGACTCTTCTCCTCGGGACTATCTCTTGCTGGAGGCTTTTGGGGGTTACCGGGAAGCGGCTCCTTCTTCCGGATTCTTCACCCCAAGTCCTGCTAGCAGTGGCAGTGTCTCCCCTGGGAGTTTTTTTTCGGACGATGAGGCCCCTGCTGGAGATGATGTAGAACATGAGCTAAATGAGGCTGCAGCTCGTTTTGCTCTTAGTTCTCCCTTGGGCTCGCCCCGAGCATCTCCCAAGCCATGGTCATCTGCTGAAGAATCCTGGCCATCTTACAGTACCAGCTATTCTCCGAGTCGAGGAACGGAGGACACCTGGATGCTTCTTGGACCTCGACCAACTTCCCCCTGCGGCAAAAGACGCTATTCCAGCTCGGAGACTTCCGTGTCTCCATGCCTCTCCCGAAGGGGTAGCCTGGGTGAGGAGGCTCCAGGAGACCCCTTGGAATTGGTCAATGATGTAGCCCCATTTAACTGCTCCACTGCCCGGCTAGCAGAAAGCATCCCTCAAAAAGCTCGTAAGACCTCAACCGAGCAGACGGTGGCACTGACCCGGAAGGAGGAAGGGAGTTGCAATGGAGAAGATGTGGGTGGTGGCCCCATGGGTAGCGGGGGACTTGGGATCGCACGCAAAGAAGGGATGGATTATCTGGCTGTGCCATCCCCCTTGTCCTGGTCCAAGGCACGTCTTGGAGGCCACAGTCCTCTGTTCAGGTACGTGAGGTTCACGTGAGACAGGAGAACATCCCCTTCCATTTCTTGTCAAGAAATGCAAACTTTGGGAGCTCACCAAAGTTTGTTAAGAGACATTTTTTATGAAACTCTCAGGCAGATGCCTTGAAGCAAGCAAGGCATGATGGGGGATAATACATCCACCGCCTCTACAACTCCAGAGTGTGGTAAACCAAGACTGGTTGCTCTCCAGTAATCAAATACAGGGAGTCCTTGACTTACAACCATTTGTTTAGTGATTGTTCAAAGTTGCAGCGGTACTGAAAAAAGTGACATGACCATTTTTCTCACGACCTTTGCAGTATCTCCATGGCCATGTGATCAGAATTTGGACACTTGGCAACTTAGGATGAATGCAGTGTCCCAGGGTCATGTGATTCTCTTTTGTGACCTTCGGACAAGCAAAGTCAATGGGGATTCCAGATTCACTTAACGACCGTGCTACTAATTTAACAATTTCAGTTTTTCACTTAACAACTGTGGCAAGAACGGTTGTAAAATCAGGCAAAACTCATTTAATAACTGTCACGCTTAACAACAGACATTTTGGGCTCAATTGTGGTTGTAAGTTGAGGACCCCCCGTAATCAGATGCTACTGTTATTGGGTCTCATCATGCCTTGATGACATGATTTGTTCCCTTGGTGTCCAGGCATTGTTTCCTTGCATTTAAAGCCAAGTTGGACGCTCCTTTCAGAGACGATCTGCTACATTCATCTTGCAGCTGCTGGCATCTCACTGTATACTTGGGTGAAGAGGCCTACCCAGCTATGATCATGCCACCATCGTGGGCAAACCCTAGCAATTTAAGTTCTTTTTATTCGGTGCGACCGTGAAGTAGTGGAAGAAAAACCCGATTTCTTGGGAAGCAAATAAGCCATGATTGGCTGACAATTCTTTGCACTCAGGTCCCCTCCAGGAAGGGCAAATGCTGATTGGTTCTCCAGGAATTCCATAGATTTGCAAAACGACCTGTGCTCGATTTACTAATAACTCTCAAAGCAGCCATTACTTGATCAGGGCCATTACTTCCCTCTGCCTCTGATTTATTCCCAAATCCTTAACCAAAAAAAGGACTTTCTTTGGTAAACATGTGGCCACCCATGGTTTATAGGGACAGACTTTGCAAGAAGAAAGTTTTCTGACTTTTCTTCCTTATCCATAGAAAGTTACAGCTTATTCAATTTGGCCACACAGGTCTGTACACTGGTTTCTTTCTGTATTATTTGTGCTCTTGATTGCAGACTTACAAAAGTTCATTTAGTGACTGTTTGAAGTTACAATGGCACTGAAAAAAGTGACCTAGGACCATTTCTCATGCTTATGACCATTGCTGCATCCCCCGTGATCAAAATTCAGACGCTTGACAACTGGCATGTATTTATGACGGATGCAGCGTCCCGGGTTTTGTGATCTTCTGACAAGCAAAGTCAGTGAGGAAGCCAGATTGACTTAACAACCGTGTTACTGACTTAACAACTGCAGTGATTCAGTTGTGGCAAGGAAGGTCGTAAGATAGGGCAAAACTCACTTAACAAATGTCTTGGTTAGCAACAGAAATTTTGGGCTCCATTGTGGTCGTAAGTCGAGGACTTACATGCATCCCCTTCATCATTAGAGCACCATAGTAGTCTGAAATCAGACCTTCCTTTTTATCTTTTATCATCCCTACCCTACCAAGTAGTTAGTTTGGCGTGAATTTTTTCTCCAAAAGCTTTTGCCTGATTGTAGCTCTCGTTCCCTTCCCCCAAATTTTAGTTTCTTTGGCCCAGGGTGATGGGGCACACCGGATCCCCATTCTTTTAGCCACCTTCAAACCGGCTGGCCTGACTTTGCCACTTGAGGCTCTGTCAGCATTTTGGTCCGACTGCCAGTGGGTCTGGTGTATAAAAACAACTTGTCAAGCCAGCCCAGGCAGAAAGGCTGATGTCTCCTGTTACACATCCCAGATCCCAGCTCCAGGGCTGTTGAGATGGGTTGCTGGCATAAACAGACTGTGGTTTCGTTCCCTGTTAAGGTAAGCAGTTGGATCTGAAGAATTTTGCCTGCGTGGTAGAAAAGAGCCTTTTTACTTTGGTGCATGCCGCCAGTCCCTTTTATAATTCCAGAGTACAGGGTCAGCTTCATTCTATACTATACCCCATCATTTTTTTTTTTTGTAAAGAAATACCAGTTAGAATTTTCAAAAGTCCCTTTTGAAATTTATCTGCTGCATTTCTAATGAGTGCTTTCTCCCAAGGTCAGATAGAGTGGATATAAACTGAAGGAATTTAAAATGAAGATCTGAACTATTAGCTAATAGAATAGAATAGAATAGAATAGAATAGAATAGAATAGTTTGAAGGGACTTTGGAGATCTTCTAGTCCAGTGGTTCTCAACCTTTCTAATGCCGCGACCCCATAATACAGTTCCCCATGTTGTGGTGACCCCCAACCACTTATACATCACTGGGTGCTAGGGGCGTGGCCAAAGAAAAGGGGGGAAAAATGGCAGACAGCCTTGTTTGGCGACCCCCGTGAAATGGTCGTTCGACCCCAAATGGGGTCCCGACCCACAGGTTGAGAACCACTGTTCTAGTCCAACCCCCTGTTCAGGCAGAAAACCTTATACCATTTCAGACAAATGGTTGTCCAGTCTCTCCTTAAAAACGTCCAGTGTTGGAGCATTCACCGCTTCCAGAGGCAGGTTGTTCCACTGGTTAATTGTTCTGTCAGGAAGTTTCTCCTTAGTTCTAGGTTGCTTCTCTCTTGGTTAGTTTCCATCCATTGCTTCTTGTCCTGATAATGGACCTATTGGGAGGAATATGAACTGTAACCTCTATTCACCAGTCAATCTTTTCAGTTTTCTTAAGAATAATGTTGGAAGTTCAGATTAGGTTCATGAGCGGCTAAATTCAGGATATTTTTCCTTAGAAAGTCTGATGCTTTGAAAGGGTTAAGGAGACCTTTGTAGGAATAAGGGGGGGGGGAATCACTTGCTAGTTTCATTGGCTATAAAGGTCACTTTTTTCCTGAAATGTAGGTAGTCTTTGATTTATGACTAGTCATTTGGAGTTACAACAGCTTCGAAAAGAGTTCTTTACATATAGCCCTTCCGGTGGTTGTAAAATGTCACATTACTATATTTCAGGCACTTCACAATCGGCTCACATTTCAACTGGTTGCAATATCCTGCAATGACCTGACCCCGATTCGCATCATTTTTAGTTAGTTTGAAAGAATGTGTTTGTACCTATGATCACAAGATTCATTTAACAACTCTATAAAAATGGTCATAACATTGGGTCTGGTAACTTGGGTGCCTCAACTTACCACCATCACAACATATGACCAAATTTATGGTCCTAGTTATGATTATAAGTTGAGGACTACTTATACAGTTTCATCCCATTTTTACACAAATTTGCTATTTTTTAATCATTAGCAAGCCAATACTGTTTTACATGCAGTTTTCTTTAATCCTTGTATTTTACATGCATTTTTTAAAAACTACATTGCAAAAAAAGAGAGAAAAATATGGAAAACAAATGAATATTTCATCCGTGCAGTGTGTCAGAAAATGAAAATTGGGACAGTGGTGCAACTATTATTAAAACACACACCAAACAAATGTCATTTCCATCTCCATGGATGATGATCCAGTTTCTTTTGAGAACCCTGGTTCTTTGTATTTTAATTTTGAATTGCACTGAAGGAAGTCTCCTATTACTATTACTACTACTACTACTGTTACTATTGTTGTTGTTGTTGTTATTATTATTATTATTAGACAACATTGTAGGATCACTTTTAACTAAATCCATGAACTGAGCATTTTGAGGTCCCATCTTAAAATGGATACCATAAAACCGAAAACAACACAAGAACAGATTAACTTAAATGATCACATAGATTAGAAGATCTACTGTTAAATTTAGCAATCTAACAATAACAATATTTTCCACATGAGAAAAAATGGTGTAAAGCAAGTTCATAAAATTATGTATAATATTCAACAGCACAAAGATTACTTCCTCCTCTCCTTTCCCCCTTCACTTTCAGTTGACATGATACTGTGAAGTTTATTTGAAAAAAGAGCCCAAAATTGCCTTTACAAAATATAAAATAACTGTAAAATGAATACATGGAATTCAGTATGGCATTCTATGGTAGCCAAGGCTTTGCACAATTGAACAACTTGCTGAGGTACAATAAAGCCTCCATAGTTTGAAGCAGTATATCCTCAGAATGCCAGGCTCTAAGACCAGGATGAAATCCAAATGGTCCTTGACTTAAAATCACGAATTGAGTCCAAAATGTCTGTTATTAAGCAAAACAGTTGCTAAATGAGTTTTGCCACATTTTATGACTTTTCTTGCCACAGTTATTAAGGGAATCACTATAGTTATGTTAGTAACATGGTTGTTAAGTGAATCTGGCTTCCCCATTGACTTTTCTTATCAGAAGGTCATAAAATGTGATCACATGACTCTGGGATAGTGCAACAGTCACAAATATGAGTCAGTTATCAAGAATCTGAATTTCTTTTTTGAAATTTTTTTTTAATTTTTTTAAAACATACAATCATTTATAAAAATACAATAAAATTTTAAGGTAGGAAAAAAAAAAACCTCTTACCCTCCCTCCCACCCCCAACCCCCCTCCCTTCACTTCCCAGAGCAGAATACAGGGTTAATTAAAAAAAAAAATTATAATAATTAAGAAAAAAGAAAAAAAGAAAAAAAAGAAAGGAAGAGAAAAAAAATATCATAATTAACCTTTAACTCCATAACCTATAAAACAATTCTCTATAATATTTAATATTCATTCATAAAATAAATGAAACTTTTTAATGCCATACTTTTTCTGAATATAATCTATCCACCTTCCCCATACAGTAATATATCTTTCTTGTGTATGATCCTTTAAATAAGCAGAAATTTTTGCCATTTCTGCAAAACTAGATACTTTAAATATCCATTCTTCTAAAGTAGGCAAGGAATCTTTCTTCCAATATAAACCTACTAGTAACCTTGCTGCAGTTAATAAATTCAACATCAAAGTAGTTTCTTTTTCATTTAAGTCAACAAAAATACCAAGTAAAAATAGTTGAGGAGTAAACTTTATCTTTTTTCTAAAAATCTTTTGAATGTTCCACCAAATCATAATCCAAAAAGCCTTCACTTTTTTACAATTCCACCAAATATGAAAGTATGTCGCATCATTGTTGCCACATCTCCAACATTTGGGCTGTATATTGGAATACAAAGAAGATAATTTTTTAGGATCTAAGTGCCATCTATAAAACATTTTATAAAAATTTTCTCTCAAATTTTGAGCTTGTGTAAATTTAACATTTCTTATCCAAATTGTCTCCCATAAATCCAATGAGATCGGCTCCTGTATATTCTGAGCCCATTTAATCATACAGTCTTTAACCAATTCTGTTTCCGAATCTAACTCTAATAAAACATTGTATATTCTTTTTATATGAGCCGGACTTTGGTTTTTAATCTGAATAACCAATTGTCTATCTTCTAGTGTTATTCCCTCTTTCTTGTCTACAGTCCATCTATCCATTATTTGTAAATATTGAAACCATGACTGTAGAATATTTTGCTGCCTTAATACATCTAGGGATTTCAAATGCCAATTCGAACCAGAGCAAATTAACAATTCTTTATACGAGATTTTATCAAAATTTGTCCCCTTAGAAGTTCCCTCAATTGCATGTCTGGGAATCCCCCAGATATCTGAATTTCGATATTGTGACCATGTGGATGCTGCAATGGTCATAAGTGTGAAAAATGGTCATACGTCACTTTTTTCAGTGCCACTGTAACTTCGAACAGTGATTAAACAAATGGTTGTAAATTGAGGACTATCTGCATTTGTTGCCACTGAATAGAAGATGGATAAACTTTAGTTCTAAAGAGCGAAGCTCTTCTTGCACTGAAAATCTGACATAAGGGAAGTTGGAATATGATTGGATCTTCCTTCTACTAAACTGAAAATACCTTTCCAGCTGAACTGGCAGGGCAATGTTTTAAATGCTTGCAGTAGAAGTTCTTCCTGTATTACCTAGGAAGTAAACTAGGAAGTAGCAGGATTTGGGTTTGGCCAGTCTAGGGAAAAGAAGGACTAGGGAGGATATGATAGCAGTATTACAGTATTTGAGGGGCTGCCACAAAGAGGAGGGGTTCCATTTATTTTCCAAAGCACCAGAGGGCAGGATAAGAAACAATGTATGGAAACTAATCAAGGAGAGAAGCAACCTGGAATTAAAGAGAAACATCCTAACAGTGAGGACAACTAGTCAGTGGAACAGCTTGCCTTCAGACGTTGTGGGTGTTTCATCACTGGAGGTTTTTAAGAAGAGCCTGGACAGTCACTTGTCTGAAATGGTATAGGATCTCCTGCTTGAGCAAGGGGCTGACTATAAGACCTCCAGGGTTCTTTCCAGCTCTATTCTGATTTTGATTCTAAATGTTTTGGATCCAGTAGTTATGAACACTAGAGGTGGGAAGAAGTTTAAAGACTTGTAGTAGCAGCCAGATGTGATATTTGGGGGATGGAATATGTTATTGTGCTGGTGTGTTGCTTGGATTTTGATCTAAGCCCTAATTGTGTGGTAAACCCCATATTTTATGCCCAAAAGAGACCCTCAGCAGCTGCCCAAGTGACCAAGATTTGGCTAAAAAAAAAATGGTCTGATTTCCAGGATATTCATCTGACAGCAGAGATGGCAGCCTTTGGGCTTCTTGAATTGTCCAGTCTTACCATCACATTGACCTGACAACCCTCTGTTCCACCTTGTAGAGATGGTCTACCAAGGTCAACCTCAAAGGTCTTTCTGCTTTCCTTCACTTCTCAACAGATCTTCTGCTCTTCCACCTCTGGACTGGCCTCTCCCCAGTCAGTACGAGCAGTATGAATTGAAGATCGAAGTGCAGCCTCGAACCCATCACCGTGCCCACTATGAGACGGAGGGCAGCAGGGGTGCCGTGAAAGCCACTCCAGGAGGACATCCTGTGGTGAAGGTAACTGAGGGATAACATTCTAGGCATAATTTTTTTACTGGTTGCCATGATGGCCCTTTGATCATAATGAGTAGTACACATTAAAGAGCCAGTTTGGTCTATTGGTTAAGAAAGGTGGAGACTGTGAGTTCAAAGTCTCATCTTAGCCATGAAAACCAACTGGATGACCTTGGGCAAGTCATTCTCTCTCACCTAACTCACCTCACAAAGTTGGTGTTGTGGGAAAAATAGGAAGAGGAAGGTTGTATTGGGTATGTCTGCTGCTTTGAATTATTTGAAAAAAAATAATGGTGGTGGAATATAAATTAATAAAATAAATTGTCCCTCTCATTAGGGTTCTCACTAAGCCACGGTTAAGTTAACCACGGTTGAGTTCATTTGCATGAGGATTTTCAAACACAGTGGCTGAATTTGGGCAACATGTTAAGCCAAAAGTCAAGGAATTATAGCATGACTTAAATAGAAAGGGCTCAATTCAAATCTCCTCCAGATATCTTAGTCTTATACAGATGCTTTAGACTGAAAGAAGCTGAATCTTACCAGGAGTTGTCAGATTCCAATTCTCATCACACTCATTGCCATTAATGTACAATGGGCATTGTAATCCAACTTCTAAAATAATGTGTTTCACTTGACATTGTATGGGACATTCTCACTTTTGAATGTTTTACAACTCTGTGTTCAGGATCGGAGTCCATCAGAGACCCGAGTATCTCAGTATAAAAGGGAGAAGAATATGATTTTTCATCCATCTTTTTCTCTTATGAGCTACATAATGTTTCTTAACCTTGGCAACTTTAAGCTATATGGAATTCAACTCCTAGAATTTCAAAGCTAGCACGATGTCTGGGGGATTCTGGGACTTGAAATCCACGCAGCTTAAAGTTTCCAAGGTTGAGAAACACTGTGCTAGTTTTTTTTTTTTTTTTGTCTTTCTGTTGTTGGTAAGTTGCTTGGAACAAAAATATGTATTTCTCATTTTTCTTCAGAAATGCATTCTCCAACCATATCCTTCTGTGTCTGTGAGACAGGCCAAATTTTAACTCTCAGATATGGTAAAATAGTCAAGAGAGGGATGTTTTATGTACAGAAGTGCTCTATAAAATGCAAATTGTTTTTAAGTTGGATTCACATGTTCTTCCTTCCTTCAGACACACATCAAAATAGAGCATCAATGACACAAACCTCCCTCTTGGTTTAAGGAAATTGTACATATTTCTTCCAGTTTGGGGTGTATTTAGTGGCTGGAAGGAGGCACACAATTTTCTGTTTGCCTTAATTTAAGTTTGAACTTAAGGCAAGACTTTTTTCTGAGCATATTCTGATGCCTTTCTGAAGTCATCCCATAATTACCATTCCATCTTTTTTATGTTACAAACTCAGCTGCCTTCAAGAAGAATGATTCCACAGCTTGCTGTCCCAAAGATTATGTTTTTGTTTTCATTGTTTTATATTTTGAATCCCTCTTCATTTCACATCCAATCTCTGGCTGTTATTTTTTGTTTGTTTGTTTGTGCATGCATGTGTCTGTCTGTGTGGTATGACATTTTCAGATGTGGAGTAATCTGCAAAGCAAAGTCAGAGCTTTTGGAGAGGTTGCGGGAACAGGAATAGGAGGGGGTGGGAAGTCTAGTTGGAAAAGCTTCTTCCAGAAATCCCAAAGACGAAAACTATTCCCACTTCAAAGACTTCCCTTGCTGTGTACAAAGCAACAAAACAAAGCCCAGCACAAATGTCATGGATTTTTTTCTTCTTCAGAAATTGTGAAATAGATGCCCACTATATTTAGCTTACAGAAACATTTTCTTTTAAATATGGGAGTGAGTGGGTGATATTTGGCCAGCTTGAGCTCATAATGAAGAAAGAAAGATGGAGATGGAAAATTGGGTTTTCAGCCTGATGTCATTTGGGTGCATGTGTCCTCTCTTTGCATTAGACTTTAACCCCCATCATTCAGCAGGATGGGCCAGGATGAGATAGGGCGATGAGAAGTGTAGCGTAGAATTGGGTATGTCTAGTTTAATTTAAAAAAAAAAGACTAGGGGTGATGGGATAGCTTTGTTCCCATATTTGAGAGGCTACCACAAAGAAGAGGGGGGTCAACCTATTCTCCAAAGCGCCTGAAGGCAGGAAAAGAAACAATGGATGGAAACTTATCAAGGAGAGAACCAATCTAGAACTAAGGAGAAATTTCCTGACAGGGAGAACAATTAATGGCTTGCCTGAGTTGAGGATGCTCCAGCTCTGGAGTTTTTAAACAAGAGATTAGACAGCTATTTGTCTGAAATGGTATAGATTTTTCTGCTTGAGCAGGGGGTTGGACTGGATGACCTCCAAGGTCTCTTCCAACTCCATCATTCTGTTAATCTAGCACTTCTTTTTAAGAAGAGACTAGACAGTCACTTGTCTGAAATGGTATAGGTCAGAAGTGGCGAACCTATGGCACGCATGCCAGAGGCGGCACTCAGAGCCCTCTCTGTGGGCACGCACACGCACTGTCGTCCCAGCCCTGCCTCCCCCTGAGGCCTCCTCATCAGCACCCCCCGAAGGAGAGTTGTCCCCGGGTGTGGAGCAGCGCAGCCAAGCACATGGCATCTGGGCAGCAGGGACAAGACTCTGCCCTTGCGCCCCTTGATGCTGTGGGGTGCGGATGGAGGGCATGTCCATCATGGCACTGCAGGGCTACCTGAGCTATCTGCGGCAGGCCATGGAGGTGGTGGGTGGCCCGGCAGGTGGGCGGGGTGGGGCGGGAGTGGAGCCAGCAGGGCAGAGCGACGAGGGTGAGGGGGGGCAGGGTGATTTTTAGGCACTCGGTCTCTAAAAGGTTCACCATCACTGGTATAGGTTCTCCTGCTTGAGCAGGGGGCTGGACTAGAAGACCTCCAAGGTCTTATTCTATTCTATTCTAGTCTAGTCTAGCCTAGTCTAGTCTAGTCTAGTCTAGTCTAATCTAGTCTAGTCTAGTCTAGTCTATTCTTATTGACTGATATGACCATCATGAACTCTTCATTGTATTAGATCCCAGTCCTTCTTCCTCACACATAATTTTAATCCTTCAAATTTTCTGTTTGTGAGATTTTTCACCCCGGTTAACTGGAGAGAAAGAAAGGAGTGTCTTTCTGGCTTTGATCAATTTATCTCTCCACCCTCCCATTTAGACACCGCATCCTGGGCCTGCTTCAATCTCCCCTTCCAGGCCACAAGTCAAGTCTGCCCTTTCCCACGCTCTGATTCCTAAATCACAGCATTGCTTTTCTCTGTCCATCTCTACGTCACGAGATTGTGAGCTGTAGAGAAAGCAAGTGGTGCTGGAAGAGATGGAAAACCTTGTGCACAAACAAAGACTCCTTACTTGTGTACTTCTCTGACAAATTCCTTGGCTTTCCAGCCTCACTTTTCCTTAAAAGATCAATTCGTGCCTTGTTGAGGTTTCTGGTTTATTTTTTTTTTTTAGGTTTTTTTTTTTAAATCAAAGCTTTTTTTTTTCCTTTCCATTTTACAGTACTTTTGCAGTTAGCTTGCTTCTGATTTTCTTCAAACCCTCCCCCCTCCACTTCCAAAGTTGGCAAGCTGCTTCTCTTGAGTTTCCCCTCCAGCCCCCTCCAGTTTTGTGGAATGTTCCATCTGCAGTATGTTTGGGGGGGGGGGAGAGAGAAATGTAAAAAGGGAGCATCTCAAATCGAGTGCAGCTGTGACTGCTTGGCTTCTGATGGAAAACATCTGGCCAACCCCTTGAGGCGAGACCACCGAACTGCTGAAGTCACCAGCTGCACTGTTGTGGGTTCCTGAAGAAGGGAGAATGGTAGTGAAGGCAAGGAATGAATGGTATAGAAGGGGAGGTTTAATTTAAGCCAGGGATTTGCCCTGTAGCCTATTTTTAAATTACAGGAATTTAGCCTTCTGGAGAAGCTGAAGGACACATCGCAGCCAGCCCTTCCCTTTCAACTAACTCTTGATAACTATTCAGGTGCCCCCTTTCTCCTCCTACTGGTTGGAAGTGGTGATGGGTGCCAACTAAATCTGGGGGTTAATAATACTAATGATGATAAAGTTGGAAGGGACCTTGGAGGTCATCTAGTCCAACCCCCTGCTCAGACAGGAAACCCTATACCATTTTGGACAAAGGGCTGTCCAGTTTCTTCTTAAAAACTTCCAGTGTTGGAGCATTCACCGCTTCTGGAGGCAGGTTGTTCCACTGGTTAATTGTTCTAACTGTCAGAAAGTTTCTCCTTAGTTCTAGGTTGCTTCTCTCTTTGATTAGTTTCTACCTGTTGCTTCTTGTCCTGCCTTCAGGCGCTTTGGAAAATAGCTTTATTTTATTTTTTTGCATCTGGAGATTAATTCTGCTACAGTACATGCATCCCCTGAGCACTTTCTCCTCACTGAAATCATGGCATTTTCAAGGATACTTAATCATAATAGAACTGGAAGGGACCTTGGAGGTCTTCTAGTCCAACCTCCAACTCTCCATACCATTTCAGACAGCTGGCTGTCCAATCTATTTTTAAAAACCTCCAGTGATGGAGCACCCATGGTTTCTGGAGGCAAGCTGTTCCACTGGTTAATTGTCCTCATTGTCAGGAAGTTTCTCTTTTATTCCAGGTGGCTTCTCTCCTTGATTAGTTTCCACACTCCTGAAAGCTTTGAGCTTCGAGATGTCCTTTCCTTTATTTCCTGGTTTTGAAGCACAAACAACCTATCCTGATCCCACCAGATTTTGAAAAAAAAAAATGTAACAGAGCTGGAGAAGGTTGAGAGGAGGGTAACCAAGATGATCAAGGGCCAGAGAGGCTTCTGTATGAGAGGCAGTTGTGTCATTTGGAGTGTTTTAGTCTACAAAAGAGGAGAATGAGAGGGGACATGGCTGAGGTGTAAAGAATTATGCATGGTGGACAAAGTAAAGGAAGAGCTGGTTTCCCCTTCTCCAAATGGTTCAGACAACCATTTGTCTGAAATGGTATAGGTTTCCTGCCTGAGTAGAAGGTTGGACTAGAAGACCTCCAAGGTTCTATTCTATTCTATTCTATTCTATTCTATTCTATTCTATTCTATTCTATTCTATTCTATTCTATTCTATTCTTTTGTTGTTAATTGCGAAGTCATGTCCGACCCATTGCAACCCCATGGACAACGTTCCTCCAGGTCTTCCTGTCCTCTACCATCTTCTGGAGTCCATTTAAGTTCACACCTA
Source organism: Crotalus tigris (assembly GCF_016545835.1). Lineage (NCBI taxonomy): Eukaryota > Metazoa > Chordata > Lepidosauria > Squamata > Viperidae > Crotalus > Crotalus tigris. The sequence continues at coordinate 256,934 of NW_024097325.1, read as the reverse complement.
CTTCTTCAGTGACTCCATCCAGCCATCTCATTCTCTGTCATCCCCTTGTTTTATTGCCCTCAATCTTTCCCAGCATTAGGCCCTTCTCCAGTGAGTCCTTCCTTCTCATTAGGTGGCCAAAGTATTTGAGTTTCAACTTCAGGATCTTGCCTTCTAGAGAGCAGTTGGGGTTGATCTCTTCTAGGACTGACCAGTTTGAATGGCTTGCAGTCCAAGGGACTCACAGGAGTCTCCTCCAGCACCACAGTTCAAAGGCCTCAATTCTTTGGCGCTCAGCCTTTCTTATGGTCCAACTTTCACAGCCATACATTGCAACTGGGAAAACCATGGCCAGGACTATATTAGAACCAATTTCACCCAATGAAATTGAAACCTGAAATAATCAGGACAGACAAAAGGATTTCATTTAAATATAGGTAGTCTTATGATAGGTAGACTATGATCATAATTGAACACAAAATTTAGGTTGCTAAGCGAGACAGTTAAGTGAGTTTTGCCCCATTTTACCACCTTTCTTGCCACGGTTGTTAAGTGAATCATGACAGTTGTTGAGTTAGTAACACAGCTGTTAAGTGAGTCTGGCTTCCCAATTGACTTTGCTTGCCAGAAAAAAAATATATGATTGTTTTTCACATTTACGACCGTTGCAGCATCCCCATAGTCATGTGATCAAAATCCGGATGCTTAGAAACTAGTTCATATTTATGATGTTTGCAGTCCCAGGATCATGTGATCCCCTTTTTGTGACCTTCTGACAAGCAAAGTCAATGGGGAAGCCGAATTCACTTAACAACTGTGTTATTAACTCAACAACTGCAGTGATTCACTTAATAACTATGGCAAGAAAGGTCATAAAATGGGGCAAAATTCACTTAGCAACTGTCTTGCTTAGCAACAGAAACTTTAGACTCAGTGGTGTTTGTAAGTCAAGGATTGCCTATATCAAGAACAAAATGGAATCCCTCTCAAAAAACCCCTACCAAATAAAATGCAAGATAGGCATCCACAGCCAATTGGCTAGGAACAAAGTCACACTAAAAATATGTATTTCACAATACTTGGAATGTTGGATTTAAAAATCTGTTGTCTGAGAATCATTGCCAGGTCTTAATGCATTGTCCTCCCCAAATATTTGACACATGGAACTATGCATCGAAGTAAGGAAATGAGTTTATGACATTCTTCTCTTTTCCATTCAAGCTTTTAGGTTACGATGAAAAACCCCTGACATTACAAATGTTCATTGGTACGGCGGATGAGCGAAACCTACGTCCTCATGCTTTCTACCAGGTGCATCGCATCACTGGAAAAATGGTGGCCACCACAAGTTATGAATCTATCATCAGTGGAACCAAAGTTCTTGAGATGTCTCTGCTGCCCGAGAATAACATGGCAGCCAAGTAAGTTGCCTTTAGGAGCCGAAAAGTGGAGGGATGAAGAGAGGACTTGTCCATCTGGGTGATGATATAAAGATGAAGAAAGATTTGGTCCTTTCTCAACCTTATGCTTTTCTTTTCCTTCTTAATTTTTGTTTCAAGAAGGAGAAAGAGAAGAACCTAAAAATATCACCTTCAGTTCATTTCAAATTTTAAAAACAAGATGATCTGAGTTGGGAAACATGGCAAAATTAATATATAAAATATAAATAAAAAAGGAGGAAAAGAAAAAATATTCAATAAAATATCTATGGAGATTCTCAGTCATCCAGGTCATAGTTACCTCAAAGATACTTTTTCTCGAGGTAATAGGACTTTCCTGTTTTTCTTTGAAGACGTTTTGCTTCTCGTCTAAAAAGTTTCTTCAGCTTCTTTGCTTGTTGGATGAGAAGCGAAACGTCTTCAAAGAAAAACAAGAAAGTCCAGTTGTTTTCCCTCTTGGCTATTCGTATCTTCCAAGTATTCACAAACCAATTGAATGTTAAATTAAATATAATAGAGATATAAGCTACAAAAGGCCTGCATTCACAAAGGTACCAGCATCCCATGGTCACATGATCACTATTTGGAACCAGCTTCCAATAGGCAGTCATTGGGGAAGCTGGTAGGAAGTCACAAATCATGGTCATGTGACATCATGCTTAACAACATGCAGTGATTTGCTAATGGTCACAGCTGGAATTATTGTTAAGTATGGTCACATGATACTTCATTTTATCGCCATGTCACTTAGTTTCGGAGTTGCCAGTCCCAATTGTGATTGGTAAGTGAAAACTATCTGTATAATTGTCTTGGTTTCAGATATTGATTGATTGATTGAATGAATACATTTATAATCTGATTCAGTCAGATGATTCTAAATGCTTCACAAGAACAGAAGCCAGAGTCAATGTAACAATAAATTACAATAGTACCATATAAAATCTAATACAATACACAGTTATAGTTCCACCTAATGATACCCTCAGTATCATTCATTATTACGTATTATTATGCAGCTTAAAAGGTTATGTTATGTTATTTCTAAAAGATAGGGAAAGATAATTTTGTGTAGTGGTTAAGGTGCTAGTCCAGAAACCAAGAGATTGTTAGTTCTAATCCTGTTTTAGGCATGAAAACTGGCTGGGTTTCTTTGGGCCAAACATTGTCTCTCAGCCCAATTCCAGGGCTGTTATTGTGGGGAAAATAGGAGGTGGAAGTATTGTGTATGTTTGCCATCTTGAGTTATTTGGAATACTTGAGTTACTTGGAATACTGCATCCAGTTTTGGGCACCACAATGTAAAAAAGATGTTAAGACTCTGGAATGAGTGAAGAGAAGAGCAACAAAGCTGATTAGGGGACTGGAGGCTAAAGCATATATAGGACAGTTTCTGGAACTGGGTATTTCTAATTCAATGAAAAGAAGGACCAGGAGAGACATGATAGCAGTGTTCTAGTATCTCAGGGGTTGCCACAAAGAAGAGGGAGTCAAGCTATTTTCCAAAGCACCTGAAGGCAGGACAAGAAGCAATGGATGGAAACTAATCAGGGAGAGAAACTGGAACTGAGAAAACATTTCCTGGCAGTTAGAACAATTAATCATGAAACAACATGCCTCCAGAAGTTGTGAATGCTCCAACCTGGAAGTTTTTAAGAAGAGATTGGACAACCATTTGTCTGAAATGGTATGGGGTTTACTGCCTGAGCAGGGGGTTGGACTAGAAGACTTCCAAGGTCCCTTCCAACTGTGTTATTCTATTCTATTCTGTTCTGTTCTGTCTGTTCTGTCTGTCCTGTTCTGTTTATAAAAAATAATAAAGGTGAGATAAAAACAAGTAAATGTGTTACCTCTTTCCTAGGCTGCATTCCATCTCATCCTCTTTCTTCGTCCATGATTGTTTTTGAATTTATTGATTTAAGAGAAGTAAAACTAGAATATTCCAGTTATCCAAAATGTTTCTTGGTTAATATTATTATTATTATTATTATTATTATTATTATTATTATTATTATTATTATTAATAATAATAATAATAATAAAGTAGTAGTAGTAGTAGTAGTAGTAGTAGTAGTAAAGTTGGAAGGGACCTTGGAGGTCATCTAGTCCAACCCCCTGCTCAGGCAGGAAACCATATACCATTTTGGACAAATGGCTGTCCAGTCTCTTCTTAAAAATATCATGGGTGATCAGATTTTAAGTTAAAATACTTCCAATTTCCCTTTGCCATTTTTTCATGAGCTATTTTAGAAGAACTTGTTATGAGTCCTCAAACCAGAGTAAAAAATAATAACAGTATAACAGAGTTGGAAGGGATCTTGGAGATCTTCTAGTCCAACCCCCTGCTCAGGCAGGAAATCCTATACCATTTCAGACCAATGTGTGTCCAATTTCTTCTTAAAAGCCGCCATTGATGGAGCACCCACAATTTCTAAAGGAAAACCATTCCATTGATTAATTGTTCTATTCTAACTGTCAGGAAATGTCTCCTTAGTTCTAGGTTGGTTCTCTGCTTGATTAGTTTCCATCCCTTATTTCTTCTCCTGCCTTCAGGTGCTTTGGAAAATAGATTGACCTCCCCCCCCTTCTTTGTGGCAGCCGCATAGATATTGGAACACTGTGGTCATGTCACCCCTAGTCCTTCTTTTCATTAAACTAGACACACCTAACTCCTGCAACCGTTCTTCATATGGTTTAGGCTCCAATCCCAAACACGCCCAATACGTCTTCCTCCTCCTATTTTCCCCACAAAAACAATCCTGTGAGATGGGTTGGGCTGAGAGTGAATAGTTGACCCAAAGTCACCTGGCCAGTTTTCATGCCTAAGATAGGACTTGAACTCACAAGAAAAGTAATGTATCTCCACCTTTCTTTCCTTTAAAAATAAAGATACCTAAGTTCCATTGATCCAGCAGAAGAATTTTCATTTCTCTTTTTTTTTTTGGTTTCTTCTGGATCTCTTCCTCCCCACTCCCCAACCCACCAGCATCGATTGTGCAGGAATCCTAAAACTGCGTAATTCAGACATTGAGCTGCGCAAGGGCGAGACGGACATTGGGCGCAAAAACACACGGGTCCGGCTGGTATTTCGGGTTCATGTCCCACAAGGAAATGGCAAAGTAGTCTCCATCCAGACGGCTTCTGTGCCCATTGAATGTTGTGAGTATTGCTACCTCAGGGTATTAAAGTGACTGCTGGGGGCTGTCCTCAAGATGGTTCAAAAGAAAGTTGAGGTGGTTGACTCTATATTGAGAGTGATGGGTATGTGAAACTGGAGAAGGGACCTTTCAGTTCTTGCCCATCATCAGCTATCCATCCATGGTAGCTCTGCTTCCAGCAACTGAGAAGGTTATTCCTGTTGAAAGTTTGCCTGGGGACATCTCCCCTTTACCCAGTGCTGAGTTAAAACATCCAGGTAAACCCCAGATTTGAGAACATAAAGGAAAATGGCAGTCAATTTAAAGTATGCACTCCAAAATACAGTATGTGCCTATGTATATACAAACATACTTGTGCACAAGTAACACACACACACACACACACACACACACACAGAGAGAGATACACATTTATTTATTAATTAATTATTAAATTTATTTCTCACCCATCTTGTAACGAAACAATTCTGAGCAGCTTACAGCATAAAACATTAAAATCGTAACATATAAATATATCCAAGACAATAAAACTAGATATTCTAATCCAATTAAGATTATAATTAAAAGATGAGGGAGGGAACAGGATGCACAGGGGTAGAAGGTGGGATTGCCTCTTAATTTATATTTATTTTATTTTATTTCATTTCATTTCATTATTTTATTTTATTTATTTTATTATTTTATTATTTTATTTTATTTTATTATTTATATTTATATTTTATTTTATTATTTTATTTTATTTTATTTTATTTTATTATCTTGTGAGTTTGCCAGAACTAACTCCCCAAGATTACACTAGGAGATCCCAAAGGGAAATTGTTAAAATCTCACAAGGCTTAGGAGAGATCCGAGTGGGTTTTGTTGCTTTTTCTTTTTTAAAAAAACATACTTTGCAGTGTCCAGTTATGTCGCAGCACAAGACACCTGTTGCCTGGGAAGGGTGTTGAGTCTTGTGCAAAAGACCTTCGAGCAATGATTGGCTTTTGGAAGCATGAAAGAAAAGAAAGTTGGCATTAAGGAAATGTTTTAGGAAGCCATTCTTATGTATAAGGTACAGTGGATGAGTTGGCCTGTAATCGCATTCCCCAATTCTGCTGTGAAAGAGCTAAGACTTTTAGACTCTCCCTGGTCCCTCTTTGCAGCTCAGCGTTCAGCACAAGAACTCCCACAAGTAGAGCATTACAGTCTTAGCGCCTGCTCAGTGCATGGTGGTGAAGAGATGGTCATCAGCGGAGCCAACTTTCTGCCAGAATCAAAGGTTGTTTTCATCGAACGAGGCCCTGGTAAGTGAAGTCTGGTTCAGTTCCTCCTTTCCTTTCCTTTCCTTTCCTTTCCTTTCCTTTCCTTTCCTTTCCTTTCCTTTCCTTTCCTGTCCTTTCCTTTCCTGTCCTGTCCTGTCCTTTCTTTTCCTTTCCTTTCCTTTCCTTTCCTTTCCTTTCCTTTCCTGTCCTTCCCTTCCCTTCCCTCTTTCTTTATTTCTCCCCTTCTTCCTCCCTCCCTCCCTCCCTCCCTCCCTCCCTCCCTCCCTCCTTCTTTCTTTCTTTCTTTCTTTCTTTCTTTCTTTCTTTCTTTCTTTCTTTCTTTCTTTCTTTCTTTTCTTTCCCCTGCTGCATGGCAGGAAACTATCTGAGCAAAAGAATGGAATTCAAATTGAATTACCCACATTTGCTTAATTGGAGAACAACTTTACCCCTCCATGTAAATGCCTGCAAATTGCGGTAGTCGTATTTGCAGGTAAGAATAGAAAATGGGGGCAGGGGGAATATATGACAACTGCAGTGACATTATTGCATGCCCACATATGGAAAGGCTCAATACTATCTATTAGGGAGGAATACCGTAGTGGGTGAAGATGATGACATTTGCAGAGATGGCTAAATTGACTTCCTTGATTAAAGAAAAGTCAACTTCTATATTCTAAAGTCAACCTGTAGACTTGTTGCATTGAAACAGAAAAAAAGAATGGGATATTGATGATTGGAAAAAAATATGGATAATATTAAAAAGTAAAGGTTTTCTTTTTTGTAACCATAGGATAACTTTGCAATTATATTTGTATTTGCTGCAAAACAAATTATAAACTTTTTTTTCCTACTTCTCTTTATCTTGTCTTTCCTTACCTTGGTCTCTTTCATTTTCTCCCCCTTTTTTCTTTTTGTTTTTTTTTCTTGAATCTGTATTTGTTTCAGTTAGTATTTATATTCTCTTTAAAACTTCCAATAAAGATTTATTCAGAAGAAAATGTGGGATTGTATGGAGGAAGTCCTTAGGCTGGCCAGAGAAAATGCTGTCCACGTAGCCCGATACTGGGCAAATGTCATTTAGTTTTAATCCTGTTTATCTTACATGCCTTGTGACCCATTTTATACCTTATTTTATTTGCTCAGTGTTGAAGATTAGATGTTATCATTTGATGGTGCTTCTGACAAGAATAAAGAAAGAGTAGGCACACTGACACACACACACAATTTATCACACACAGAGAGACACAAATAACACACAAACACACACACAAACACACACAGGGAAAGCTCTAATACTGGGGCTAACAAGATCAGAAAACTGGCACAGCATGAGCTTGTCTTTCTACTCATCCTTTTGGGAAAGAATTGTCTTGAACTCAGGGGCATTTTTCTCTGGACTAAATATGATAGTAGTTGTGATCTCTAAAAGCTAAGACTACATTTTCCATTGACAGGTTTAGTGAACCATCAAACATGCCCACTGGACACAAAGTGTGGGCTATGATTGTTTTTAGCATCTCCTGCTTCTGATCTTCAGAAAGGGGTTGAGTGGATTAAGTGACTCTTTGGCTTGATCCAGAAAACTGTGCCTCCATCTCTTACACTGGGGGTGTCAAACTGCTGGCCCACGGGCCGGACACATCATTGGGAAGCCATGCCCACCCCATTGCCAGCAATGGCGAAAAAGCTCCAATATGTTGCGCGACGTCATGTGACGTCGCGAGTTTGACATGTCTGTCTTACACCAATACAGGTGTCTGATCCTTTGGCCTCACAGTGAACTAGTTCCTTTGTGGTTTCAGATGGAAAACTCCAGTGGGAAGAGGAAGCAAACGTTAATCGCTTGAAAAGCACAGAGGTGAGAATGAGAACTATAAACTATCATCTAAGGGGACAATATTGGAGATAATTTTTCTAGCCATGAAGTAGTATTTTTTCAGCATAGCAGCAGATGATGGACAGTGATTGAAGCAAGGCATTCTGTTCCTGGTTTCCTTAACATGGTTGTTTTCAGATATGTGGACATATATCTGAAGTCCTTATATCTGAAGAAAAAAACAAACCCAGATTGTGGGATTAACCTCCTCTATTGGATTTACTTGCCTTGACATCACTTTCTTCTCCTTCCACAGGCTTTGCTGACCCTCACTGTTCCCGAATACAGCAACAAGAGAGTTTCACGGCCCGTTCAAACATACTTCTATATTTCCAATGGGCGCCGGAAAAGGAGTCCAGCTCAAGGCTTCAAATATTTGCCTGGTAGATAGAACTGAAGATGGGAGATAATAATGGTTGGGTGCTAAAGTGTGCTTGATGATCCCTGTCAACCTTCTCCTTTTCTTCTCTAGTGATCTTCAAAGAAGAGCCACATCCGGATTCCACACCCCATACATTCGCACACATCACTCCCAATGTTCCTTTTTCACTACCGCCAGCACAAGGGGCCATGGATTTTTCCCCTTCCAGACCTCCCTTCTCTTATAGTCCTGAGCGCTCCCCACCTTGTTCCCCCTATGGCCCCAACTGGAGCCCTTGCTCATTCTCAACCCCTCCTCATTACAGCCCAGCCTTCCGTTTCCCTCCCAGTGAGACGTACGGGGACATTAATCTCTCTGTACCCCACCTTGCTCCTCCAAACCTGCCCCACCTTCACGCTTTAGATTGCCACCCTCCACCCTTCCAACTCCCTAGTCCACAACGCAGTCCTCACCCACCAGGACACAGAGAAACCCACAGTGGGGAGAGGTCACCAGAATGGACGGATCCAGACCTTGGATCCCAGGAGTTTAGCCCCAAGGAACTGGAGAAATCGGGATTCAGCAGTGGCTTCCGGGAAAACTTGCCTATCCATGGGATCACACTGGAAGAAGGTAAAGGTATATTTGTGAAGCTTTCAATAAGATTTGGTTTCAATTTAAGAAGAATGATGGTGTTTTTCCTCTTTTTTTCCTATTTGCAAAACATGGAAACCCAGCCCTTCCAAAATCAGGTCACAATGACAGAATAGCAATAGCAGTAGCACTTTGACTTAGATACTGCTCCGTAGTGCTTTATAGAACTCGCCAAGCTGTTTACAATGACAGTGTATTGCCTCCAACAATCTGAGGGGCAATATGCTGACCTCAAAAGGATGGAAATCTGAGTCAACCTTGAGCCTGCCAGGATCGAACTCATGGCTGTGTGCAGAGTTCACCTGCAATATTGCATTCTAACCACTGTGCTACCAGGGCTCCTGGTGTGAATGTTTGCCTGAAGCTTTTAGATCAGAGCTGCAGAAATCAAGATCACCCCAAGATGACAGGAATGAGAAACAGAAATTTCTCTTGCTTCCATCTAGTGGTCATATGGAGGTTTGCAGTCCAGATCTGGTAGCCTTGTGATAGGGCAGTTGGAAGGTTGGCATAGCTGGCTGGAAAGCTTGCTTCTCTTGAAAAAGTAACCTTCTTTATCAGTGGGACTCAGTTGTGTCAGAGTTGTATCTTGCTGATAATTCTAAATTAGCAAAGAGAGCAGAATGAGGCTGGCACTGTCATAGAAAATGACAGTCATAGAAATGATGTCATAGGCCACAGAAGGCAGCTGGCCCAGAATAAATGGCATTTATAGTCTTTCCACTTCCTGTTCAAAAAAATGAACGATTAAGCCAACCTTCATATTCACTTGTTCTCAAGTGATAGGTCCAATCAGGCTAATTTGAAAATAAGCTTCAACCAAGTGTGTTCATAGGACTAGCCTTAAACTTATTTTCAAAATATTGGGCGTTGAGTTAAACTTCCAGCTGAGTCCTACCTACCCTTAAACTTTGAATGATGGAGCAATTGGTAGTGGGCATTGACTGGCTACAATTTCAAAGAATTTTAGTGGAATTATAGAGGAAGAAAGCTGGGATTTCCCTGTCGTCTCCCATTCAAGAATAGACTCAATCCAACCTGTTTAGTAGTAGTAGTAGTAGTAGTAGTAGTAGTAATATAATAATAATAATAATAACAACAATAATAATCATAGTTGGAAGGAACCTTAGAGGTCATGTAGTCAACCCCCTGCTCAGGCAGGAAACCCTATACCATTTTAGTACTTTGAAGGTTGCTAGCTATTGCCATTGACTATAGACTTACATAGTGATAAGTCATAAATCATGATCTATAAGCCATGGTGGTTGGGGTTCACAGATCTTATACTAGCTGCTGATCTAGATTATTGTCTCAATTTTCCAGTGCACATACCTGGAAATACTAGAAGCTAAATCTGAGACACTGGACCTCAAAATCAGTACATGGTTGAATAATTCCTTTAGTGTTCCCCTTCAAATCCCTCCAGATCTCACGAGCATGAAAGTTAAATTACTACCCACTGTTTCTGCCCAATCTTCTTGCCTTTTCCTTCTTTGGTCATAAGATGAATAACTTAGGCCAGCAATGGAGCAGCCTACTACCAGATGAGAATTAGAAAGTCTTTATCCACCCACTGGGGCCTGGTAGGCTGTTAACACACTACCCTTGTTCGAAACAGATCTTAGGAATTATAATTCCAGGATTGTTGTTCATAATAATTTCCCACAATAACAAGTATTGCAGACTAAGCCTTAGAAATTTCAGTGGCTTGGTTAAGGCCACCTAGTGAGTTCACAAGCTTCTGTGTGGTGAGCTTTCCTTCACATTGGCTCTCTCTCTCTTTTTTTCTGACTACTCTCCCTAGTTACTGAGATCATTGGCAGGGACTTAAGTGACTTTCCGGAGCCATCCTGCGAAGGAGGACAGAGCTGAGAAACAACCAGAATCCTGGGGTTCATAAAGCTTCAAGAAGACTGGAGGTCAACCCAGCGAAAGCGAAGATGTCCGGGATCACACAAGAAACTGCCAGCTTCTGAGGATTTTGACATTGACGAATTTCCTTTTTTTAATTTTCTGCCTGTTTTTTATTTCAGTCTTCGATTAGGGGCCTCTTATAACTCAAGGCAGAGTCACACCATCATCACTCCAAGACTGGAGCATTTGTAGTCCTGAAGAAGTTGCTAAACTGCAATTCCCAGGCTCTAAGATTGACTGTGTTGGGAGACTGGATATCAGTTGCTTCATCATCTTTCTTCTACTTAATGGCCATCCTCTATCGGTCCATTTATTTATCTGGTACTCCAAGATAAAGAGTTTGGGCAAAGAGTGAGACTACCTATTGAGTTACCATGCCCTCTGTAAAGTTTAGTCCTTTCTCTATTTATCTACTCCACATTTACATATTGGGGAGCTGTATGTCCTATGATAATTGATTCCATTGACTAATCTATTTTATATGGCTATCTGAGAAAGAACCTCATTTTCCCAAGATATTGGGTCTATCCTGCACATCTGTCCAGAATTCTCTGTCATGTCCATCCTGTTTGTTTCCTGAAAACCAGCAAGAGGGTTGCCATGCTATCCACTTTGCCTTCTATCTAAACTACCTCTCATCCTTTCTTTAATGGAGAAGGCTTCAGATTTAGTCTCTGCCCAACCCCATCCCACTGTGGAGGGAGGATGGTATTATAGGAGATCTTTCTCAAACCATAACGTTCAAACAATGTTTGGTGATTATGAAACCCTCACAGATCTTTGTGCTTTCTCATTCTATGATCCCACAATGAAATGATCAATAAAGAAAGATAAGTGTTCCTAAAATTCTTGATCTTTGTATATCCTCTGGAAAACACATCTGGTTGATACAGAGAAACAAATCACAGAGGATGAATATGTGTAGATCTGTTTCATCCCATTTCTTCATGTTCCACAAGCTCTGTCCTACTCCTTTGCAGATGTTTAGGAAATAAGACCAGGGATTAAATAAACAAATAAAAGTTTCAAAAAGTACTTGCTAACAAACAGCTAAATTACTTGTGTTTGTCAAAGGAAGCCTTAATCCTGCATGTATCATAGGAGGATACATTTGTTGATGTCACTGAAAAGCGACTTATGTTGTAAACTTCTCAGTGTCTCCTCACATCACAAGATGAGCGGTATATAAATTTGATAAATGTAAATAAATAAATATGGCCCCAAGAGATCCATAAGGAGCACTGATGACATCATAGCATATGTGATGTCATTTTCTCCTCTTCTTCCCTGTAGATCAGTGGTTCTCAACCTGTGGGTCGGGACCCCATTTGGGGTCGAACGACCATTTCACGGGGGTCGCCAAAAAAGCTGTCCGCCATTTTTTCCCCCTTTTCTTTGGCCATGCCCCTGGCACCTGGTGATATATAAGTGGTTGGGGGTCACCACAACATGAGGAACTGTATTATGGGGTCGCGGCATTAGAAAGGTTGAGAACCACTGCTGTAGATGCTAGTGACTGGTTTTTTGGGCTTGTTTCTGAGGGGAAAAAATAAAAGTCACTGTGGTAAACTCCTACTATTCATACTAAAAGCAACCCCAAATTTCCGTTTTTAGAAAGGCTTTACAGCATGAAATGTAACAGAAAGACAAAGCAAATGGTTGACTATTGTAAAAAAAGTATGCAAGTATTTCCCAGCGATGAAACTGGGATCTTGCTCTTTCTGTGTGACAGAAAACTTCATGAATTCAAATACATTAAAAAAATGCAAGTCCTCATGAATTCATCTTACCTTGTAGGAACAAATACAAAGGAGAAACGTTTTTTTGGCAATCTCTATAATTATTTCAAGATGCTGATAGTAAGACAAAATGCAAACTTTTGGCTATCAGTACCTTTGTGTTTAGTTCAGCCATATGCCTGCATGGGTCTTGTTCTGTGTTTGCCTGCCATTAATGTTAAAATCTCACATCCACGATATTTTTTTGCCTACCGTAGGCCTAATTGATTGGTGCAATATCTTTGTTGCGGTTATGCTGCAGGTACATATATTCACAAATCAATCAACAATTCTTAACCCCAACCCATTTTGCAGGACAAAATTAGCTAAATGGCCAAAATAAACAGTCTTAACCTATTAGTGATAAAGAAAGGAATAAGACTGACACGCCTTTCTGAAGCTGAGCAGGAAACACAAAATTAGTGATTATGCACAATCATTATTTCAGCTTTCATTTTATATTGCACGGTCATCTCAGCCTTGGCTTTCAAGAAATCAAAATCTAATCTCAGCAAACGTAGCTGGATTAAAATTAAAGCTTGGAGGAAGGGGATGCAGAGATTTCTCCTCATTTTTCAGTCCCTACTGTCTCTGCCTTCCCTTGTAACAAACATTAATATAATTTAATAAAACAAAATAAATCAAAAGCGGAAGCCTGTCTCACTAATGTTATCCATATTCCAGAATTTAGATCAGATGAAACAGTTTGGATTTGTGGAATAGATTCAAATGATTTGAACTCCTAACTCATCATTTAGTTAAAATGGAAGATCACTTTAACAGTACAAAGGATATATTAGCATGTTAAGTTCCCAAATTATGGTCCCTTACGTGCTTATTGAGGAAACATTAAGTATGAGAATACTAATATTTTGCTTCATGGAAGGTGCATTTGGTGCTTTTGTATATATTTGGAGGAGCACTAGAGTGGTTTTGTAATTATATGTGTTTTTTTAGAAAAAAAATACACAAAGGAAATAGTTGCATTTCTTGTGCAACTGCCTCTCTATTCTTTCTGGTCAGGAGAGAGCTCAAAAGAAAAGGAAGTTGTAGCACGCTCCAAAGAAGCTAGGAGAAAATGTGGAAGTTATTTAAGAGTCAGCCAGCTTTATACACAAATCAAAACATCCATCCGTAGAACAGGGAGATGGTGGTAGATTTCTGAAATACTTTCTGAAAAAACTTTTCTCAACTGAATGCAAAGAGGACAAGGAATAAGGTTGACAACGTATGGATGAGGGAAAAGAGAGTCATGAAGATGGACTTGGATGGATAAGCGAGTAACTCACTTTGGATTGGACTTTCTGGCAAGTCCAAATCTACTTTGTTCCCCTTAACTTAGAGGTCCCCAACCTTTGGGGCACCAGGGACCGGTTCCATGGAGAGAGGTTATTGCACGGACTGGAGGGGGTATAGGTTTGCATGCTGCTTGCATCCCACAGATGGGACTTCACTGGTTTGCACGGACTGATTTCTGCCATGCCATGGACCAGTACCGGTCCACAAATTGGGGGTTGGGGACCCCTGCTTTAATTTGCTTAATCTTTGCCTTGTCTCTTAATTTCCCTCTAATTGGATATTTGTCTTTTTCCAGTTTCAAAGTTGTGAGCTATGGATGAGGATAGAAGGCTAGTCACAGAGTGAGAGCTTGGGAACCCCTTATATCGGTTTGTGAGACCTCTCTGTTCAAAACTTTGTCAAAATTTTGCTACAAAGCTGGGTGAGCTTTAAGAATAATTTCTCTATGCAAGCCTGATAATTTTTGTTGTTGTTGTTGCTATTATTATTATTATTTAAAAAAATGGATTTCCCAAATTACAATGCCCCAAGAAGTCTCCACCTACAGTTTGAGAACTTCTGTCTTCTTCATATAAAAATATGTCACCCTTCAGAGTTCTTCCCTGTTTTCCAGCAATATTCAGTCAATCATGCTATGGGTTTATTTCCTACTGCAACATGGAATATTCAGAAATATTCTAACTTCTAGGACAGCAAGACTTCATCAAGTATTATAACGCAAGATACTTAGTATCTTTGCGTTCATTACTAGAATGAATGTGTTTAATATCAGTTGACCCTAGCAGGTATAGAATTTATTTCCCAGTTCATGGTATGTGCATTGTTCATGCTCATTCTTCATGCAACTTGGCTTTTGGGTCACATAATCATTCAGATGGTACAGAATGTGGCCGCATAAGCAATCTTGGGCACCCCAAAAACTACACCTATAACACCTATGCTGCAAGAGCTGCATTGGGTGCCAGTTTGCTTTTGGGTCCAATTCAAAGTGTTGGTTATGACTTTTAAAATCCTACATGACATGGGCCCAGGTTATCTATGGAACCATCTTTGCTTCATTACATCAGTCCCTCCCTCCCACCTGGTCAGTTAAAGAATTCTGATTGCTGGGATCCAGGAAGAGAGTCTTCTCTGCTGTTGCTGTGTCCTTTGGAATATGATCCCACAAAAATTGAGCAGCCTCCAATCTCCTGATCTTTTAGAAAGGTTTGCAGACATGGCTGTACTGTCTTAATTGGGACTTAGAAAGGAGCACACAGTCATACGGCTGGTTTATGCCTTGATGGCCCTTTCCTGGCCTTTTAATTAACTTTTAATGTTAAATTTTAACTATCATTGTCTCTTACTTAAATTTTATATACAATTTTAATGTTTCAATATTTCATTTGTATACTACCCAGAGTCCCTTCCAACTCTGTTATTCTGTTATCCCTGGTCTGGGCAGTTTCTAATTTGATAACTAACAAGCTAACTAATAGATGCGAGATGGAGAAAGGAAGGGAATGATAGAATATAATATCAGGGTTTGAATGGGATTCAAATCCTTATACAATCCACTTTACCTTTTTCACATTAATTTTTTTGTAAGAAAGAAAGAAACAAACTGTCTTTTTAAATAAGTTAATTCCCCTCTTTAACTAAGAAATACAGAGAAGTGAGGCTCATCAAAACATATTTGGAAGAAAGCTTTTAGATGCCTTGATAATTTATTTAGAATCAGCTAATGCACTCCCTTCCACTTTGGATGTGAGCAGGCATGAACTCAGATGAGTTGATCAAACCCAAGCCTTCATTATTAGGAAGATAAGCCAATCTTTGATAGTTTATTGCATCTCTGCATTTTTCAAAAACAGTTTTCCCTGGTGAGAGAAAAGAACTGCCAGTTATACATTGATGTTCCTTCCATGGTCCAAAACTGAACACAAGCTTTAAATTAATCCATCTTCCACTCCTCTGCTTTTGAACAACCTGGAAATAGATTTGGTTTAGAACTGTTCCAAAGCTGTATTCCAAACTTCCAGTTCCAATCATCTCTTGTTGAGTGTGTTCCAAAAGTGTTGGTCTACAGCATGTTCCCAATCAGTATGACTATTGGCTGTCCTCATGTGATTCTTATAAGAGATGAATGGGCATTGCTCTTCAATCTTCTTTTTCTTACAGAACTCTACCTCTAAATCATAGTTTACATCCCATACACACTTTTGCTTTCTCAAGTTAGGAAGCCTTCAATCATTCATCAGGCCAAAGTTGAAGTCATCTGCCCTACCATCATCATCACTGGTGAAATGAGTTATATTCAGGACTTTTGAAAGGGATGCCCTCCATGGTTCTGTGGAGGTCTGGAAAGAGAAGGAACTCAGAAAACACAAAGAGGTTGTGAAAGAGAAAGTATGTGCGGAGGGAGGGGGGAGGAAGAAAGCCTTGAGAAGGAGGTCTTTCTTGACAGGAAGAGAAGAGGAATTAAGCCAGAGATGTCGGTGAAGGCCTGAAATTAGACCTCTCCAGCCAGAAAGCAGTCGACAAGGACAGAAAAAGGTACACAAGCTTAGGGAGTGTTCTGGGTGGGCAGTCCAAAAAAGGAAGAGAAGTGAACCTTCTCCACGCATTGGGTCTCTCATCCCAGCCAAAAGGTCCATTCTGTCCACCGTGTTGAAGAGTATCAAAATGAGTGACTTTTGGACAACCTTAGCTAGTCTAGTGGTTACCCTCAGTGCGGTGGGGTTCACGTCAGTCTACAGTTTCCCATAGTGGGAGGAAGTCAGCTGGGGGAATCTCCTGCCCTTTCACTCCAGTCCTCTTGTCTGACCCACCCCACCCCAATTTCATTTCACTGGCCCATTGGGCCAGTAGGAAGTAAAGGAGAACAAGTGGGTGGTGCCTTGTATACTATGCAGGGAGTCTAAAAGATGTGTAGTGAACATTCCACCAAAACTATCAGCAGGTGGGATTGAGGAGGCAAGGAGTAACACACTAATATCTCTGATCCCAAATATGGCTTTTCCAAAATGTAAATGTTTGTTTCTATCAAATTTGCCCTGATTAGATAGGTTCTCTGAAAGGTTCTCAAGATCTTTAATAAGATGGACTTCTTAGTTCAGATGATACTTATCTTTCACTTTGGGTGCCTGTATTAATCCTATTAATATTTGTAGTAATTGAACTTGGCTTCTTTACCGAGTTGAGCATATTTAAAATAAGAATCTATCCACTCCAGAATCATGTTTCCCAGGCAAAGTTCAGCAACTTCTTCAGGTTGAGATAACAATTGTGCAGTTTTGTGTGATAGAATGGATGCACCAAATCTCTCTCTCTCTCTCTCTCTCTCTCTCTCTCTCTCTCTCTCTCTCTCTCTCTCTCTCTCTCTCTCTCTCTCTCTCTCCCTCCCTCCCTCCCTCCCTCTCCCCCTCCCTCTCCCCCTCTTTCCCTCTCTCTCTCTCTCTGTGCATGCGTGTGTGTGTTTAAAGGCTGAATTATTATTAGGCAACCCTAACATCTTACAAGATTTTTATTTGGTTTTAAGTTGTTACTTTAAGAATGCCTCGGTTTACCACGTTGCTGATCCCTGATTTACTAAATGACCCACAATTATTTAGCATGAATAATATGCTAAGCCATAAGCAAATCACATTCTGTTTTATCACTAGGCAAAAAAAGGCTTGTTATTGCAGAAGTAACTCCAAATTCCAGGGCAGGAATAAACAACATTTTGTAGATACTTGGGGAACCAAAACATATCATTCAATATTTTGTGATAAAATTAAAATAATGAGATTCTGTTTTAGCACACAAGAAATCTTCTCCCTTAGGTAACTGTTTCTGAGTGGTAGATCTTTATATTCCCAATAGCAGGACTAGAATGTATGATCTGTGCCAGGCATCTCAGAGGTGCCATTTTAACTCGACCAGCAAGCCCTGGGAATAGTTCTGTCATGGAGGCGCAACTTAGCTATAGTGCAAGTATACAAGGTGACCAACTTTTTTACAATGAAAAGGAGGACACAAATAAATTGAAGAAAAAAAAATATCATACATAAAAGAAACATTTTATTCATTGCAACAATAATACAGAATACACTATAATATGATAAATGCAGAGTGGGCCCCACAGCTCCCAAAGCACCAGCTGCACCGGCTCCGGCCCTGAGGGGCAGCCCGCCATCGACACATCCTGCCTGCAGCCGCCCCGCCAGCACCACCGCCCATCCTGCGTAGCCCCGTGTAGAGTGGGCCCCACGGCTCCCACAGCACGGGGGGCAGCTGGCCGCCACCACCCCTCACACCCCTGCCCACAGCAGCCCCTCTGCCCCTGCCTCTTGTGCCCGCAGCCATTATTGCCCTACCAGGGCCAAAGATCAAGAGAAACTTACCGTGGTGTCGCCACTCCAGTCTCCTCCAGGTATCTTCCGGACTAATTAGGAGATGCTGTAGTTAGGTAGCAGGGAGGGGTGCAAAGTTCCTACCAATTTGCTTTCACTGCAAACAACTTCCATGTGCAAAGTTTGCTGGCCGCGCTCAGCAGGAATTTGGCGCACTCAGCAGCAATTCCTATTGGCTTTCGAAAGCCAATAGGGGGAGTAGCACAGCTCATGCAAAAGTTGAAAAAAAAAAAACATCAAAAAAAGGTGCTGGAATGCCATTCTGAGCATTCTATGAGAAAAAAAAGCCCTGCAGATTAGTCTTCAAGGATTAGGACATGTAGGAGGACACTTTTTGAGGGAGGACAGAACTTACAAAAGGAGGACTGTCCTCCCTAAAGGAGGACGGTTGGTCACCTTAAAGTATAGCCTCCTGTTCCAATAACCTCCCAGAAATTCCAAATGCTGATGTTATGATGGAAATGGGGTTTCCCTTAATTGATACCTCTTAAAATTGAGAACCAGTTTGGTCTAGAGGGTAAGGCACCAGGCTAGAAAGCAGGAGACATGAGTTCAAGTCCCACCTTATTCAGCTGGGTGATCATGGGCCAGTCATTCTCTCTCAGACCAACTGAGGAACTGGGGGAAATAGGAGAAGAAAGGTATTGTAGGAGATGACTAGCCTGAGCCTGAGGGAAGGGTGTCATCAGTCATGAATCCCTTCATGCCCATAAGAGATCTAAATCTAGCCTACCATGAATTCCTTTGACTCTTATCTACCGCCAATTTGCTTTGGCTGTTGGTAGTTCAGATTCTTGTAGAGAGCTTAAGCTTGCAATAAATCTTTATGCCCATTTGAACTGCCTGGATCTTCTGATTTCTCTGGCACTTGACAGGTGTGGTGGATATGTTCACTGCCTTCAATTATTTGTGAAACTAATTAAGGTGGGATATAAATGAATGAATGAAAATGCTGAGCTTTTCTTATCATCCCCATCTAGAAGGGCCAATTTGGAGGACACTGGTTTAGAAGAAGTAGAACTAATGCTTTGGACAATGGAAAGTCTATTATTTAGTGGCAAGATTGGCAATGTTCTTTCATTGGAATAACAACAACAACAACAACAACAATAATAATAATAATAAGAACAACAACAGTTGGAAGGAATCTTGGAGGTCATTTAGTCCAACCCCCTGCTCAGGAAGGAAACCCTATACATTTCAGACAAATGGTTGTCCTATCTCTTCCTAACAACTTCCAGTGTTGGAGCATTCACAATTTCTGGAGGCAGGTTGTTCCACTGGTTAATTGTTCTAACTGTCAGGAAGTTTCTCCTTAGTTCTAGGTTGCTTCTCTCTTTGTTTAGTTTCCATCCATTGCTTCTTGTCCTGCCTTCAGGGGCTTTGGAGAATAGCTTGACTCCCTCTTCTTTATGGTATTCCCTGAGATATTGGAACACTGCTATCATGTCACCCCTAGTCTGTCTTTTCATTAAACTAGACATACCCAATTCCAGCCACCATTCTTTATATTGTTGAAGGAAAAGACTTCACCATGGTTCAGCCCAAGCCAGGAATAAACAACATGGTGACTGCTTTAGAAAGAAGGTTGCAGTTTATTGAAGAGGAGAGCCAGACAGAAAGATGGCTCTGGAAGAAAAGAGAAAAGAGCACATGTAGGGAGTGAGTTTTTATACCTTCTTGAGCCTTTTGTTTGGAGTTGTGGTTGTGGCATGAACTTTGACCTGAGTGTGCCCCTTTGGCCTCTGTGGTTTAATCCTATTATGTCCTATCTTAGAGTTTGGGTGGGGTATGTAGATTTTAGGTGTCTTTGTCTTCTTAATCTTCTAGCTTCAACCTTCCTGAATGGTTTACACCTGCATTTCTACAGAGCTGGTTTCTGCTTGGGGGAGGGAGATTTGGGGATATTAAGAAAAAAAACTGGGCATGCTTTTCTGCCTCTTTAAGATCCTTTGAGGAAATATATTTTTCTGCCCTTTTAATATTTCCTTCTCTGGGGGGGGGGTGACTTTCCATAATATGAAAGTTGTTTAGCTTTATAGCAGCCTGCCTCAATCTGCCATCTTCTAGATACACTAAAACGTTAACTTCCAGAATCCCCCAGTGAGCAGAGTGACTAGGAATTCAGAAAGTTCCAATCCCAGCATTTTTGGACAATATTAGGCTGGGACATGGCCAAAACCATCATGTCCTTGTTCTCTGTTTTGCACCTAGATCAGAGATGTTCAACTGGGAACATCTGGTCTTGGTGTAAGCCCCAATAGCCTCAGGTGTGATCCCCAAATCCCTTCCAACATGAATTGTGTGGTTTGGAGAAGGGGGAGAACATATGATGAAAAATCACAGCTATTTTTTACTTTGATTTTAACTGAATGTAAAAATGCATTCCATTAAATCTGAGGTTATGTTTGCCCTGGCCCTGACTACATTCTTCTCCTGGCCCAGTTGGAGTGTGATCCCCAGCATAGCACTCCAAAGCCTATCATAGTCTTATTCAGTTCCAAAGAAGCTACATTTTTATCTTCCTGTCTCTTGAAAACAGCCTTTAACATGTGGGACTACTGAGGCACAACCATTGCTGGCTGATGAAGGTTTAAGAAGAATGGCTGTTACCAATGAATTCTATGAGAAGATCAGTGAGGAGCACCTGAAGAACTTCTTCTTCATTGGTCGAGGATCTTTTGGGGACATTTTCCGAGCTCGGCACAAAGAGTGGGGGACCGATGTTGCAATCAAGTTTCTGAACCGGTAATAGTGGTTGTTTGAAAGTTGTTTGAGTGCAAAGTGAAAGTTAGATCTCCTCTTTTTCTTGCCTGACAAAAATATATAATCTGTAGCTCCCACAATCATATGTGGACTTCAGAACCTTTGATATGGCCCTAGAGATCTTCAAACATTGTTCCCATATTGTAAATTTGAAAGGGACAATGGGGGAAGTGATTAAATATAGGACATGAGGGCAATTTGATAATTGTAGAGTATCCCTTGATGTAGATGCCTCCTCAAGAGGCATCCAAAGAGGACAGTTTCCAAGTAATAGATCCTATCAGAGATCAGAGCAATCAGAACCCCAAGTTTCCCATGCCAATCTGGGATCTTGATTATTACTTTTTTATGAACCCCATCTCATGTACTGTAAGGGAATACAGTATAGGGATGAGTAAGCCATTAAAGGGATAAGGAAGGACCAAACCTTTACAGGAGGCCTTACAGAAAAGATGTAAGGCCTGGGAATGAAGGGAGTATGAGGGGAAAAAAAGCTCAAAATAACCCCAATTTGATTTCGATTACTACTAAAATGGGACAGAGAAAAACTTGGAGAGTTTTCAAGTTTCTGTTATACTACTGACCTACAACAAATAGTATTATTGGAATCACTAATGTACTTGCTTCTTGACCTGGCTTATACTGGAGGGTGCTTTCAATCTTGAAAACTTTTCTGCAAGTCCTCAATTAATAACTCCCTTCCCCCAGACCAACTCTGCTATTCCTTAACATCACCTTGCTTTCATTGCACCCACAATAATCCTCCAACAGAATTGAAATCAGAACTGAAATTCCTATACTTCCTGCAGGAATACTTCCTTCACTCGAGAGGAACTCTTGAATGAAGCCCGTGCCATGGACAAAGCCCGCTTCACCTACATCCTACGACTCTTTGGCCTCTTCGTAGGCAAAATACAGACAGATGCTACCTTGATGTCAGCCACAGTGCCCAGCTTGGGCTTGGTGATGGAATACATGGAGAACGGCAACTTGTCCCACTTAATGTGTCAGGTCCCCACCATGCCTTGGGCCCTGCGTTTCCGCATTCTGTATGAGGTAGCCCTGGGGATGAATTTCTTGCACAATCTCAGTCCTCCATTGTTACATCTGGATCTTAAGCCTAGCAATGTCTTACTTGATGGGGAACTGCATGTCCGGGTGAGTTTTCCCATTTCTAAAGTTCTTGGCTCCCCCAGAATTTCACAGTGTCAAGATTTGAGGAGTATTTGGAATTCCTCTGGTCCAGCCCACTTCCTAGTTCAGTGGTCCCCAGCCCCTTGGCCAAGGAAGTGTGCCTGCCTCTTACACAAATGGAGCACTTGCTGGCCACTCATATAGAACATTCATGGAGATTCTCAGTCATCCAGATCACAGTTGTCCCAAAGATGCTTTTTCAGGAGGCAACTGGATTTTCTTGTTTTCCTTTGAAGACGTTTCACTTCTCACTCAAGAAGCTTCTTCAGCTCTTCAGCTTCTTGGATGAGAAATGAAAGTCTTCAAAGAAAAATAAGAAAGTCTAGTTGCCTTGTGAAAAAAGCATCTTTAGGACTCATGTGGAACCATCCACTCTTCCCCCCACCCACCAGTCTGCAAAACCGGACAGGTTGGAGATCTCTGTCCTAGTTTAAGAATCTATTACTACAATATTCTAGAGAGATGACCATCAAGTAGAGCTGTCCACAGGATGCTATGCTTTTATTGAAATGACAAAAGCAGCATTCCACCATTGTGAAACAACCACCTTTTGTTTTGTACATACATGTGACATCCCAATGCATGTAAAGATGTTCAGAGCTTGTGTCGTAATGACACACCACCATCTTTTTGTCATTTTTACTCTCCCCCCCCCCTTGATACTCTGGTTCAAGTCTACCCTCAACTATGGATGCTTGTGTGGAATGTAGTCTGGATTTCCAGCAAGGAGGGGCTGCATTTCACAGGACCAAAAAACAGCAAAATTTAGATAGTTTGGTTGGGAGAAAGTAGGTCAGGATAGTTCCTCCTTTAATGATGCAAGGAGTTGCTTTACTTTGGAACTTTGCAACTGAGGAATAATAAGGGAAACTGCTTAAAAGTAACTTCTTCTTGGTGTTTGGAGCCTGACAATGTTCCTCTGAACCACCTCTCTCAAATCACCCTACTTAAATGTCTGTGGAGATTCTCAGTCATCCAGATCATAGTTGTCCCAAATATGCTTTTTTTACAAGGCAAATGGACTTTCTTGTTTTTCTTTGAAGATGTTTCTCTTCTCATCTAAGAAGCTTCTTCAGCTCTGACTGGATGGTGGGGAATGGAAGGATTTATAATCTCTGCAGACAGCTGGTCATTTGCATTCTTTTTAGAGAGTCATTGGAGGTTTATCTGGTTCCTCAGGGTCACCTGGGTAGTGCAAATGGGTGTGGAGACTTCTTGGAATTGCTGAAAGGACTGTGTTGTAGACTGGAGATAGATGATGTCATATCCCTCCCCCTCTGTTGAGAGAGGGCTGTTCAGTTTTGACACAGATGGCCTCTTTGACTCCTCTTTCAAACCAGTGGTCCTCTCTGTCCAAAATGTGGACTTTGCTGTCTTTGAAAGAGTGAGTAAAAGACAAAGGTTACTGTTTGGGACATCAGCCTACCTTGTAGGGGTGTAATTTGCAAAGACTACAGGGGAAAAAAAAGTACCATGTCTGCTGCCTTGGACTCTTGAAGAAAAGGCAGAATATAAATTCAGTAAATATGTACCAGCGTTCTTCATTTAGTCACTCGCTAGTATTATGTTGATTGAAAATGTACATCTGTAGCTTTTAAATCAGCAGAAGGCTGGAGAAAAATAGAAGACTGTTCTATTTACTAACCTGTGTGATTATGATTTAACTTTGTTTGTAACCCGTATGCATGGCATTTGTTAACCACTGCTTATGTTCCATCCTCATTTCTGGCTCAGGTGTCGGATTTTGGTTTATCCAAGTTCAGGCGAGGAACTACTCAGCAATATAACCCCAGTTCTGGGGAAGAAAGCACCTGTGGTGGGACACTGGAGTTTATGCCTCCTGAATCCTTTTCTGATTTCAATTACAAGCCAGCCCGCAGCACGGATGTCTACAGGTGAGCTGGGTTGCCTCTAGGCTCCAATAAGGGATGCTAAATCCATGTGCACATCTTGGAGCTAAAGTTGGTTTGGAATTGATTTTCATTTGAAAGCAGAAGATCTAGCTGGGGATTCTGATATCTATTCATGGCTCTCCCTTTTATTTGCCTAAAAGTGGCTTTCCATAACTTGGAGTTTTTCATTTTATGATCAGCCCACTATTCTATTTCCTTCTATCCTTTTGGCTGAATTTGAAGTTCAACTAATAGATAAAAGAACACCTAGGCAACCTGAATGGGCTACATGCGGTCAGATGTAATTCTTGGATGGGAGACCACCAGGAAATCTGATCTACTTCCTTTTACTTTCAGTTATGGCATCCTGATGTGGTCAGTGTTAAGCAGTCAAGAGCCTTACCACAGTAAGTCATTCTTTGCTTTGCTTTCTGCTTGCCCAAGATTTCACATGTATTATGTCTAGTTTAACGAAGAGAAGGACAAGGGGGGACATAATAGCAGTATTCCAATATCTCAGGGGCTGCCATAAAGAAGAGGGAATTAAGCTATTTTCCAAAGCACCTGAAGGCAGGACAAGAAGCAATGGGTGGAAACTAATCAAGGAGAGAAGCAACCTAGAACTAAGGAGAAACTTCCTGACAGTGAGAACAATTAATAAGTGGAACAGCCTGCCTCCAGAAGCAGTAAATGCTCCAACACTGGAAGTTTTTAAGAAGAGACTGGACAGCCATTTGTCCGAAATGGTGTAGGGTTTCCTGCCAGAGCAGGGGGTTGGACTAGATGACCTCCAAGGTCCCTTCCAACTTTACTACTATTACTATTACTATCTTTCCCAGGTAGATCAGACGGAAAAGAGACCAGATGGCTATTTCTGCTTTATTGTAAGGCTACAGTAACCAAATCTTCCAAATCTGATAGTATGTTATGCAGCAAGGGCTCCTCCTCCTCTTATCTGATTGTTCCCTTCATAGTGTCTCTTCCCTGTCTCCCAAAGTCATTCTCACATGCCATTAAAGCATGATTATCAGAACTAGCATTCATGTTACCCAATTTGTCCAACAACGAAAGGAAAAAAGCAGACACTCTGACTTGGCTGAACAAGATTACTTAGAATTGAGATCCACAAAAATATAGCATCTCAGGTATGGCAACCAAGCCCTTTTAAAAATTGCCGACATATTTGAATATTTAATGTGACAGAAGGGGAAAGCTATTGGATGTGGGAAGCAACCATGTTTTCTTTAATTCAAGTTTTTAAAAATGGGTTTTAAATAGAATAGAGTAGAGTAGAGTAGAGTAGAGTAGAGTAGAGTAGAGTAGAGTAGAGTAGAGTAGAGTAGAGTAGAGTAGAGTAGAGTAGAGTAGAGTAGAGTAGAGTGGGACGAAACGGAACAGAACAGAATAGAATTCTTTCTTGGCCAAGTGTGATTGGACACACAAGGAATTTATCTCCAGTTCATAAGTTCTCAGTGTACATACAAACAACAAGGTGATAGGTCATAAATCATAGTTATAACCATTAATTATCAGATACAAACAATAAATTATAAATCATAAGATACCAATAGGAGAAGATAGTAGGAAAGATGAGAAGATGAGAAAGGTGAGAAAGATAATAGCCATACAGCCTACTGCATGGTAAATATCTTTAGGCCTAAGACAGTGCTGTGGGAATTAGGTGTTCAGCAGAGGTGATGGCATGGGGGTGTGAGGGGAACTATCTTTTTGTCTTGTTGTTTTGGTGTGCAGTGCCCTTTAGCCTCACCCACTGGTAATTCTTGTCTGAAAGGAAAGGACAGCAAAGCATATTCATGATCTGCAAACTTATGTTTGCTTAATTTCACTTAAGCTCCCATAGAATCCTCAAAAGAATATTCAGAATAATAATTTGTTGGGAGTTTTGTTTGATTTCCTGGTTTTCCTCACCCAAAACTACAATTCTGTGACATAAAGGAAGGAATAATGATTAGATTGGTTTATGCTGGTAGCATGACCTATACTGTTTTAAATTTTCTGAGGAGCATTGCATGTTTATAGCTACTTTCTTGAGTTTTTTGACCTTCCCTGAAGAAATATCACCCCAGACTGCACAAGTAAAAAGATATAGAGAGAATTGACAGAGGGAAGAGTGATGCTCAACAAGAAATATTTCTTTTCCTTTCATTTCCACTCTCCCATTTCTTTTGTCCATTCTTCTTGTCCATTGTTCCTGTTGTTTAATGAGCTTGTATGGATGCCTGATCAGCAGAGCTTATATGGTGCCCCTTTAAAAAAAATACCATTAACAGTTTCCATTTCCATTCCCTGCCCAGATCTCCACCATGCCAACATGAGTTCCATGATCAAGATGCATATCCCCCGAGGTCAAAGGCCACGGACGGAAGATCTGGAGAAGCAAGTCGATCAAGTGTTTAAGCTGGGAAACTTGATTGATCTTATGAGAAGATGTTGGTCTAATGAGAAGGGCCAAAGGCCGAGCTTCTGGGGTAAGTCAGATGCATGGTGGCTGCCATCCCACATAATCCAAGAAACACCCCTTATTAAGAAGGGACAGGACACTCAATAAGAGATATATGCCCACCATCTTTCCCTTTGCTGGACTTTGGCTTGGGTTCATCATTAAAGTAGACTGCATCTCGGTAGCTGTAATGAATAACAGAATAGCTGAACAGCCGAAGAGTTGAATAACCAAATAGCCAAATTGTCAAATAGTAGAATAGCAGAATAGCAGAATAACACAGTTGGAACGGACCTCAGAGTTCTTCTAGTCTAATTCCCTGCACAAGCAGGAGACCTATACGATTCTGGACAAATGGCTATCCAATTTTAGAAAGAGTATAGAGAAGAGCAACAAAAGTTGTGAATGCTCCAACACTGGGAGTTTTTAAGAAGAGACTGGACAATCATTTGTCTGAAATGGTATAGGGTTTCCTGCCTGAGCAGGGGGTTGTTGTTCTTCTTGTTGTTGTCATCGTCGTTGTCATCGTCATCATCATCATCATCATCATCATCATCATCAAAAAACCTCTGGTAATGAAGTACCCACAGCTTCTGAAGGCAACCCTTTCCACTGGGTAATTGTTCTCACAGTGAGGAGATTTCTCCTTATTTCTAGGTTGATTCTCTCTTGATTGGTTTCCATCCATTGCTTCCTGTCTTGCCTTCTGGTGCTTTGAAAAATTGGTTGACCCCCTTTTCTTTGTGGCATGTGGGAAAGACCTTGGAGGATGGAGCAAAGAGATGCTGTCTAGGAAATGGTCAAATAAGAGACAGCATAACCCAAAGCTATAAACTGTGTGGAGTCAGAGACTCAGAACATTCCTAGGTGTAAAAATGATGTGGACAATTGTATTTTCAGACTTGCAATGTTCTGTTAATGTAGTTTTACTCTAAAAGTGAATTATCTTATCTATTTATGTTTCCTATTTGGTCTACCTGGTAGGGCTCACAGTAGCTGGGAGTCCATACCATTTGTAAAAAAGGGCCATGATAGGTGGCATCAAGATGCAGAGTGGAGAGGGCTCAGAACCACAGAAGTGGGACAGTATTTGAATTTTTCCTGATTTTAGTAGGAAACATGGGGGTCTCCTTCACAGGTGAAGGCTATTGAAGCTCATGATACATTTTAGCAGCAATAGGTTGTTGGTTTGGGGACCTTGGGGGAGAAGGACATGTTTGGGGTTACCAGGGATCTGGTGATAAGGGGCCCCCATTTCTAGGTCTGTAATCCCCAAAGTGGGCCTTTAATATGCAGAACTAGGAGAGCATAGTGGTGGAAGAGTTGAACTAGGACTGAAGAGATTAGTAAGCAAGGCTGTGTGTGTGTGTGTGTGTGTGTGTGTGTGTGTGTGTACGTATACGTATGTATATATGTATATCACATTTCACATGCCCAGATGGCCTCATGTGCAATGTTTGCTCTTCTCCAAACACTGAACTGTCCTTTCATCCTTGGTAATTTGATGTCATGAGGGGTCCTTGGTGCTCTCTGGGATTAGTTGATTTCTTGCAGACATTTCATTAATCGAACTAGTTAACATCATCAGTGCTAGTGGGGAGTGGGGTTTGCTCTGACTTTATATTCTGCTGGCTTGCTCCGTCAAGGTTGGTGGGGGTGGTCTTAGAGGTTATTTGGTTGGGATGTTTACTATTGGCTTGGTTGGCGGTTCCTTGATTGGGCTATTGTTTACTTCTTGATTGTTGGTCTGATGTTAATCTTAGTGTTAATCTATGCTCATCTGGGTGTTGATTGCTGGTGAGGAGGTGTTTTCATATGTTTAGTTTTTGGCTTGTTGATGGTCTCTTTTGTACAGTATGTAGATGTTGTTTATGTCTATGTGCCCATTGATGGACAGACTTCCAGTATTTCTCTAGCTTTTTATTACAGATAGTCCTCTTAAGTTACGAACACAATTGAGCCCAAAAATTCTGTTGCTAAACAAGACAGTTGTTAAGTGAGTTTTGGCCCGTTTTACAAACTTTCTTGCCACAATTGTTAAGTGAATCACTGCAGCTGTTAAGTTAGTAACACAGTTGTTAAGTGAATCAGGCTTCCCAATTGACTTTGCTAGTTGGAAGGTCACAAAAGCTGATCACATGACCCCGGGAGCCAGCAACCATCATTAATATGAGTCAATTGCCAAGCCTCTGAATTTTGATCATGTGACCATGAGAATGCAGCAATGGTTGTAAGTGTGAAAAAAGGTCATAAGTCACTTTCCTCAGTGTTGTAACTTTGAACGGTCACTAAATGAACTAATTATTTTATTATTCTTTGAAGCCATTCTTTTTTTTATTGAAAATTTTTAAAATTTTACAAAAAAGTTCCCTTCCCCCAACCCTCCCCACCCAACCCAACCCTCCCCCGACCTTCCCAGAGCTGAATATAGGCTTAATTAAAATTAAAAAAAAAAAATTTAACCACAAATAAACCATATACAAGTTTGATTACAATAATTAAACAAATTATAAAATACTTTAACACCAATATTTAAAAAACAGAAAGAGAAAAAGAAGAAACAAGAAAAAAAGAAAATATAAAAAATATCTTAAACTTTAAATATAAATTATTCAAAAGCTAAATAATATTTATTTATATCATACTTATATTGTATAAAGTTTATCCATTTTTTCCATACCAAGAGATACTTCTCTTGCGATTGATCTTTCAAGAAAGCCGAAATCTTTGCCATTTCCGCTAAGTAGGAAACTTTAAGAAACCATTCTTGCAAGGTAGGCAAAGATTCCTTCTTCCAACATTGCCCTACTAACAACCTAGCCGCTGTGATTAAGTTTAACATTAATATAGTTTCTTTACTGTATTATGATGCCTTTACAGCCTCACAATACAATTTCAAGTTCGGCACCTTGAGTCCACCTCTCTCACGAATATCTTGTATAATTTTAAGTTTTACTTTTTCCCTGCCCAAATAAATTTATTAATACCTTTCTGCCATTCATTTAAATTAGCCTCATTCTTTAAGATAGGTATCATTTGAAATAAGAAGAGAAACTTTGGCAAAACATTCATTTTAATCACTGCAATTTTCCCCAGTAGGGATAATTGCAGCTTCTTCCAATTTTCCAAATCCTTTTGTATTTTAACCCACAGCCTTTCATAATTATTTTTATACAGTTTTGCATTAGAAGCAGATAAAGTAACCCCCAGATATTTTACCTTATTAACAACCTCAAAATCTGTCAGCCTAACTAGGGTCTCCTTATCCAAATTGGTCATGTTTTTAAGCCATTCTTTCATGAGCATCATCTCTGATCTGAACATAGATTGAGGGAGGTGAAGAAAGGCATGAATGTCTCCCTTGGTCCTCTTCTCATTCTTGTTTTTTTTTTCCCCCCGTTTCTCAGACTGCAGCCAAGAAATGGAAGACGTGCATTGCTGTTACAAGTGGAAAATCAGGCCTGCTGTTCGTGAAGTCCAAGATATTTTGGTAAAGAATAAATTTTACAAAATGCATTCTTGTGATAAGCCCCCAGAGGACAGCAGCGCTCCACTTTTGCTGTTCAAAGTATTTCCATGCAAACCTGGTCCTATTTTTTTTTTTTTTCCTAATGCCATTATATTTCCTGGATGGTAATTTTGCTACATAAGTAATAGTGCTGTCCAGTCACGGAGTTCAGATATGTGAACAACCCGTTCTCTGTGTGGATGCCGCTTCCAGAAGTCCATTCTGGGCTTGGGCAACAAAAAATTAGCTACCGGTTCTGCTGAAGTGGTGCGAACTGGCTGAATCCCACTACCGGTTCTGTCTCACATGCACAAAATGCAGCTAATCCTCAATTTACGACCACAATTAACTCCAAAATTTCTGTGGCTGAGCCAGCCATTTGTTAAGTGAGGTTTTGCCCTGTTTTACTACCTTTCGTGCCATAGTTGTTCAGTGACTCCTTGCAGTTGTTAAATCAGCAATACCGTTGTTAAGTGAAAGTGGCTCCCCCATTGGCTTTGCTGATCAGAAGGTCACAAAAGGGGATCACCTGACACCAGGACACTGCAGCCATCATAAATAAGAGTCAATTGCCAAGCATCTAAGTAGTAACTATGAGAGGGATCTCGGAGTCCTAGTGGACAATCACTTATATATGAGCCAGCAGTATGCTGCAGCTGCCAAAAAAGCCAACACAGTGCTAGGCTGCATTTACAGAGGGATAGAATCAAGATCACGTGAAGTGTTTATACCACTTTACAATTCCTTGGTAAGGCCACATTTGGAATATTGCATCCATTTTTGGTCACCACAATGTAAAAAATATGTTGAGACTCTAGAAAGAGTACAGAGAAAAGCAACAAAGATGATTAGGGGACTGGAGGCTAAAACATATAAGGAACGGGTATGTCTAGAATTGGGTATGTCTAGTTTAATGAAGAGAAAGATGAGGGGTGACATGATAGCAGTGTTCCAATATCTCAGGGGCTGCCCCAAAGAAGAGGAAGTCAAGCTATTCTCCAAAGCATCTGACTGGCAGGACAAGAAGCAACGGATGGAAGCTAATCAAGGAGAGAAGCAACCTAGAACTAAGGAGAAATTTCCTGACAGTTGGAAATAATCAGTGGAACAACCTGCCTCCAGAAGTTGTGAGTGCTCCAACACTGGAAGTTTTTAAGAAGAAACCGGACAACCATTAGTCTGAAATGGTATAGGGTTTACCTTTTAAAATGAATTAGCAATGTACAAATACTCCCCTATTCATTTCTTAAATTCTTTACAATCCATTTGCAATTCTGGGCTCTAAAATCCATGCTTTGGATTTCAGAGTAAAGCTGATCTCCTCATTCTTGGGTCTGTATTTAAAAAAAAAAAAAATCCCTGCAACATCCCACCTTCATTTTTCGGTCTTATTCTTAGGCGGATCAAGGTTTGCTTTGACATTTCTCTTGGGGCTGTTTTACAGTTTTTGTGATAGTTTTCACAAGGCCGTAAAGACATACTTTTACCAATGGGAATATGATAGAGCCGGTACAGAGACTGACATAATTGCTTCGATAAATGGCGTTAGGGACCAGGAGCTTTATGTATTTTATGATGTTTGTTTAACTATGCTTTTATATATTTTTTTCTTCTTTGTAATTTCTCTCTCTCTCTCTCTCTCTCTCTCTCTCTCTCTCTCTCTCTCTCTCATAGAAATACAGAGAGAGAGAGAGAGAGAGAGAGAGAGAGAGAGAGAGAGCATGTGTATGTGAGAGAAAGACACAGAGACAGAAACAAAAAGCAAATAAATACAGTTAGTCCTCTACTTGCAACAGCATTGAAAAACTGACATATGACCATTTTTCAGACTTATGACGCTTGCAGCATCCCCATCATCAGGTGATTTACATTCGGATGCTTGACAACTGACTTACATGTATGACGATTGCCGTGTCCTGGGGTCATGTGATCACCTTTTGCAAATCAGATTCACTTAACAACCATGTCACTGATTTAACAGCTGCAGTCATTCACTTAACAAATGTGGCAAGAAAAGTTGTAAAAGGGGGCAAAACTCACTTAACAAATTTCTCACTTAGCAACATAAATTTTGGGTGCAATAGTGGTCGTAAAGTTGAGGGCTACCTGTCAATTGGAAGTGGCAGTGGTTTCTGTTGCTTAAGCCACCTCTTTCCATCTTTCTAAAAGCCTCCCTAACTGTCCACCTCCCAGTCTTAAAAATATTTATTTATTTATTTATGAGACTTATATACCGCTTTAAGTGCAAGCACTCTCTAAGCGGTGTACACCAGTACACATTGCCCCCAACAATCTGGGTCCTCATTTTACCTACCCCGGAAGGATGGAAGGCTGAGTCAACCTTGAGCTGGTGAGATTTAAACCGCTGACCTGCTGAACACAGTCAGCTAAAGTGGCCTGCAGTACTGCACTCTAACTGCTACGCCACCTCAGGTCCTATATCCCCATCTAGTTGCTTAGCATTCCTCAGGATATTTCCGGGCATCAAATAGAAGCCTGAGAAGCCAGCTAGCCTATCATATAGCAAAAGGCAGGTGTATCCCATATCCCCCTCTGTCCGTGACAATTTCATGGAAATGGCGGACTCTTTTTAAACATTCTCTTTCCTTAAATAAAATGAGTACTGATAGGGAGGAGAAAGGCAAGCAAATAGATTAGATTACTCACTTGAGGACCATCTTAACCTGGAGGTCTGCAGATTCTCAACCATCCAGGTCATGGTTGTCCCAAAGGTGTTTTTCCAAAAGGCAACTGTTTTTTTTTTCTCTCCAAAAAGTCCATTTGTCTTTTGGAAAAGCACTTCTGGGACCTAATCTGGAGGGATTTTACCTCTTGCCTCCATTCAGGATCGCTTTAGCTGGGTGTTCTTCTTGCCTTGCCAATTTGTCTTTTTTTTTTTTTTCACTTCTGAAAGATGCAGAAAGAGAATTCTTCTATAACAGAAGCCAAGGTCCCTCCAGGTCTGAGTTCCAAGGGAGCCAGTAATACCCCTTTGAGATCCGAGGAATACCGAGCATTCTCTTCTACCTGTGGCTTGGAAGAACATTTTAAAACTTTCCACCTAGAAGAAATGTCACCTGTGCAAAATGGCAAGTGCAATGTGAAAGGGGTGGGGTGGGGGAATCATGCAACTTTTCTGCTTTTCTGGAGTTAATTAACTGGAAACTGATCTGAAGCCTTTTTTCTTAATCTTTGCATGAGTGATCAAAACTGAGTGCTTAGCTTTTAGCAATAGCACTTAGACTTATATACCACTTCATTGTGCTTTAGACAAAGCACTCTCTAAGAAATTTACAGAATCAGCATATTGCCCACAACAATCTGGGTCTTCATTTTTACCAACCTCGGAAGGATGGAAGGCGGAGTCAACCTTGAGTCAGTCAGGATCAAACTGCTGACAGTCAGCAGAGTTAGTCTGCAATACTGCATTCTAATCACTGTGCCACAGTTAGGCTTATATACCACCCCATGGCACTTTGCAGCACTGGGCAGTTTACAATGTCAAAACATTATTTGCATATTGTCCCTAACAATCTGGGTCCTCATTTTACCAACCTTGGAAGGATGGAAGGCTAAGTCAACCTTGAGCCCCATCAGGATCCAACTCCAGACTATGGGCAGAGTTTGCTGGCAATACTGCACTTTAATCACTGCACCAGCAGGGCTCTTAAGGAAATTCCCCCTTTGTTTTCTCCATTTTTGGTCCCATCTCTTTCTATTTCATTAGCTAGATTAAGATTTAGCAACCCACCACATGTATTATTCCAAGTTTTGTAGCTTCTTTCTCCCCTAAACCTAGATTGCATGGCCAACATTTGGCCTCCAAGTGAATTTTATCCCAACCCTTCCTACCTCAAGATAGACCAATAATTTTGGTCTGAGCTCTGAAGACATCAATACATCATTCACCCCCACCCCATACATTGCAGTTCCTATAGGCTAATGCTCTTTTTGGCCTCTGAACCAAAAAAGGATCCAACTTGACTATAAGCCAGTCTCAGAAATTTCCACATCAGCCTTCCTGAACACTTGCTCTTCCAATCTCTTGAATTTAAATTATTCACAGGCCTTCCTGAATTGGAATGACAAGAAGTGATGTCCAACTGAAGTGAAAAGCTCTCATTATAGAAGACAGATCTGGAATCCAAGCATGCATTCTAATTCATATTTCATTGGACAATGGGAAGATGTTTCCTGAAAGATTCCCTCTGCTCAGCATTTCCAACCACTTTGCCCAAATGGCCTCTTCATTTCACATCTGAATATTAATGAACCATAGTGATTGCTCAGTTACTGCTGACTCTTGTGGCTCAATAGACATCTTGTTGCCAGAATGGCCCATCAGTGACTAATCGAGGTTCTGTAAGAAACTGCTTATGTCATCAGTGATAGCATCCAGCCAGTTTCTTCATTAGTAAAACAGATTTGGGCTGCAAAAATTAGTAGAACCTCTAGATCAGTGGTTCTCAACCTGTGGGTCGGGACCCCATTTGGGGTCAAATGACCATTTCACGGGGGTCGCCAAACAACGCAGTCCACCATTTTTTTTTCTCCTTTTCCTTAGCTGTGCTACTCCCTTTTATTCTATTGGCTTTTGAAAGCCAATAGAATAGACTCTCTTGAATAGAGTTTAATTCTATTGGCTTTCAAAAGCCAATAGGAATTGTCCAGGCAGTCTCTGCCCTGCTGAGCTCGCCAAAAGTCTCATTCTGCAAACAGTGCTGCACCAGATGAGTAGTCCTCGACTTATGACCGGTTGAGTAGTCCTCGACTTACGACCGGTTGGGGGTCGTGGCATTAAAAAGGTTGAGAACCACTGCTCTAGATAGCAGCAAATGGCTAGAGATTCTCATGCTCCTTGCTGCCAGCTAGTGGACATTTAGATTTTTGTAGCCTAGTATGGTTGCTTTGGATTAGGCCCGCATTTGATTTTTTTGTTTTGTGTCTGTGTGTGTGTGTGTGTGAGAGAGAGAGATTGCCCATCAGCACTTGCTTCTTGGAGCTCTTGCAAGCTTCTGTCTATGTCATTGGAGACCATGACTAGCCAGCTTGTCTGTTGCTTTCAGTTTTTCAAAGTAGCAATGCAGTATTGTTCTTCTCTTGATGGACTAAATCAAGAAGGGGCTATAAGGCCCAGAACTCTTTGAGCTGATGTCAAGAGATCCACTGGAATTATTTCTCCTTCTCTTCCTCTTTTTTTTTTATTAAAATTTTTTTTAAATTTTACAAAACAAATCCCCTCCCCAAACCCACCCTCCCATACCCTCCCCCATCTCCCCAAACCTCCCTAACCCTCCCCTAGGCCTCCCAGAGTTGATTACAGGCTTGTCCTAAATATTTCAAAAAGAAAAGAAAAGAAACTTAAAACACATATGAATCCTAAACAAATCTGAATACCTTAAATTAAATAGATTATCTTCTCTAAAAAAATAATAATTAAAATCATTAAACACATTATAATGTACTCTAAACTTTCTTTGAACATCTATACCTATAATATAAAATCTAATATAAATCATAAATAAATCTAAATACATTTAGTTAAACAAATTATACTCCCTCCAAAACACAAATTTAAACATTACTTGAAACTTAAAACATTAGAATAAACAAGTTAAAACTTAAAACATTAACATGAACAAGTTGTACTCCCTCCAAAACACAGATTTAAACATTACTTAAAACTTGAAACTTAAAACATTAGAATCCCCTTATACACATTTAATCAAATTCCATCTTGAAAATAGTAATAATAATAATTACTGATATTATTATCATTCTTTATAAACTCCCTCTAAAACACAAGTTTAAACATTACTTAAAACTTAAAACATTAGAATTCCCTTATGCACATTTAAATCTTTATCAATAACAAACTCCATCAAGAATAAACACATTAAACATTTAAATCTTCACCAATAGCAAATCCCATCCACAAAAAACACAGTCCTTATCAGTCTCAATTATCCATTTTCATTCTCCATCCTTATCATACTAATATTATTATTATCAGTCTCAGTTGTCCATTTTCATTCTCGATCCTTATCAATCTCTAATTTTCATTCTCCATCCTTATCCTTATCAAGCTCGAAAGAAATGCTTTGAGATCTTCCTTTAAAGATTGCTCCAAAATTCCTGAATCTCCCAACGACTCCGAAGCCAATACCTGTGAGGATTCCTTAAAATCTTTATTCTGTTGGTCTTTACAATTATATGTTGCACAAGTTGTCCTCTGCCCCCTCTCAGCTTGTTGAAACCCCTCAAGCTGAGATTTCCCATTTTCCATTTCTTCAGACAACGATTCCACCCTTGAAGATTGCTCCAAAGGCTTTATAAATCTTGCTTCTCCAGCAGATTCAGATACCACTAAATGTGAGGCTTCCTTAACCTTCTTCTGTTGCTGCTTTTCTTTACAGTTGTGTGCTAACAAGTTATCTTCTGCTCCTCAACCTGAGCTTGTTGAGGCCTCCCAAACAAAGGTTCCCCAATTTTCATGAATATAGGCTCTTCAAACTGTAATTCTACATTCTTTTCTTCCAAAGCTTTAAACTTAATAGATGGCGATGAGCATACCCCCAGGACCGAAGTATAAAAATCTTTTGCTTGAGCAACAGTATTAAGTCTATAACATATCCCCAGGTAGTTCACCACCATTCCAATCGGAACATCCCATCTAAACGAGATTCGTCTCTTTTTAAGTTCATCTGCTAAGAAAACAAAATCCTTTCTTCTTCTTAAAATTTTGGGTGGGATCTCCTTTAAGATTATAACGTCTTGTGAAGCAATTTGAAATCTCTTCTTATAAAAAGCTTGTATGATTTCATTGCGTAAAGATCTTTTTCCAAAATAAATTACCACATCTCTTGGCAAGTTCTT
Source organism: Crotalus tigris (assembly GCF_016545835.1). Lineage (NCBI taxonomy): Eukaryota > Metazoa > Chordata > Lepidosauria > Squamata > Viperidae > Crotalus > Crotalus tigris. Next base: position 220,162 of record NW_024097325.1, on the reverse strand, counting down.
TTGCACTGCCACCACGGAGTTAACTCTAAATAATTTTTCAATTTCTCTAAATATTTCCTCTTTTCTTTTATTCAAAATCACGGCAAAGTCCTTTGCAACCATCTCTTTCAGATCTCCTTGCAAAGACTCTCCCAAGCCTCTTATTCTTAAGGCATATTCCATTTGACCATATTGAAGCATAAGAATCTCATTTTCCATTTCTTTTTCCATAATTTCAATTTTTCCCTCCATTAATTCCACTTTTTCAGCTACTTCTTCCACACGGGAATTCAACTTTTCAAGAACAGAAGCAACTCCTTTTAAAGCCAAAGCTATATCTTGCCTCAAAGTCTTATTATTTTCCTCTAAAATCTTTTTCATTTCTGCCCTAATTTGAATTATAACATTTCCCATCATATCTTGCAAATCCTTCACAATTGTTGGCTGGACCACAGAAGAGGGTGGAACTATTGATTTAGGAACTGTAGAGGTCCCTGGGCGCTTTGGAGCCATCTTAAAAAAAAAAAAAAACTTACTCCTTCTTGAAAGTTACAAAAATTCCTTCAAAAAAAAAATCATAACTCCCTCAAAAGAAGAATCATTATGATAAAAAGAAAAAAGGGAGTTAAAAAAAAGGGAGTTAAAATATCCATTCCAATCATTAAAAAGAAAAGGAAAGAAAAGGGGGAGAATAAACATCAAAAAGCCTGCGTTTTAAAAATACAAAAGACAAAGCGAGAAAGTCAAGCAAAAACAACAATGCTTAAACACCAAAAAGCCAGATTGTTAAAAATACGAAAAACAAAACTAAAAAGTTAAACAACAAGAATAATAATGCTTCTAAAATCCATCCAGTCATTAAAAAAGCAAAAAAAAGGAGAAACCGATCGCCGTTCTAACTTCCCCCCCCCCCAAAAAAAAACGCCGGAAAGTCTGCCGATCGCCATTTTACTTTCCCTTTCGGCACAAAGTAAAAAATAAAAGGAGAGAATATAAACATGGAAATAAATCTTTAAACTTGAAATGCATATAAAGTCAAAGAAAGCAAAAAAAATAAATCCTCTAATCAACTCTGTCCGCTTCTAAAAAAACTCACCAGATCACTTTAAACGCGGAGGTGTTTGCAACGGCTTGTTTTGTCCCTAGGGACAAAAGCAGCTGGGAAGCGGAGACAGTCTGAACTCCGTGGGAGCACTCTGTCACCCCCCCCAAAAAAGAAATGGGGGTACATAAGAGGCTCTACCACTATTCAGACAACCCTCTACCCCCCCCTTTGCCCGGGAGGGGGATTTTGAACCGCTGAACAGCTGATGTCTGCTGTTCATAGCGGTTCATTACACTTACCCAGGAGGACGGCTACAAAGTAGCCGCCATCACCGTGCAGATCCACCAGAAGCAGTATTGTTCTTCTCTTGATGGACTAAATCAAGAAGGGGCTATAAGGCCCAGAACTCTTTGAGCTGATGTCAAGAGATCCACTGGAATTATTTCTCCTTCTCTTCCTCTTTTAACTACAATTTTTTTCTGCAGTAAAATAAAAAAAATGAAGTACTAGTGAAAAAAGGATGACTTATGAATAAAGGACAGGGATATTTGGACCCCAAAACAAAACTGTGTGTAGAACAAAGGGCATTTGTTCAATGAAAACCCTATGTGGAAGAACCCAGGATCATTTCAGTGGTGTAATTTCCTGAAAATTAGTTGTACAATGGATCAGATTCATGCAATCTGTAAAGTAGAATGAAACTCTTGCTTATCTCGATACGTGAATCCAGTCGTTGTGACTAGCATTTTAATTCAAAGCACTTTGCTTCTTAAATAAAAACTGAACTGGAAGCTGCCAGCTTAGAAAACCATGAAGATGATCCAGTGAATGTGAAGAAATTTTACTAAGCCAGTTACATTTTATCTTTAATATTTCAGAATCAAGACTATCTAAGAATCTTTTGATTAGGCCTGCAAGATACCAAGTTACCTCGCACATATCGCCCAAAATCATAATGAGTTTCCTCTGATTTGGCTTAGGAAAATGTGTGAATCAAGCCATCATGGTTAATTTGAGTCATTTTGTGTGAATTCTACCATTCTGGTTTATAAATCGCATATAATTGCTATAGCCAGTTCATGGTATTTTTTTAATTGATTGTGGTGCCAACAAATCAAAGATTTTATCAATGATAGTGCATGGAATCATGATTAAAATATGCTATAGTTAAATGTACTGTGAGGAGCCAAATGCTGCAATTTATAGATTAGCATATTGTGTGGCTTTAACTATTGTGGTTTCTAAGACATGATTTTTGTCTTAAGGTGATATATAGAGCCAACCGTTGTGATTAATTCAAGAATCCATGGCTAAAACAAATAAAGGATAAGTAGGGTGTATAATCATTGTTTTTTTCCCATTTCAGAAGCTATACCACCAAAAGTCGTTTTAAGGAACAAGTCTTCTGGGACCCTACACCGAAGTAAAAGCATGTGTAACAGGAATGTAAGAATATTATTATTAATTTAATCTGCCAGGTAGAATAGAATGAGCTAGGTAGAATAGAATGAGCTAGGTAGAATAGAATGAGCTAGTCATTCATGCCAGGTAGAATAGAATGAGCTAGTCATTCATAAAAGAGAGGCGGGGAAGGGAGGGAGGGAGGGAGGGAGGGAGAGAGAGAGAGAGAGAGAGAGAGACAGACAGAGATTCAAACTAGTGACAAGCTGGAAACCCTGCAATTCTGATCAAACCCTTGATCAGAATTGGTATGGAAAACAGTGAGTGACTAATGTCCCAAAAGGGCCCATGTGTAAACTGATATGCTGAAGCTCTTTTCAATCATATACAATGGCTGGCAAAATCAAACTTTGCTCAATATACCAGGGGCTGTTTCAAGCCTATTTGATCTAATCCAAGATGGTGGCTATGATTGCAAAACACCTTTGAAGACTACAGCTCTCACACCAAGCCTGTAAGAGTAATGGTCATTGGCTGGGAACCAGGAAAGGAAGCTGAGGCTGTCCCTTCTATTGAAGGAAGAAGCATAAATGTGAATAGGTTTTCTCTAGGGGTCTGACATGGGCAGGGAATCACTTTTTAATTAGCCTGATGGTTTCTTTTTCAAGAAAGCTGAAGGGACAGAGCAGGAAAACCCTCATGTGTCAGAGGTCCAGACTCCACAAAGGACCACACTCAGAGGTATTTTTTTCTGCCTTGTTTGGGGAGATCTACTCATCTTTGCTCACTGGAGCTAAGAATGAAACCAGGCATGCTACCCCTGCACAGTGAGACCATCATGGAACTATTATCACCTCTGGCCTTGCTTGCAGATTCTTTGTATAACAGAACTTGTTCCATAGCAGGAAGAATGAATAAATGACTATATATACATAACCATGTGTTTGTGGGTGTGGATGCATATACAAACAGACATCTGCTCTATCAGCAAAGGATAGCTGTTAGCATCTTTGCTTTGGTTGACTCTCTGTTACCATGATTGTAATGGCCATGGCAGTTGCCAGAATATCTCTACTGAAATTAAGTGTATCTGTGGCCTCATTCAAACTAACTTCAGTTATAGTTTGCCACCTCATACCTGAATCAAAGTTTGTTGAGCATGGGGAGGAAGATGGAGAGTTATGATAACTTTACAAAAGTAGTTAGATTCAGAATAACAGAGTTGGAAGAGACCTAGGATGTCTTTTAATCCAATCCCATCTCAAGCAGGAAACCCTATACTATTTCAGACCAATAGGTGTCCAGTGTCATCTTAAAAGCCTCCAGTGATGGAGCACCCACAACTTCTGAAGGCAAGCCATTCCACTGGTTAATTGTTCTCACTGTCAGGAAATTTCTCTTTAGTTCCAGATTGCTTCTCTCCTTGACTAGTTTCCATCCATTGCTTCTTGTCCTGCCTTCAGGTGCTTTGGAGAATAGCTTGACTCCCTCTTCTTTGTGTCAGCCTCTTAAATATTGGAACACTGCTATCATGTCACCCCTAGTCCTTCTTTTCTTTAGATTAGCCATACCCAATTCCTGCAACCATTCTTCATATGCTTTAGCCTTCAGACTCCTAATCATCTCTGTTACTCTTGTCTACACTCTTTTCAGAGTTCAACATCTTTTTTATACTATTGTGACCAAAACTGGATACAGTATTCCAAGTGTGGTCTTACTAAGGCTTTATAAAGTGGTACTAATACTGCTTTATAAATATTAATACTAAGGATCCTGACCTTTAATTGGTATTCTTGATCATGCTGGCTGGGAGGATTAGGGATGTTGAAGTCAACACATCTGGGAAAAGAGTAAGAAATTTCACTTCTCCAAACAATTTGGGAGAACTTCTCAAGAGGGTTGTATTAATTCCTTTTCTCTTCCCCCACCCCCTTTTAAAACAGGTAATAAGCAACGGCCCCGTTCAGATACATTTGCTTCTCCAATATATCCAAATTATCCTGCATACCATCATTATCCACCGGTAAGTAAATGAGAAATACCAGGAAGAAGATTAGGAAAATATGGAGAGAAGCATTCTTAACAGATCTTCTCTGAATCTCTCTTGCTTACTTCCACTAGGGTTCTATGAATTTGATTCCCCACCATTTTCTTTCAAAAATAGGGATACAGAATATTGACAATGAGATTCTAAGAGTCCTGTTGGATCCAGGCATCATAGTTTAGTGTCCTGTTTCCATGGTGGTCAAACTGAAGCTTTGTGGGACTTTCTCTTATCAGGGAAAACAGTCTATAGCGCTATCATATTTGACAGTTAGCAGTTTTGGAACTATGTGAGATCAGTGGCTGGTGGTGAGAAGGATGCTGTGTTTCTTGAAAGAGCAGCTTTAAAAGGAAGATTGTTTGCTACCCTTTCTGGTCTCCCAAAGATACAGAAGAAACCAGTTCCCTCCCTGATGGAAATGCAATCCTCTGTAAAAAGTAAATTTAAAAAAGGGCTGAAATCACATATAAGGTTATCTGAGTTCATGGGATCCTTGGGTCTCCACATGAGATCTCAAGAGGATTTAAATGAGAACATCCACAATTTGAAACAGAGCGTGCGACATCTTGCAGAGGTGGAATGGTGAGATTACTTAGTATGTTGCATGAACTTAATCCTTTGTGGTTTATCAAATAAACCATAATTAAGTGGCACTCCTTAGTAGCCCTGATGCTGTTACCTAATTTGGGTAATGAAGTGTCTGCAAGAAAACAAGCAAGATAGAGAGCACCAAGGACCCCTCATTTCAATCCTGAGCTACGAATATTCTCCTTTATTGAATCAGTTTTGAACTGATTTTTTTAAAACCCATTTCAAATTGGGTCATCGAGATGATATAAGTGTATAGTCAATGGTCAATGGTCAACTTTTCAGTTCCCATTCACACTCATCCATTTATTTTTCTTTCTTTTTTAATCTGAACATTTTTTTTCCAGCAATTTTATGGCTCCAACCAAGGTGATATTGGATTTGCCAGGCAGAATCAGTCATTCCTGTGGCCTTCTACACCTGCAGTTTCCTGTGAGTAAAAGCAAATCTTCCCAAAAAATAACCAAACAACCCCTGTAAGATGTTTCTCTACCTAACCTGATTTTTAACAAAGGTGATTCTTTTCTTAACTTCCAGATGGTGGAGTTCAAATCAGTGGCAACAGCATCACAGGAGTTCAGATCGGAGATCAGAACCACATGCATCTTGAACAAGCTTCTAGGACAAGACAAAACAGTAACCAATGAATGCTGATAGAAAATAGACAATTTCATTCTTGTCCTTGGGAGCATTCCAGCCAACTCCACTTGCCTTCTCTGTTGTCCCTGATTTTTCTGTGCAATCCCTATAACTCAATCTAATCTAGCTATTTTCTAGAAAGATAGAATCACAGAATAGAAAGGGTGGAAGTGGCTTAGGAGACCGTCTATTCCAGGTATCTCTGAACTTGGCAACTTTAAGGCTGGTGGACTTCAACTGCCAGAGTTCCCCAGCTAGCTTGGCTGCATCCTGCATGGATGGCCATCCAGCGTCTCTTGAAACATCTCCAATGAAGGAGAGCTCACTGCCTCCCCACTGCCTGTTTTTATTCTTGAACAGCTTTTGCTGCTAAGAAACATCTCTTTTTGTCTAACAAAATTCACTTCCTTTTAATTTCAACCTGTTGTTTTTGGTCCTGCCCTTAGAACCACACTGAATAATCCTGTCCCTTCTTGTACAGGATGACCATTTGGATACCTGAGGAGAGCTACTATGTCTCTTCATAGTTTTCTCGCTGATCTTCCTATGAAGGTGCATGATTAATCCTCAGCTCTGATGGGAAGCTGGATTAAGTCATGCACTCGATTCCTCCCTTCCCATCCTGACTGGTTGAATTCAGACATGGTGCTTTTTCTTTCTTTCTGACAAATACTGGGATGGACTGATCTGAATTTTTGGCAATAAATGTTTTCTTCCTGTAATCACAATTGATTGGAGCCATTTCAACAATCTCTGTCAATGGCAGGACCCAGGCTTCAAAGTGAAACAGGTGAAAGCTTAAACGAGAAATAATAACAAATTTTGGGAAAGAAAGGAGCATCATCAAAACTTTCAGCGATAAACTGAACTCCTTAACAGTTTATGGCAACTTTTTTTCTGAATAGATCTCTAACAAATTGCTGAAAATAAATGGCCACAGTTCTCGCTATTTTGCAGAAAATCATTCTATTCAAGAAATGGGCGCTCATTCTGGATATATGCAAAGCATGTGGGATCCTCAGTGCTCTCTGAGCTTGGCTGTTTTCTTGTGGATGTTTCATTACCAAACTATGTAACATCATCAGTCCAAAGCAAACTGGATTTGTGTATGTCTGTGTTACTCAGGTAGGCTTTCAGAAGAATCAGCCTCGAAGTTGTGAGTTTTCAGAGATTCTTCTCCAGTCAAAGGTTATACTCATATTAAATATTTAAAATGGCGGGTCCACTCACATACTATCTCATTAAAGCGCCTGATTAAACTTTTGCCATGGATGTTAAGAGAATCATGCAGTTGTTTTCTGCTGGTTAATCACCGCAATAAAATTATTTGAATTTGAATTCATGAGGTTATTAAATGAATCCCACTTCTCCGATTGACTTTGCTTGCTAAAAGCTAGCTAGGAAGGTCACAAAGGATGGCCACATGAGAAAATTATAGCTAAAGGGTTGGATTTTAGGCAGGAAAGTACCTTTCCATTGTACTTTATTTCCAGTCCAAACTACCCGTTTATCTACCCTGCACCTGATTCAAGTTGGGACAGATCCTCATTTTTATGAACTTGTCAAACTGGGTTTCTCTATTTCCAATTTGTTTGTTCAGTTTTCTCCAAAGCCCCATGTCTGTTCATGGTTTCATGAAGTATTCTTAACTCTTATTTAATTTGTCAATGAAATATTACATAATTCAGATGGTGACAACGAGATTCACTGAAATTTACTTCAGTTATGTTTGAAAATGTGGTATAAGATTCACTGAAATATACTTCAGAGTTGAGTTTGAAAGTATAAGATTCACTGAAATATACTTCAGAATTGGGTTTGAAAATATAAGATTCAATGAAATTTACTTTAGAGTTGGGTTTGAAAATATGATATGAGTCCCTATTCAATTGTGAAGTAAATATTAAAAACTGGGTGTGTTTGCTGAGAACAGTGAGCAACAAATATGCCTGTTAAATCACGGGTGACAATGTGACATTCAGTAATACCTAGTGTCCTCAGAACTCCCCAATTAACTAAACAGAATGTTTTTTAATGGGTAAAATATAAATGCAAGACATTAGGAGTAAGACTGCCAAAACCATATGACAGTGAATTCAGGTCCTTTTTTAAAATGAACTCTCGTTGTCTGGTGTTGCGGCTTCCCAGAAGATCACATCACATTACTGCTAGCCTACTGTGATATTGTGTAACTGTAGCAACCCTTCCCCGCCCCCCCCCCTAATCAAGAGATAATTTCCTCTTAGCATGACATGTAATGTGTGGATAATGATCTCAGGCAAACCTGGATTTGCAAAACAGAATCTCTGCAAGGGGATTTATGTATTTATATTTTTAGTCCTTATTTCCATTTCTATGGCTGCCTATCTAAAGTTGCAGTTCTTGTCTGTTTGAACTGCAACTGAAAACACGCTTGCATTTCTGCAGCTAAATTCCAAGTGGGTCAACAAGACAGCTTTGCAAATCTTCCCTCCCCACACACACACACAAACTTGAATTTAGAAGTGCAGCTTTTATTCTTTAGGTATGCATTATTGTAAGGCTTTGTCACACAGACAGCTAAATATTCAGACTGGATGTGGTATTTTTGTCCAACTACTGAATCTTACCCAAGGACCTGGGATAGTCAGGTTTGATGGTAATATTATGGTTCATTGCATAATCAGACAGATGTTCAGACTGAATTTGGAATTTTTATCCATCTATCAAGTCCTTTTCAAAGGCCTGGGATAGGCAGATGTTGATGGTGTTAGAAGTATCCTTGCAGGATATAAACTGTTCCGATTAAAGCTGCCTTTTGCAATTGACTCATGGTGAATTTGTCAATCAGTCAATTGTAAAAGATAGCTTTACTGAGTGAGGGAAGGGCAGAGATTTTGAAAGTATTCAGCACATGCATTTAACCAGATCCAGTTTGGGACTCAGGAAGAAGTGAATCTTCGGTAAATCTGATTTTCTTTCCAAACAAAAGTTGTTATTATTATTATTTTAAACTAACTGCTAATGCAGGAGTGTCCAACTGCTGGCCTGCGGGCCGGATGCATCATAGTGAAACTGCACCCACCGCATTGTGGGCAATGGCAAAAAAGTAACAATATGTCATGACATGTCACGTGACGTTGCGAGTTTGACACCCCTGTGTTAATGTGAAGAATCATCAAACAATCTTTTGAAAGTGTGCAATGCCTGTACAACTGAGGGGATGTGCAAAAGAAAGGCTGCTGGGGAATCCAGGAGTCAAAAGGATTTGAAATCTGCTTTTCAGTGGTTCAGGAAAACAATAGGAAGGAAGCTGGTTTGAATTGCCTGCTTGGTTTTTTATGAGTCTGGCCACCAATAAGTGTCCAGTGTCCATTACCCTGCTGTTCTCTTTTATAGCTAGGGGCTGGTTGCTGTCCTTGTGTTTGCTGGCAGATAGTGTGGGCCGATGTGTGGTATCAGTGCATCACAGCACAAGTGTCATCTTTCCCTCTCCAAGGGTCTTACATATCAGGTTTTAAGGCCCTGGGGAAGAAGAGGAAGGAAATGGAAAAAGCACTTGACTTCTGGAATATCTACACCAGCCAAGACCCACAACTTGGTCCTTCAGACAGGAAAGTAGTCATTGTTTCAATGGTTTGACCCAGCTACTGGGGCAGCCAGCAGCTTGTGCTGGGTTGGTCCACAGGAAGGAAATGTGGAGCCTTTTGTCTGGGCAGTCCTAATCTTCTCCATAACAACACACCATGTGAAAGGGAGAGTTTTTGTCACCTCTGTTCAGTCTTTCCGGTCACAATGAGGAACACTGGCACAACAGTCATGACAACTGAACTTCCAGCCGAGAAATGAACTGCCTTGCAGGCAAGAATTCATCAGGAAAAATCCATCTGAGTTGAAAAGGGTTTCCTTACAAGGTCATTGCTTTCCTTATTTTCCCTTCCTCAATCAAGTCTAGCCAGCAGTGTGCTGAGCTGCCAAAAAGGCCAACACAGTGCTGGGCTGCATTAACAGAGGGATAGAATCAAGATTACATGAAGTATTAATACCACTTTACAATGCCTTGGTAAGGCCACACTTGGAATACTGCATCCAGTTTTGGTCACCACGATGTAAAAAAGATACTGAGACTCTAGAAAGAGTAGAGAGGAGAGCAACAAAGATGATTAGGGGGCTGGATGCTAAAACATATAAGAAACGGTTGCTGGAATTGGGTATGTCTAGTTTATTGAAGAGAAGGACGAGGGGGGACATGATAGCAGTGTTCCAATATCTCAGGGGCTGCCACAAAGAAGAGGGAGTAAATATATTCTCCAAAGCGTCTGAAGGCAGGACAAGAAGCAACGGATGGAAACTAATCAAGGAGAGAAGCAACATAGAACTAAGGAGAAACTTCCTGACAGTTAGAACAATTAACCAGTGGAACAACCTGCCTCCAGAAGCGGTGAATGCTCCAACATTGGGAATTTTTAAGAAGAAACTGGACAGCCATTTGTCCGAAATGGTATAATGTTTCCTGCCTGAGCAGGGGGTTGGACTAGATGACCTCCAAGGTCCCTTCCAACATTATTATTATTATTGTTGTTGTTGTTGTTATTGTCACTTTATTCTTCTAGAGACCCTGCAGATAAATAAGTCTGGTTTGTATGAGCTAGCAAGCTTTGCAGTTAAGGAGGGACTTGGATCTGTTTTTGATTTGTCCAAGGGGCTTAATATACACCTTTCCATGGCTAAAGAGATATCAATTGGTTTGTAGCTACAGCAAAACATTTATTACTATAGTTTTCTCCTCTGGCTATAGATCTGACTTTGGAAATGAGAGAAGGAGAAAACCATTAATGGGAGAGGGGGAACTTTTGGAAAAGGATGTGCAAGCCTATGAAAGACAAAAGCATGAGAAACAAACTCAGAATTATTCTGTCATGATTGGGTTTTCGTAAAAGGTACGAAAGGGAGAAACTCTCACAGTTCTGTTTTTCTGCCCCAGGACAGAAAAGGACAGTCACAGAATTTCTGCTCTGCCCGTTTCTTGACCTTGTCTACTTTGAAGGGATGTGTGTGGAGGGGTTGTCAATAGTGCCACAATTTCCCAAGGAAAAGACTCTCCTGTAAAAATAACTGGAACTTGAACTGGGGATCTATAGCACATTACAGGTAGTTCTCGACTTACAACCATTCATTTAGTCACTTTAATTTACAACCATTTTCACACTTAAGACCATTGCAGCATCCCCATGGTCACATGATCAGAATTCAGATGCTTGGAAACTGGCATGTATTTATGACAGTTGCAGGATCTCAGGGTCATGTGATCTCCTTTTGTGACCTTCCAACAAGCAAAGTCAATGGGGAAGCCAGATTCACTTAACAATCATGTGACTAACTGAACCACTGTAATGATTCACTTAACCACTGTGGCAAAAACAAAAGGTCATAAAACGAGTCAAAATTCACTTAACAACTGTCTTGTTTAGGAACACAAATTTGGGGCTCAGTTGTGGTTGTAAGTCAAGAACTACCCATAAATCCAACATTTTGTTGGGGGAAAGGGGACAGTACAAATCCATTTCTTTCGTATCTGTAAAACCATCCAAACTGGGGGTGTTGACTTGGGAGAATCCAAACAAAGTGTGATCTCTATTCCATTCCTTATTGGCAGCTAGGCCAGTCACTTGAAACATGACTGTGTGTGTGTATGTGCATGTATGTATTTGTGAGATTCATTACCTCAAGGAAAGGCCAGGCAAGATGATAGAAACCTCTGTGTGGGGAACAAGGAGGCTATGAATTCCACTCAGAGAGGTAGGCGATGGCTGGGAACTCAGAGCGTGGGTAGCTGAAGCAAGAATCAGACTGAAGGAGTTTGGAAGCCAAGAGAGATGCTTGTCACTTGCCCCTTCTTTATTGAGCAAGCTGGGAAAAATGTCTAGCCTACAATTAGCACACTGTTTCTTCCTCAAAACATGAACAACAACGTGGGCTGTCTTTGATCCCTTCCTTTCCCTAATGGAGAAGCCCAGATTTTGCTTATGAACTTTAGGGCTTTACCCAGAGGCTTGTGAACAGCTGCTTGTGAAGACCCAGTATCCTTCAGAAGAGGCCAGGGTGGGGTACATTACAGCCCACATCCAGAGCCTTGGTTTTTATCCTTTGGGCTCATGTGAAGGATGGATTCAGATGAGGAGAGGCAGGTTGGGAGAACTTGAATGGTATTTGGGGAGCGGGGAGCTTTCCAAGGGCAGTTACTTCATCTTGCTATGAGTGTATCACCCTCATGTGTTTTGGGTTCTAGATACAGCCAGAGATCTCCCCCAAATGCTGAAAATCATGAAAAAAAACCCCATATTTTTTGTTTGAAATATAGTCTGCAGCAGGGCTGCATGAATGTTCTGAGTTTCTATTGGGGAGCAGTTGTGACATTAACTATTCAGTGCAGGACATAATAGTTTTACCTAATACAGTCCTTGGTTGTATAAACAGAGGCATAGAATTTTGTTCAGTCTAGTTCCAAAGTACAGGTAATCCTGAACTTACAACCATTCATTAAGTTACAATGCCATTGAAAAAAGTGATTTATGACTGTTTTTTACACTTATGCCCTTTGTAGCATCCCCATGGTCATGTGATCAGAATTCATGTGCTTGGCAACTGGCATGTATTTATGATGGTTGCAGTGTCCCAGGGTCATCTGATAACCTTTTGTAACCTTCCAAGAAACAAAGTCAATGGGGAAGCCAGATTCATTTAACAACCATATTACTAATTTGGCAACTACAGTGATTCACCTGTGAATCAGAATCAGAATAGAGCTGGAAAAAGACCTTGGAGGTCATCTAGTCCAGCCCCCTGCTCAAGTAGGAGACCCTATACCATTTCAGACAAGTGACTGTCCAGTCTCTTCTTTAAAACCTCCAGTGATGAAGCAAGCTGTTCCACTGGTTAATTGTCCTCGCTGGTGGAAATTTCTCCTTCCTAACATAAGAATGCTTATAAAATAGGACACAAAAAAAAATAGCAAAAAAAAAGCTAATACAATCCTTGTTTGTATAAACAGAGGCATAGAATCAAAATCATGTGAAGTATTAGTATTGCTTTATAAAGCCTTAATAAGGCCACACCTGGAATACTGCATCCAGTTTTGGTCACCACATTATAAAAAAGATGTTAAGACTTAGGAAAAAGTGCAAACAAGAGCAACTAAGATGATTATAAAGGCCTGGAGACAAAAACATATGAAGAATGGTTGCAAGAATTGGGCGTGGCCAGTCTAGAGAAAAGAAGGATTAGAGGTGACACGACAACAGTATTCTAGCATACTAGAATGCCACAAAGAAGAGGGGGTCACCTTAAGTTCCAAAGCACCTGAAGGTAGGACAGGAAGCAATGGATGGATACTAATCAACGAGAGAACCAACCTAGAACTAAGGCAAAATTTCCTGACAGTCAGAACAATTAACCATTGGAACAACTTGTCTTCAGAGGTTGCTATTAAGCTAAGCAACTTTCATATAAAGAACAGTTGCTGGAATTGAGTGTGTCTAGTTTAATGAAAAGTACGACTGGGTGACATGATAGCAGTGTTCCAATATCTAAGGGGTTGCCACAAAGAAGAGGGGGGTCAATCTATTCTCCAAAGCACCTGAAAGTAGGACAGGAAGCAATGGAGGGTTACTAATCAAGGAGAGAACCAACCTAGACCTAAGGCGAAATTTCCTGACAGTCAGAACAATTAACCAGTGGAACAACTTGTCTTTAGAGGTTGTGGGTGGTTCATCACTGGAGGGTCTTGAAGAAGAGGTTGGACAGCCATTGGTCTGAAATGGTATAAGGTCCCTGCTCGAGCAGGGAGTTGGACTAGAAGACCTCCAAGGTTGCCTCCAGCTCTATTCTGGTTAACTATCTCACGTAGCAACAGAAATTTTGGGCTCAATTGCAGCCATAAGTTGAGGACTATTTCTACCTTCTCTTGGAAAACAAAGCTTTGAAAGGGGACTCTGACTGAAATGTGCTTTCGTATTAACTGCTTTCATTTCAAGGGGAATTCACAAGAAGGAGGTGAATTAGCAATCTTGCTAAATTACTTCTGAGTAAAACATAAGAACTGCAGATCAAGCATTTAACTTTCTTCTTCCTGAGCTCTTTCCTTTCCTTCCTTTTTTTTAAACAAACAAAACATCAAAAAAGGGAAGAAGAAAAATAGACCACACTTAAAAGCAAAAAGGAAAAGAAAGTTTTTTTCTTCATAATTTTGTTAAAGATAATATTACACAAATTAAACTAACACAACTACATGATGCAGAAATATATGTTTTTTTTTTTAAAAAAAATGTGTGTTTGCATATGGGCTTGTTACACACAATACACACACACACACACACATCGATTTAGAAATAAATGCAAATATTTTAAACATCCAAATTCAATATTTCTAATCACAACATATGTGCAGAAGGGGACAAATATTTAAAGTAAGAGTTAATCCTTATTGTTATTTTTTTTGTGAGCACACTGGTACACATTAAAGATGAAATTCTGTTGTCGGCTCTCAAAAGTATACACATACATAACACACATACAAACATGCTATATACACACATATGTATATACCTACACCCTTACACATAAATACATATAAATACATACTAGATAGGGGAACCAGATTTGCATATGTGTACCTTGATTGCAAGGGTGCTTAATAATAATAATAATAATAATAATAATAATAATAATAATAATAATAATAATAACACCAGTAATAATAATAATAATAATAATAATAATAATAATAATAATCCATCCTGTGACGATACCTGTAATACCATCAAACATCCACATCTGCCTATCCCAGATCCTGGGTAAGGACTCGATAGGTAGACAAAATGCCAAATCCAGTCTGAACATCTGGCTGGCTGTGCGATGATCAATAATAATAATAATAATAATAATAATAATAATAATAATAATAATAATAATAATAATAAGAAGAAGAAGAAGAAGAAGAAGAAGAAGAAGAAGAAGAAGAAGAAGAAGAAGTTGGAAGGAACCTTGAAGGTCATCTAATCCAACTCCCTGCTCAGGCAAAAAACACTATACCATTTCAGACAAATGGCTGTCCAGTCTCTTCTTAAAAGGTTCCAGTGTTGAAGCATTCACAACTTCTGGAAGCAGGTTGTTCCACTGATTATTTGTTCTAACTGTCAGAACATTTCTCCTTAGTTCTAGTTTGCTTCTCTCTTTGGTTAGTTTCCATCCATTGCTTCTTGTCCTGCCTTTAGGTGCTTTGGAGAATAGCTTGACTGCCTCTTCTTTGTGGCAGCCCCTGAGATATTGGAACACTGCTATCATGTCCCTCCTCGTCCTTCTCTTCATTAGACTAGACATACCCAATCCAGCAACCGTTCTCTGATGTTCTCTGATGTTATGCTATGTTTCATTCCAGCCAGAGGAATTTCCGACATTTTAAGTACTGTTGATCCAATATAAGATACATTTTAATTTTTGAATATCTTGCAATAAGAAACCTGGTCACTAACAACAGGAGTTCAATTGGTTTCTTAAGTTGTCTCACTTTGTACGTCTTCAGAAAATAAGTGCAGGAAACCAACCAAAAAAAAAAATATATAATATGCAAGCTTGTTGGATAATTTTCCTAGTTTGCTCAAAAATGTTCTGATCAACCCAAGTAATGGGACATTGCCACCAAAGTTGATGATATGTACCAACATGACTATCACTCTCCCAATACTTTCTATGGAGGTACAATTTATATAACTGTATTTTTAACTGAATGCAAGATCATCTATGAGTTATAGGTAGTCCTTGAGTTACAACCGTAATGGAGCCTGCCCATCATAATCATATCTCATGATGGTCATAAATGCAGACCAGTTGCAGGGAGCTCAGAGTACAGGCATGAGATCAATAGTCAGAACTTTGACTCTGGGATATAAGTACCTTTCAGGTAGGTCTACTGCAGTGGTTCTCAACCTGTGGGTCGGGACCCCATTTGGGGTCGAACGACCATTTCACGGGGGTCGCCAAACAATGCAGTCCGCCATTTTTTCCCCCTTTTCCTTAGCTGTGCTACTCCCTTTTATTCTATTGGCTTTTGAAAGCCAATAGAATAGACTCTCTTGAATAGAGTTTAATTCTGTGGGCTTTCAAAAGCCAATAGGAATTGTCCAGGCTGTCTCTGCCCTGCTGAGCCCGCCAAAAGTCCCATTCTGCAAACGGTGCTGCACCAGTTGAGTAGTCCTTGACTTACGACCGGTTGGGGGTTACGGCATTAAAAAGGTTGAGAACCACTGGCCTACTGGAACTTTGAACGATTGCTAAGGGACCAGTCATAAGACGAGGACTATTGTATTTCCATTCTTACACCATGGTATGCATAGCCATAGCCATAATTTTCCTGCACTCTATTTCAGGAATACTGAAAGTTTTAGTCTACCTAACTCATCTGAAAATCAGCAAGTCATAGGAAGGAAGTGGCCAAAAATGGCTGACAAGTTCAGCAATGGCGAGAGTTGCCTCGTCTTTTTTTTTTTATTAAAAGTTTTTTATTTTTTCCATGTAAACATTAAAAAAAAAATACAATACAATTGGCAAGCTGAGAAGCAATAATTGATGGACAAGCAAAAGCATGCTTCGAACCTGACATTATTCGTGAAAGAAATTACAAAAGAAGGGATTCAATCTGAAATCAAGAAGTGTGATAGAAACCATTACTGGAACTCCAGCTTGAATGTCAGAAGGTGAAACAAGGTATACCCATTTCTTGAAAGTTGGTATGCAACAAATAAACAAACCCCAATTTCTAGGCATGAATCTTACCATCCATTGGATGCTGAACCCAGATTTATCCTGTTCTTAAACCTCAGCTCACCTTTCCACACTTTTCCTTTTAAGGAGCTCAAGAGGAATATCAGCCTGGGCTTCCCATGACAGAAACCAGGTCCAGACCTGCTGATCTCCAGCAGAGCAGATGAATCACATGCCTTTCAGACATTGCCCTGGGACTAAATCACCCAACCAAATAACTTGGTGGGTGCATAGTTGTCATTGTTTCTCACTGAAAGAATCTTCTAGCCTTCTGATATCCTGCTTGGAACTAGTCAAACCAGTTCTCCAATTCTTCAGAACATCTTTAGATGATAGCTACTTCCTACCGCTGGGGGCAAAAATACCATAGGAATGCAGGTTATGAAAGAGACAAGTCTACCTCTGCTTTTTTACTCCTCCTTTGTCTAAATCTGTTTGTACTATCTAGGAAGGATGACTCCAGGGCAAGAATCAAGAAAGTAAGGGAAGGAAGGTGCAGAGAAGAGGCAAGAACGTTGCACTGAATGTTGCACAGATGAGATATATATAATATAATAATAATATCCAGATGAGATCTGCCCTGCAACGGGATGAGGAAACAGGCAGAGAATGATATTCAAAGGAAACAAGTTTTAACACAAAGAAGTCAATGACCCATTTAATGAAGAGAGAGAGGCTCTCTGTGCATGCTCAGGATCCTTTCTTCTTTTCCATTGCTGCAGGCACTTCAAGCTAAAGTTGAATAGGGTGCCTCAAGGGAAAACTCACAGGGAATTAATTCTCACAATGCACTGCTTTGGGAACAAGCCAGGCTCCCTGTGGCATAGGTGTGTCCCCAAAACTAATACAATAAAGTGGGTTTAATTGCAGAGTTAATGAAAATCATGTTCAATGAATTAAAGGTGGAGAAAATGATTCTCCCATTTCAATTAAAAAAAAGCTCCCCATTTGGCCTATAGACCCACATCAAGCTTGCAGGAGTTGGATGGCTGCTTGTTGTGATTCTCAGCTTTAGGACAAATGAAACTGGGAAAATGGAAAATGAATTTTTTTAAATTAAAGTACAAAATCTGAATTAAAGATGAAGAAAAGTGATAGAAAGTGTAAGAAAAAGTAGAAATAAAGGAAAGGAGAGGAAAGGAAGTTTCTTATCTTCTTGACAATGGTTATAGTTGTCTCAAAGTTTACACCATATTTTCTTTCTTTTCATAAACTACTTTTTAATCTTCAAACCTGTATATCACGTTTATTTTTCTCATTTTTTCAGCAAACAGTCCATAAGGGATTTCCAGGCACTAATAAATGTAGTTATTGATCTTTATCTAATCAAACAAGTTAATTTTGCCATTTCCTTTGTGGGATGTCAAAGTTTTTCCATTTTTTATGCATATAGTAGCTTCTTAGGGGTAATCTTCCGTGGCTCTTTTCTAATTGACTGCCCATTAATCCCAGCAAAAAAAAAAAATCTGATTTTAGTTGAATATTGATCATTATATGTATTTGAAACTAAAATTTTCTGGGTTTTTTTGAAGTCCACCAGGTGAGATAAAAATGTTCCCCACATTTCCAACATGAATTTGACAATATCTTTATACATTCTGGACAAGTTTTCTGGAGTCATATACTTCTCCCACACTGCCCACCTTCTCTCACAATCGGTGAACTTTTTCAGAGGTGTAGGCACAGGGCTGTAAGACTCCATCATGATTCTTTTACAATAGTACAGCTCCGATGGCCATATTGCTGGCATCAGCTTGAATCACAAAGGGTTTCCCTGGACAAGGATGCTTTAGGACTGGTTCAACCACAAATGGTCTTTTTAAATTCTCAAAAGCAGTTTGACAGTTCATAGTCCATGCTAGCGGCTGGCCCGATCGCAGCTTCCCCCTATCTTTGCCTGTTTTCAGAAAGTCTGTGAGGGGTAAAGCAATTTCAGCAAAGGAGGGGATGAACTATCAATAAAAGTTGGCAAATCCCAGAAAGCTCTGAGGCTGTTTGTGAGTCTTTGGGGATAGCCATTCTGTTACAGATTTCACTTTAGCCGGGTCCATCTCAATGCCCTCGCTGGAAATTCTGTAGCCAAGATAATCTAGTGGGTTCTGATGGAACTCACACTTTGATAATTTAACATAAAGTTTGGCATTCATCAGTTTCTTTAGCACTTCTCGCACTAGTTTTACGTGATCAGCCATATTTGTGCTGTATATCAGGATGTCATCAAGATGCACCAAAATTCCTTTGTATAAGTGGTCATGTAGTACCTGGTTGATCAGCTGCATGAAGACAGCTGGAGCCTCCTGTAGTACAAAACGGCATGACTTTAAATTGATAGGTCCCCATGGGACAGTTTAAAGCAGTTTTCCATTCATCTCCTTTTATTCTTACTGGGTAATATGCCTCTCTCAGGTCCAATTTAGTGAAGACACTCCCCTTCACCAGATGTCTTAGTAACTGCTTCTGTTCACAGCGTTTAACTCTTTATAGTCTACGCAGAGACAAAGCGACCCGTCTTTTTTCTCTTTAAATAACACTGGAGCTCCCACCTGAGATTTAGTCTGTTCAATAAATCCTCTCGCTAAGTTCTAGTTCACATACTGCTGCATTTCCTCCGTTTTGAGGGGGGTCATGGCATACATCCTCAGCCATGACATACATCCTTCCCCCTGATACAAAGTAACAAAGAGCAATTCCCACCCCCAATAAACTGTTATAAATCACATTCCCCAATTAGCTTAAAGGGCTTTCTCCTTAGCTCCACAGCCCTCCAAAATGTTATCAGCTTGTCCTCGGGTTCCCACTACAGTGTTATGTTATGGCTAGCTGAGCTTACATTCCAATCTCCCCCCTTCTCTGCTGCATCTAATTTCTAAAGCAAGGAAAAGCACGTTAAAGGAATAGAGAAAATGGCTGCATTTTCATCAGTTGTCAAAGCAGGAACATCCAATATTAGCAGTGTTGACAACAACAACAACAACAATAATAATGTTGGAAAGGACCTTGGAGATCATCTAGTCCAACCACCTACTTAGGCAGGAAACCTATACCATTTCAGACAAATGGCTGTCCAGTTTCTTCTTAAAAAATTCCAGTGTTGGAGCATTCACAGCTTCTGGAGGCAGGTTGTTCCACTGATTAATTATTCTAACTGTCAGGAAATTTCTCCTTAGTTCTAGATTGCTCCTCTCTTTGGTTAGTTTCTATCCATTGCTTCTTGTTCTGCCTTCAGGTGCTTTGGAGAATAGCTTGGCTCCCTCTTCTTTGTGGCAGCCCCTGAGATACTGGAACACTGCTATTATGTCATCCCCTAATCATCTTTGTTGCTCTTCTCTGTACTCTTTCTAGAGTCTCAACATCTTTTTTACATTGTGGTGACCAAAACTGGATGCAGTATTCCAAGTGTGGCCTTACCAAGACTTTGTAAACTGGTATTAACACTTCATGTGATCTTGATTCTATCTCTCTGTTAATGAAGCCTAGCACTGTGTTAGCTTTTTTGGCAGCTGCAGCATACTGCTGGCTCATATTTAAGTGATTGTCCACTAGGACTCCCAGATCCCTCTCACAGTTACTACTATTGAGCAAGGTACCACCTATACTATACTTGTGCATTTGATTTTTCTTGCCTAAATGTAGAACCTTACTTTTTTAGTTTCCATCTGTTGCTTTTTGTCCTGCCCTCAGGCGCTTTGGAAAATAGCTTGACTCCCTCTTCTTTGTGGCAACCCCTGAGATATTGGAACACTCCCATCATGTAACCCTTAGTCCTTCTTTTCATTAAACTAGACATACCCAATTCCAACAACCATCCTTTGTTGCTCTTCTCTGCACTCTTTCTAGAATCCCAACATCTTTTTTATATTGTGTTGACCAAAACTGGATGCGGTATTCGAAGTTTGGGGTTACCAAGGCATTATAAAGTGGTATTAACACTTCATGTGATAGAATTCACTAGTAGAATAGAATCATTAAAGAAAGGATGCAAAAGGAGGGACAGAATGAAATGTGAATGACAAAAATATTTATTTATTTTTAATATTTATTTATTTTATTTATTTATTTTTAAATTTTAAATAAATCAATGAAATGGTTAAATTGTCCCACAGCCAGTTGTCCTGTGGCAAATTGGCCATGGTGAATTGGTTGTGGTGGATTGGCTGCAGAGACTTGACTACAGAGAGTTAGCTGTGGTGAATTTTCCCTATTCCACCTGAGAATACCATGGGAAGTCATGAAAACAATAGGTTATTGAAAAAAATCAACCCAGATTTCTCACTCTAGGCACAAATGACCAGGCTCAAATTCTCCTACTTTAAATATATGATGTGAAGATCCATCTCTCTGGAGAGGGCAGTAGTGCTAGGAAAAGTGGAAAGAAAATAAGAAGAGGACACCAGCAGCAAGATTAATTGACTCAGTTAAAGTTGTGACCATTGAGAGACTTGAAATAACATGCCAGGGATAGATTGTAATAGAGAGAATCTACAGTATCTACATAGTCACTTGGAGTTGGAAACAACAATGTCACATTATGAATTATATCAAAATCTCCAACACAATCAAAGGAGGAGAGGTTAAGTGAAGATTGAATTAATTTGGGGGGAGAGGCTATCATTGCTCTAAAAAGGAAAACAGAGTAGAGGTAAACAGAACAGAGATGAGGAGATGGTAGAGGAGGTAAACAGAATAGATCTTGTAGCAATTGAGCCATATTCCTTACAAACAAATTTTTGCTAATCTCTTCTCTCCATTTGTACATTTTCCACCAAAAGGAACCAGTAGTTTTCTGTAATTATCTCTTGGAGCATGAGCAATTGACCTTAGGGAGGGTTTATTCAGTTCATCCTGTTGATCCAAACTACAGTGCACTAACAGATGAAAGGACTTTGTGTGTTTATGCATAGAGGAATGAAGGAGAATATTTGTAGAATCTTTGTAGTTCGGGGTTGAAATGAGGAGTCCTTGGTGCTCTCTGAGCTTGGCTGTTTTCTTGCAGATGTTTCATTATCCAAACTACAAAACATCATCAGTGCTGATAATGATGATGATGATATCTACTTTGAGTAATGAAATGTCTGCAGAAAAGCCAAGAACCAAGGACCACTCATGATCAAGAATGCTTCAACCCTCCAGGTCCATTGGAAGGAGAGCAAGGGGAAATGACACATCTTAATCCAGAACTTCCTGGATGAGGAGATTCCCATCATTTGCTCAACTTTGACTCCCACCTAGCCCATGTCTCGACAGGCTCAGAATGGCTCCATGCCGACAGTGTAATGAGTCTTTTGGTCCTTGGCCAAGCTCTTAATACAATTTGCTCAATGTTGTGTTTATTGACCAGGCTGAGTGTTGACGTACAGTATATGTATAGGCATGGCAGTGGAGAAAGGCAACATGCTGAATGTGGGAAAGGACTTTGGGAAAGGAAGAGGAAGTTGAGAAATAGAAAAGAAACGAGCAAAACTCAACCTAGAAATATAGATCCTTCCATTTCAATCAGGCAATGAAGCCATTCCCCATTTCAGCCTAGGGCTGCCTTAACATTTTGCTTTTTTCTAAACCATGGTGACCATAAGGGCATTGTGTTAAATTTTCAGCTCAAGCAACATCTTTTACAGAATATTGGAGAAAACACATCTGGTGGACTGCATATGGTGTTGTTGTACAACATGGTTTGATTATTTTTAAATTGAAAAATCCAAATAAAGCATGAAGAATGCTCTAAAGGTCAAAGACAGAATGGAAAACATAGATCTCTGCTATGTCTCTACAGTTCCTGGAGGTTGATTTGCTAGGTCCAAAATCAAGAATGTCACATCGTGATTCTTCCAACCTGAGTATAGGAGATGACCAGCCTAAGCCTGAGGGAGGGGTCAAATGTATCATCAGTCATGAGTTCCTTTGCGCCTACAAGAGATCTAAGTCCAGCCGACCTTGAATTCCTTTTGATTCTTATTTATCACCAATTTGCTTTGACTCCTTAGTAGTTCAGATTCTTGTAGAGAGTTTAAGCTTGCCATAAATCTTTATACCCATATGAACTGCCTGGATCTTCTGATTTCCCTGGTGCTTAATACTGAGTTATTTATTGTTTCACACCTATAGGCAAAATCTTGCCAGACTGAACATTCTACTATCTGCATTTACAATATACTCTATTAGGAAAGGGCTATCTTGACCATCTTTCTCTAATACATAATATCTGGGTGAGTTGTCTCTTACTCCTCTAGAAGGTATGCCCTTCCTCCTGAGAATTCACCTCCCCACTGCATTCCAATACAGATTTTTTTTATTAAACAGTATTTTCCCAGCTATCTATCTACCTATCTATCTACCTATTTATCTGTCTGTGTATATATATGAATGCACTGCCTTTACACCAAAGTGGGAGAATCTGTGGCTCTTCACTCAATCGTGAACTACAACTTCCAGCAATCTGGTGGTGAAAGACATTGGGAATTGTAGTTTGGAAAGATCTGGGGACTCAGAAAGATCTGGAAGCAGAGGCAGATATTTCCAAGGTCTACCTTCATTGGCATTGTGTCATGACTCAAAGGGAAGGGATCCTCATCCATTTTTGTGCGTGCTGGCTTTGGAACTTCAGTACCTTGGCGAGGAGTGTCCATCGTAACTTCAAAGTGACCAGTCAGTAAGCAAGGACTACTTATAGGAGTAGGAAGAAGACCAAGAAGTAATCCAGCATGACAGATACTGAAGCTGAAGCTCAAATACTTTGGCCACCAAATGAGAAGAGAGGACTCATTGGAAAAGACCCTGATGCAGTGAAAAATTGAAGGCAAAAGAAGAAGGCAATGGAGAGGATGAGATGCAATGGGCATGAATTTGGGCAAAGTCCAGGATACAGTGTAGGACAGGAGGGCATGGCATACTATGGTTCATGGGTTCATGAAGAGTCGGACATGACTTAGTGACCAAACAACAAATTCCAGCATGAACTGGGCCTTCAGTTAAATTTACAGCATCTGAAACAGCTTCCCTCCTGTCATCCTGGTGACCCCTAGATATATTCAGATTAAAACCTCCACAACTGCATACCAGTTGCAATTGGTACCAGGTTAGGGATGGATAACCTAAAGGAGTGGTGGCGAATCTATAGCATGCGTGCCAGAGGCGGCACTCCGAGCCCTCTCTGTGGGCACACACGCTCTGCCCCAGAGACGGCAACCGTCCCTCTTCAATCAGTCGCCCGCTCACTGGCTGATGTCCCACATGGCAGGATGCATCTCAGCACCCATGTGCTCGCTGGCCTCTGTGTGCAGGGGCCGATGGTGTCAGGCAGTAGTCGCCCCGGCTCCTGCCTCACCTTTGCCTGTGACAATGGCACCCCTGCCCTGCCTTGCCTTGCTTCGCCTTACCCCACAGGACGAGCCTCCTGCCCACCACCCCACCTGCCAGAGACCCCCTGGATCTCCCCCAACTCTGCCTGGCCCCCACAGATGTCCCTCCCCACAAGCAACATCGAGGTGATCACACCCACATTGGCCACACCCACCCAATCTGCCATGACCACCACAGCCATGCCCATCCAGTGGACCACGCCCACCTGGCACCCGGCGATAAATAAGTGGGTTTTGGGTTGCAGTTTGGGCACTCGGTCTCTAAAAGGTTCGCCATCACTGACCTAAAGGGCATACTTAATTAAATAACAAGATCAGATCAGGCAGAGCAATGAGCTCTCTGTATTAATGAGGTATCTCCCTGGACAGAACATAGGATGATTTTGATTTATAGAGGATGCACAATAAAATGCTTTTGTCAAGCTGCTGAGAAGGTTTGGCTGTTGGGACTCCTAGATTTCTTGATAAAATGAAAGGATAATTAAGTTCTTTTTAATTATAGCAATGTGTCTCCGAATAGCTTCATATGCCTCTTCTTCAGCCTGTGTAGCTCTTTGAACAGACAGTAAGAATGACTGATGGAGGTTTCCACTTTTTCATATCCAGCCCAAACTTTTTTTTTTCTTGATTCTTTCCTAACAAAGCTAAGGCTGAGATCCCATTCAGCACTATCCCACCAAGGATGCTTTCTATAGAACGTAGAATCGTGGGGCTGGAAGGGACCTTGGAGGTCTTCTAGTCCAGTGGTTCTCAACCTTTTTAATGCCTCAACCCCCAACCGGTCGTAAGTTGAGGACTACTCAACCGGTCGTAAGTCGAGGACTACTCAACTGGTGCAGCACCATTTGCAGAAAGGGACTTTTGGTGGGCTCAGCAGGGCAGAGACAGCCTGGACAATTCCTATTGGCTTTTGAAAGCCAATAGAATTAGACTCTATTCAAGAGAGTCTATTCTATTGGCTTTCAAAAGCCAATAGAATAAAAAGGAGTAGCACAGCCAGGGAAAAGGGGGAAAAAATGGCAGACTGCGTTGTTTGGCGACCTCCGTGAAATGGTCGTTTGACCCCAAATGGGGTCCCGACCCACGGGTTGAGAACCACTGTGCTAGTCCAACCCCCTGCTCAAAGCAGGAAACCTCATACCATTCCCGTCCAATGGTTGTCCAATCTGTTTTTGAAAACTTTCAGTTTTACTAAATAAATATATTTATTTATCACATTTCTACACTCCCCTCATTTTACCAAGGTGATTCTGGGTGGTTTGCAGCGAAAATAATAATTTTTAAAAAGCTAGATGAAGCATAAATCTCCAAAACCACTTTAGAACCAGAGGAGAGATCTGTGCAGTATCTCTGAGCATGGCCAGAATACTCCCCCCCATTGCTCAGCAATCACAAGGGAGGTTAGGAGCAGAGAATGGAATTTAGAAGCCCAGGAAAAACAAGAGCATCCTCTTCCTCTTTCGCTTGGTCCTTTGTAGATTGGCACTTTCAATTTTAACAGTCCAGAAGGATCAGCCAGAAGATAGCCAAAGTGGAAGAATGTTTTTTATTGTGATTGAACTGGGAAAGGGAGGGGCAGGAAACACACCACTTCCTTCTTTTTAATCTGGCAGTTTTGCAATGAGACGGGGTGGAGTAGGAAATTAGACTAGCAAAACCATGGTGGTGGGGGGAATAGCTAGGAGGGTTCATCCCTTTATCACAAAGGACCACATGAAGTCGAAAGTCCAGATGCAAATAAGATTGACCAGATGCAAAAGCAGGTGGGGCAGACTTGTTTGGTTCCTTATTAAGGAGAAAAGAAAAAAATTCCTTCAGGTTCAGTCTGGAGGCTGCTACAGTTTATTAATGTAAGGGTGGACAACAGTGCTGGTAAGATTGATAGGCTGATTCTCTGGATGTTTTTAAAGAGAGTTTCAAGTTTCTTGTCCTCAAGGTTGAAAAACAAAATAAGAAGGCAAGGAAATGCCTTCCGTTTCTAAATTTAATTTGCACGTAGGTATAGTTGCTTTTTCTGGACAAAGGAAACATGAATTTATAGGAGATTGAAATTACAGACCAAGTTGCCTTCGTGCCAAAGATTTTAATGCCA
Organism: Crotalus tigris; assembly: GCF_016545835.1. Classification (NCBI taxonomy): domain Eukaryota; kingdom Metazoa; phylum Chordata; class Lepidosauria; order Squamata; family Viperidae; genus Crotalus; species Crotalus tigris. The sequence goes on along the minus strand of NW_024097325.1, from coordinate 194,222 downwards.
GATCTCCTTAATCCAAGTCCAATGTGTGTCTGTGTCTGTGTCTGTGTCTGTGTCTCTTTCTCTCTCTCTCTCTCTCTCTCTCTCTCTCTCTCTCTCTCTCTGTGTGTGTGTGTGTGTGTGTGTGTGTATGAATGACTTCAAGTTAGTTTTTTGACTCTTGGCAACTGCCTGGACAAGTCCCTGCAGTTTTCTTGGCAAGGTTTTTCAGACATGGTTTGCCATTGACTCTTTTCTAGAATGGAGAGTGAATGACTGGCCTAGAGTCACCCAGCTGGTTTTGTGCCTAAATCAGGACTAGAACTCAGGATCTCCCAGTTTCCAGCCTGGTGCCTTAACTGCTACACCAAACCGATTCATTCTTCTTAACCTGTCTCATTTTTTCTGCAGCTTTATCTTCCCCTCTCCTCTTAGGCCTCCTGGCTACTGAACTGGGGTAGCAAAAATACGTCTTGGATGTGTGCCCCTTTCTAGTGATGGTTATTGTCGGAGAATAGAAATTCTGGATCCAGAAATGCAGGCAAAGCTCTCAAATTCCTCTAGCCCTTTTTACAAAGCAAACCCTGGGGCACAAATCCAGCATCTTCTTGGAAACTTGAGAAAGTGCAAAAATCACTGTGCCCTTCCAACTGCAGTAAAAAAAAAATTGGCAATGGCTTTGGTGCATTGGAGAGCTGCTGTTGTCTGTACTGGGAATTAAACTGGGGGACAATTTAAGCAAACTGTGCTGTGAAGAAGGGATGACAAGTGTGAAATGACTTTAGATGTCCAGCTCATTAGAGGCTCTAAATTTTTCAAGAAGTTGCTGTCTCCTTTTGGTCTCATTACTTGCTTCTTCTTTAATGACTTCTAGCTGCTGACGCTCCTGTTACCTTCTCTGGATTGACCCTTTTCCTGCCAATGGATTCTCAGTGGAATTGCAGTCCATAATGATCCAGTAGCTTGTCTAGCCTAGATTGCATTTAGATTTTATTGACAGGAAAGAAGGAAGGCAGGAAAAGGAACTGCTGGCTTTGAAATTTTGCCTAAAAACAAACCAAGATCCAAATAGATCAAGAGGACTAGAATTCTGAGGAGAGGAATCAGGAATGGGAATTGTATTCCTGGTTCTCTAACTTGGCTGTGGAAAACGAAGTGGGAGATATGCATCTGCTGAGGGCACAAAAGACAAAATGGGAGAAGGTGTGCAAAGGTCAGCAGAATAGCGGAATAGTAGAATAATAGAATTGAAAGGGACCTTGAAGGTCTTCTAGTCCAACCCCCTCCTCAGGCAGGAAACTCTGTACCATTTCAGACAAATGGTTATCCAGTATCTTCTTTAAAATGTCCAGTGTTGGAGCACTCACAACTTCTGGAGGCAAGTCATTCCACAGATTAACTGTTCTAACTCTCAGGAAATTTGACCTTAGTTCCATGTTGCTTCTCTCCATGGTTAGTTTCTATCCACTGAATACAAGATACTTGAACACTGCTATCATGTCACCCCTAGTCATTGGCGGGATTCAAATATGTGAACAACTGGTTCTCTGTGAAGATGCCGCTTCCAGAAGTCCATTCTGGGCTTGGGCAACAAAAAATTAGCTACCGGTTCTGCCGAAGTGATGTGAACTGGCTGAATCCTACCACTGCCCCTAATCCTTCTTTTCATTAAACTAGTCATCCCAATTCCTATAACCATTCTTCATTTGTTTTAGCCTCCAGCCCCCTAATCATCTTTGTTAAAGCACTTTTCACCTATAAGATAATAAAAATGACACACTCATTCAGTCACTGTGATTTGCGTTATCATGGTGCTTGAGGGATGACATCACTGCAGGCATGTTGTCATTTTGGCATCACTCCTCTTGGCTGCAGACACCTCTGGCAACAATCTTGTTTAGAAAAATAAACACCGAACTTTCTTTATGTCTGTGTGCACTTATCTCATCCTGTACAGCCCTGGAAAAGAGAAAACAAATAGAATTGACAGACAAATAACTTTTAAATCATAACAATGTTTTTTCTAAAGTTATAATACTTCCATTTTTAAATTTGTTTATTTATTAAATTTTAATCCTGTTATTCTTTCAGCAGTTCAAGGCAATGTATGTGGTACTGTTTCCATTTTTCCCCACAACAACCCTATGAAGAAGGTTTAGCTGAGGGGGGTGGAATCAGAGAGAGAAAACAAATCTGTGTGGCTGGCAGTGAGATTTGACAGCTGACTGTGAATCAGTACCTGGCTCTCTCTATTTTATAGTTCAACATTTAACTTGAATCCATTATTCTGTCTCCTGCTCTCTGGAATGATGGCAAACTGGTCTTGATCTTCTTCTGGAGGTCTTGCTTCTGGGACATTGTCCCTCTTTCTTCTCAAGGGTCAACATTTAGTCTCATCTTTTCCAGTCCTGTTTCTAGCTCTGCTTTATTGTCCTTCTTTGGACATTGTAGGAATCTATTCTGTCCATATTGTCTGAACATATAAAAGGATCCCCACCACTGCTCTGAATTTTTGGTTCCACTATTGAACTGCTCCTATTTTTAGACAATTGTTTCCACTAGTCAATGGCATTTTGCTCTCTACAGAAAGAGGAGGAACAGGAGGATTGGGTATACATGGAGAAGGGGAAGGAGAAAGAAAGAGATAGTGAACAAGGAAAAGGAGAAAGGATAGAAGGAGAAAGAGAAGAAGAAGCAAATGGAGACAGTTTATGAGGACAAGGATAAGAAAAAGGAGAAGGAGAAGTTTTATGAGGAGAAGGAAAAGAAAAAGGAGAATGTATTCGAGAAGGTTTATGAGGAGGAGGAGAAGAAGAAGAAAATATACAAGGAGAAAGAGAAAGAGAAGGTGTACAAGGAGAAGAAGAAAGTATATGAAGAAAAGAAGAACAAAAAGGAGGAGATACTCCAAGGTGAAAGCAGTTTTCACCAATCACATATTAAAAATGACATGCTCATGGAAATATTTTGAAGAAGTTTTAAACTGAAGTCTTTGGGAGAAACACATTCATTCGCTTCAGAAGTTCCTTGGGTGACTTTGGATCGCTTACTCCCTTTTCATATGACGATCTCCAGAGATGAACTTGGAGAAGAAATAGGGCAATTAGCAAAAGATGATTTAAGTCTAAGAAAGGAAAAGAAATTTAGAGTGATTCTGCCTTTGCTCCAAGGCTAGGTTTTTGTTCTTAACAATCTATTTCAGTAAGTTCCACTATTTCTTGTGGAGTCTGTTTCCTGAGAAGGCCTACTTTGTAGGGCTGATGCTCCCCTCAACCTACCTCACAAGGTTATTGTTCTAGGGAAAAAATAGGAGGAGAGAGCACTATGAAAGAAGGGGAACGACATTATCTGAAGTCTGGTATGGCCAAGGATGACTTCAGTCTGTCATGCTCCTGGGTGGAGGATAAAATGAGGCAATGAAATGAGAATAGAAAAAAAACGAAGAAACTGTCAGGACATGTTTATAGAAAAGGACCTTTATTGGCTTATTTCTGTATATTCTTGTAAAATGCATGCAGAGACATTTCCAACGTGAAAAACAACAAAATATTCCTTTGGGCCATTTTGGGGGCTTTTTCTATCGCTTAGTAAGTGTTCTTTATTGTCCATTTTATAAATTGTCAAAGACATTTACACTGTGTAGAAGTAAGAACATATGAGAAAGAGAAAATAAGTTAGGTGGGGGGGTCTTAGAAATCAGATTGTAGACTAAGGCCAGATGAGACTTTAATTAGAATTTTCACCAACTTTTATTTTACTTTGCAGGGCTGTGGGAGGCTACAGCCCTGAAGGAAAGTGATTAAAAACATAATTAAAAATATGTGCTTATTTACAACACAATTAAATTTACCAAAGCAATCTTTTAAATCTTTCTGTTTATCTTACACCCACACACCCTCACTCAGGATGCTTCTAGGAATGGTAGCTTCCTTCCTTCCTACCTACCTACCTTCCTTCCTTCCTTCCTCCCTCCCTCCCCTTCCCTCCCTCTTAATTTAATGATGGGGAAATAATGGAAAATAGACTTTGGATATGATTTGTTTTTTGTTCAAAATGATTTCCTTCCTTCCTTCCCTTCCCTTCCCTTCCTTCCTTCCTTCCTTCCTTCCTTCCTTCCTTCCTTCCTTCCTTCCTTCCTTCCTTCCCTTCCCTCCCTCCCTCCCTTCCTTCCTTCCTCCCTTCCCTCCCTCTTAATTTAATGATGGGGAAATAATGGAAAATAGACTTTGGATATGATTTTTTTTTTGCTCAAAATGATTTCCTTCCTTCCTTCCTTCCTTCCTTCCTTCCTTCCTTCCTTCCTTCCCTTCCCTTCCCTTCCCTCCTTCCCTTCCTTCCTTCCTCCCCTTCCCTCCCTCTTAATTTAATGATGGGGAAATAATGGAAAATAGACTTTGGATATGATTTTTTTTGTTCAAAATGATTTCCTTCCTTCCTTCCTTCCTTCCTTCCTTCCTTCCCTTCCCTTCCCTTCCCTTCCCTTCCCTTCCCTCCCTCCTTTTCTTCCTTCCTCCCCTTCCCTCCCTCTTAATTTAATGATGGGGAAATAATGGAAAATAGACTTTGGATATGATTTGTTTTTTGCTCAAAATGATTTCCTTCCTTCCTTCCTTCCTTCCTTCCTTCCTTCCTTCCTTCCTTCCTTCCTTCCTTCCTTCCTTCCTTCCTTCCTTTCCTTCCTTCCTTTCCTTCCCTTCCCTCCCTCCTTTTCTTCCTTCCTCCCCTTCCCTCCCTCTTAATTTAATGATGGGGAAATAATGGAAAATTGACTTTGAATATGATTTTTTTTTGCTCAAAATAATTCCCTTCCTTCCCTCCCTCCCTCCCTGTCTGCTTTGGAAAAGTAGAGACTCGTGCTGAAAGGTTTGTTTTGGAGTCCTTCCCTTTCTCCCATGCCAGCTGTGGTTGGAGAGGAAAAGGTTAACATCGGCAGGCACTCTCAGATTCAGGGACTGGGCTGGGCTTTGGGGAAGGCAGAGTTCCTGCCAGGGCAGAAAGAGAGAAGAACCCACTGCTGAGTCAAAGAAGTATTCTGGCAGGCAGGCAGGCAGATGTGAGCATACCATGAGATCAGGTGAGGCATTGAGAAGTAAGTTTGGGCTTGTGAAACCTTTGTTGTGGCAAAGAAGAGAGGAGAATTCTTGACTTTGCCTGTTTCATTCTGGTGATGAGCAACCAGAGAATCCAATGGTAAGGTAAGGACCTCCTCTATGCAATAAGGGGCACAGGGCTGCTGCTGATATACCTATATTTGAGAGAGGGAGAACTGACCCAGGATTTTGTGATCAATATTTGCTTACCAGAATGACAAAGACTGAGTTTGGCTGAGTTTGTTTTGGCTTAGCAAGGAGCTTTGATCTTCAAGGGAATGAGAGGGGCAAAGGAGTGTCACAGTATTTTACGTTTGGTCAGTCCAGCTAAATGTGGGGATGTCTGAATTCAGGTCCTCATTCAGAGATAAAGGTCCCTAGACAATCTACCACATTGGGTTGTAAGAAGTTTTTAAAAGTTGTCTATGTGGGAAAATCTCAGAAGAAGGTAGGACAGAAATTCTGAAGTCTGTTAATTCGAGAGGTGGGGAAGGAATAAATATATAAGATTCCTACTTTTAGGGGGTATTGATTTATTTCACCTATGCAACATTTATCTCCTTGATATTGTTTTTTCCTCTCTTTTCTGGACTCTTTCTGCTTCTCTGATTTCCCTGACCATCTTTTCTGTAGTTTTTTCTCCCTTTCTGTGATTCTCTCCCAACAATTTTTGAATCTGATTTAAAACCTACTTTCTGTCCATTCCAGTCTGAGCAGACTTTCCTCCAGAGATCGATCAAGTTGGTGAGAAAACAGGAGACGATCCCTTTGTCATCTTCTTCATTCATGAAGTTTTAGAGATGAATTCACTAAGGAATATTTTACACCCTTAATCAATTCTAAAAATGAAAGAGGTTGTGTTCAGAAGTACTCATTGAGGTTTCTTAATCTTGGGGCATTGTAGTGTAGTTTCTAAAATAAGGGGGGGGGGGAACTTGTAGGGTATTTAACTTATTTTTTCCTTGATACCAGAAAAACAGAGTGGAGATTTACTAGAAAGCTGGTTAGATCTGCCTGCTAAGTCATTTGTGTTTTATCTCTCCCCCCCCCCCAAAAAAGAGGAAAACAAACATTTCTAAAACTGTTTTTCTGGTGAAGGAAGCTGTAGCCCACAAAAACCTATGCTTTTTAATAAATCTATTAGTTGGAAAAGGCCTATCAGGCTCCACCATAGATTAAAACATCTGTTTCACAATGTTCAAGATGTCTCCCCACCCCCCCAAAGAACTGAGGCTAAATCCCAGGAAAAAATCTTATGACTTGGGATGGAGAGAGAGAGAGAGAGAGAGAGAGAGAGAGAGAGAGAGAGAGAGAGAGAGAGAGACTGGGGGTGGGGGGAGAAAGTTATTGGATGCATCTGATACATCTCCCCTGAAACATCACTTAATGATGTTCAGGTGTGCTATGACTACAGCCCTTGTGGTTTGTTCAATAAACCACACTTAAGCAATATGTAAATCCAGCCTAAACTTCCTCGTATTACAGCTACTTCAGCTGCCTGTAGCTTCATCTTGAGCTGGCAGAAAGGCTTTGAGGTGGTAGCAATGATAAGCAAAAAGAAAACAAAACTTCAGAAGTACAGATTGGGCTGCTTAAGATAGCAAAAATATGCTAAACGCCTACAAGGCAAACACTTTGGACCACTTAAGTAAATGGTGAGATATACTCTGTAAGATTCATTCAAGTTCTAGGAAATAAATCTGAGTGTTTAGATCAACTTTTAAACAAGGAAAGAACTTCATATATATACATACATACATACATTCATACATACATACATACATACATACATACGTACAACAGAAAGACGAAAATGCAAAAAGGGGGGGGAGAAAAATAGAAAAGGAAAAAAATAGCACAAAAGATTTATAAAGAAGATCTGATCCTTATAGCAGTCATAAATACATTACAGGTAGTCCTTGACTTAAAATAGAACATTTAGTGACCGTTCAAAGTTATAGCAACACCGAAAAAAGTGACTTATGACCATTTATCATACTTACGACCATTGCAGCATCCCCATGGTCATGTGATCAAAATTTAGAAGCTTGGCAACTGACTCACATTTATGACGGTTGCAGTATCCTAGGGTCATGTGATCCCCTTTTGCGACCTTCTGACATGCAAAATCAATGGGGAAACCAGATTCACTTCACAACCGTGTTACTAACTTAACAACTGCAGCAATTCACTTACCAACTGTGACAAGAAAGGTCATAAAGTGGGGCAAAACTCATTTAACACTCAGCAACAGAAATTTTGGGCTCAATTATGGTCGTAAGTCGAGGACTGCCTGTATGAATTTACCTTTTATACCATGGTTACAACACAACTCTCTTCTTTCCATAATCAATCCTATCTAATCATCAAAACTATAAATCATTTTTTTTTCTCTTTCAGGCAAAAGTCTGTAAAGGAGTAGAATAGGAGAGAACTTTAAAGGCGGCCTCAATTAATCTTTAATCGCAGTCTCTCCGTCTGTTGTTTTCTTATCTAGTTCTTTCTGTTTTACATTTCCAGCACTGAAGCTACCAACGTGTTTTCTCACATTGGATTTTGCTGAAACTACTGTTGAAATTACTGCTACTTCTGGTGTTTTGACTGCCTTCTTATCATCTGGTTGAACTCCTCTGCTCTGTTGTGACTTTTCTTCTTCCTTGAGAGTTTCTGTTTCCCAGTTACTGGACACCATGGCCTCTAGTGGATGTTGGAATTTTTCATATCTAATGGGTCAAGAAGAGGATGCTTGCTCACCATGCTGACTCCTGTGGTTGAAGAGTAAGTGAGACCGTCTCCAAAGTGGGACTTCAGTGAGCCATGCCCTGCCAGCGTCGTCCACGGGCAGCCAGTGACACTCCTAGAGAAGACCTCTTCTATCAAACCTATTATTGCTTGAGCCAGCAGTACCCTCTGATTCTTCTTCTCTTGGTCATCGTACTGAGCATCTGTGTGGCTCTCATTGCTACCACCTTTTGCAGTGGTAGGGTAAGTTTGCAATTAAGAGAGCAGAGGAGGAGGGTCTGGTGTCTTTGGAAAGAAGGTCTGTAAGATCCAGTGTTTTAGGAGCAGAAAGAACAAAGAGAAGACCTTTCTGGAGGTGCAGTCATGTAGAAAGTCTGCATTTCCCTTTGATTCTTGGGAATCTCCACTGAAATGAGCAGGAAGCAAGTGATGATAAAAAAAATGCTTCCCTGCCTAGGAAATGGCTGCAAGTTTTTCCAGGCAATTGTGGGCTGGAAAAATAAATGAATAATGAATGAATAAATAGATCCAAGTCACTTTTCCCAGCTTTCCCACCTTCTTCCCCAGGAAAGAGATAAAAATAGAGGAAAAGAATAGAAACAGTTGGGACGACCATGAAAAAACTGCCCATCCAGGAAAATGCAGATATTAAGAACTGCAGAATTTGATCACGGTATCATAGAATTGTAGAGTTAGAGGGAACATAAAGATTATCTATTAGAGGTTTCTCTGCAATATGCTGGAAAACTACTTAAGTTATCAATGAAAGATGGTTGTCCACCTTCTTAAAAACATTCAGACATAGAGAGCCTACAATCTCCATGAGTAAACTGTTCCACCATTGTACAGAACTTAATTTCAGGTTTTTCCTTATATTCAAATGAAATTTAGGTGGCTGTAAGTTTTATCTTTAAATCCCTTAGTTTCTCTTTATGTACCTGAACATGGGTATCGTGTCTCTTCTCAGTCTTCTTTTCTCCAACTTGAACATCTCCAGTTCCTTCAGCCTGCCTTTTAGAGATTGTCAAAAGCCCCTGTAATATATTTGCTGCCCTCCTCTAAACCCTTTGGAAAGATGGCCCCCTAAGTGTGGGCTTTACTGGTGCTAGAGAGGAATAATGACTTCACATCTCTTTCATACAATGCAGCCCAGAATTATGATATCTCTTTTAGCAGCTCTTGATAAACATGGCAGAGAGGGATGTTTGCAAAATTATGAATGGCTAAGAGTCAGATATCCAGTAGAATGGGGGGGGGGGGGATCAGGAGTCTGATAACACATTTTCAGACTTTGTTAATCAGAAAAGGTGCTACCAGACTCTTTCTGATGTTTTTGTCACTGTAAACTAATTTGACTCTTCTATGATACCTTTAATGGAATGGCGTCATCATCCATTTAAGGATGATGTTTCTTGAGAGTTCCAGAATGGACAAAGAAAATCTAAAAGTGTCACTATTCACCATCCAAGCCTCATATATATAATGTCATTCCAGTCTTTGGCCTGAATTCAGACTAAAACAGATCTAGATAATGGTTTCTTACAGAACCCTTGGAGTGTTCTCCCATCAGTTTCTTGATAGGTTTCCACCCAAAGAAGAGATTGGAGATCAGGTTGAAGAAAAGGGATAGTCTCCTAGAAGAACTGGGTGAAAGAATGACTTCTTGGGGAAGAAGGTGCACTGATGCCTTCAAAAAGTAGGTCATCATCCACTCCTTCAGAGAAGCATCCATCACAGCTCAAAGCAGCCCCTGCTGATTTAATTAATTAAATTGTTGTTTTAAAATCTAATTTAAATTTAATCAAATTGAATTTCTTTGTCCTAAAATCTTCTATTTTGAGAAGATCTACACCAGTTGGCACCGCTATTGGAGAGATTTGGTCTTCAGATTTTATAAAAACTTGCTGGGGCAAGCCCCCTGCAGATTGATGGTTCTGACTAGAGACCTGAAAAAAGATTGTCAGTTATTGGTTGCTGGGTTGCCATCTGGAAATTTAAAGAGCCACTGTCCTAATTTCATTGCTCTGTGAATTATCATTTTTTTGAACTAAAAAAACCCCACCTGTCTTCATTGGACCACTAGTTCTTGGGTTGCTATAATCCATATATGTTTTTTGCAATCCCTGGTGAGGATTTTCTCTGCCTTTTTAATTCCCACAACACTGTCCTATGCCCTAGGATATCAAACCATGAAGTAGGGCTGTATTATATTGTCCTTCTCATCTTTCCTATAACCCATTCCTTTAGCATCTTATGACTATCACTTTGCTGTTTGTATCTTATGATTTATGTTCGTTGCTTTTATTTAGTATCTTATGACTATCACTGAATGTTGTATCTTACAATTTATGATAATTGTATTGTATGATTATGATCATGATTTATCACTTGTTGGTTGTATGTACACCGACAGCTTATGCATTGGGGACAAATTCTTGTGTGTCTAATCACACTGGGCCAATAAAGAATATTCTATTCTATACTATATGCTTCTCCCACCAGTGGTCCAGTGTTCCAGTGACACTCATTTCTCTGAAATGATATAGGGTCTCCTGCTCCAAGGTCCCATCCAACTCTGTTATTCTGTTATACATGAGGGTCGAGGATTGCAACCAGATTAACTGAGGCTGTTTTTCTTCTCTTCTCCAGGATTTCTCCTCCAACTTGGCTTTCCTGATTACATTATTCATCACTCTGCTTATCTTCAGCCTCATCTTGGTCTTTGTGTGCATGGAAAACATCTTCCAGAGATGCACCCGCCTCTTCTCAGCTGTCATTTGGACTTGCCTGATCACAATGGGTTATGTATTCATCTTTGTTGGTGGAGTGGTTTGTGCTTGGGACCAGGTGAGGCACCAAGGTTGGGTCGTCTGCTGCATAAATATAAAAATGGGGAATGAGCATTTACAGAAGAAAGCTTTTTTTTAGGATCAAAGCCAATATATTGGATGATCCCAGGGAAAGGCATCTGTGAAATTTGTGTCATGAAATAAGATATCACGATATCACGACATAAGATCTCCCTTTTTCTGTTTGGATCACAGTGAATACAGGAAGTCCTCAACTTACAACAGTTTGCTTAGTGATCACTCAAAGATACAACAGCCCTGGAAAAAAGTGATTTGTGACCATTTTTCACACTTATGATCATTGCTGCATCCCCCACAGTCACATGATTTGCATTTGGATGCTTGACAACTGACTCACATTTATGACAGCTGCAATGTCCTGGGGCATTTGATCCCCTTTTGCGACCTTCTGACAAGCAAAGTCAATGGGGAAGTCAGATTCACTTAACAACCGTGTTATTAATTTAACAACTGCAGTGATTCACTTAACAAATGTGGCAAGAAAAATCTTAAAATGGGACAAGACTTACTTAACAACTTTCTCACTTAGCAACATAAAGTTTGGGCTCAATTGTGGTTGTAGGTTGAGGACTACCTGTAGAAATGTAAGGGACATCATGCTTTTTTGTCCCTGGTGCCATGCCCACCTTGCTTCACTGTGTAGAGCTGACAACTCCAGTTGTTCTGCAAGGACCTGGCAGTGCTCCCCAAGTTCAATACATAAATTTACACCTCTTCCAAAATTTGAATTTTTCTGTGAATACAGTTTGTATCTAGATTTGATGGAATGACTAAGGCAGAGCAGATTCTCAGTTTTGACTCAGTCTATTATGAATAGACTATTATGAATGAATTATGATTTTATTTGGTGATTTATACTGTGTTAAACTCAGGTTTCTTGAGATTTTTCCTAGGTTCAGAGCTTAATAGTGAAGTTTGGTTGTTTAAAGTGATATATTTAATCATTCATAATTAATGAATAATATGGTAGAAAATTATAAGCTTGTTGACATTTTTAAATTCCTTGTTGATTCCTTGGTGCTTTATGCTTTTATTCTTTTGATCTGTTTTCTATTTGTGTTGTGTCTTCCTGAAAAAAAAGTTTAATGAAATAAATTAAAGGGCTGGCTAGAACCCACACCCACACAAACACGCAAACTGCCAGATGTTGGTGCTTCTTCGTTTTGGATTTGCTGCTCTAGAATGCAATTACACTTCTGTTTGTTTTGATGAACAGAATTATTTGTGTATAAAAAGGCAAAATGCCTCTGTTTAACAGTTCTAGCCAACATTTCCCCCTGATTTCAAGTTTTTCATTAGTTTTAAGCACAGAGAGTTTTTCAGAGAGAGTTTTATAGAGGGTTCCTTTCCTTTCCTTTCCTTTCCTTTCCTTTCCTTTCCCTTCCCTCCCCTTCCCTCTCCTCCCCTCCTCTCCTCTCGTCTCCTCTCCATATATGGAAGGGATTAGAAGGGAAACATTGAGATTTTCAGAAGGGAGAGAGAGAGAGAGAGATGAAGAACTGCCAAATTATTTAGGAAATTAGTGTTGTCCAGGGAAGAAATCAATTAAATATAATTCATGTATTGGGAGCTGGAAGATCTCTACTGCATTCCAAGCTAGAATCTTTGAAGAACCACTTCAATTTGCATTTATTCTACCTGTATGTTTTCTTGATATGACTTCTTATGGAAAGTTGACTGGGATGAAATGTTTTTCTCCAAGGTCTCCTTCTTCCTCTTCATAGTCTTCATTGTCTACACCATGTTGCCTGTTGGTATGAAAGATGCAGTAATTGCCGGTGTAGTAGCTTCTCTCTCACACATCATAGTTCTGAGTATCTACCTCTCAATGGGCCACAGTTCACATTCACAACTGGCTGTGCAGGTAAGCCTACCCATCCCATCTGGACAAATGGGTTATCTATGACATACCTTTTCAAACAGATTTTTCCTGATTTATCCCAGTATTGTCTGTTTCCTTCATTTGGATTTCTTGGGTTCTCTCCAGGAGATACCATGTTACATTAGCTTAATCACATGGTCTCCTTGTCAGCTCTGAATTACACAAGAACAAATCTCAAATTGAAGTTTGTATTCCACTGAATGGAAACTCAAAGGCATTTAACTGAAGTTTGTTCTAACTTTTGATACAATGATATCACAGTGCAGAAACATCCTAATCCGCCCATACCTTAGCCCAGTGCTTTTCAAACTTTTCACCCATTGTACCACTTTTAGCATACGGCAACATCCGAGTACCACCAGTTGCCTAGCAAGGTGTCAAAAACTTGATGACCCCCCCCCCCAAAAAGGAAAAAAGTGATAAAGTACAGATAGTCCTCGATTTACAACAGTTCGCTTAGTGACTGTTCAAAGTTACAATGGCACTGAAAAAAGTGGCCCCCCAAGCCATAGCCTGCCCGCTCGGCAGCGCTCTTCCTCCTGTCTGAGGTTTTCATCATTGTGAGCATTTCTGTTGAGGATTGGCCATGGGGGTGGGGTGGGGGGTGTTTGGTTTCTATTCCCACCGTCTGCTGAGTGGTTGCAGCAGGTTTTGGTCACTTCACATGACCCTGGGACACTGTGACCATCATAAATATGAATCAGTTGTCAAGTATCTGAATATAAATCATAAGACCCTGGAGATGCTGCAACATTCCAGCTGATCAGCACTTCTTCTGGGCTCAGTGGAAGCGCCAGGATCAATGCTGCTTTCCAGCTGATTGGTGCATCTTCAGGGCTCAGCAGAAGCACCAGGATCAGCACCGAGCTCCAGCTGGAGCCTGGCACTGATCCTGGTGCTTCCACTGAGCCCTGACAGCTCCGAAGAAGCGCCGATCAGCTGGAAAGCGGCACTGATCCTGGTGCTTCCCCTCAGCCCTGACAGCCCTGCAGCTGCAGCCATCTCTCGCTCAGGCTTGTGCAGTGCTGCCACTGGTTCAGCTCATTCCCCTCTCCCGCTACCACTTTTCTAGGATGGTCACGTACCATCTGCCAGGTGCCAATGTACCACAGGTGGTCCCTGTACCATTGGTTGAAAAGCCCTGCCTTAGCCAACTCCTTGTCCATTGTAGGAATCCAATCCTAGAGCTTCAGAGGGAAATGACTGACCAGGCTCCTGGGTGATTTATTCAGGAAGAACCTTAAAGTGCCCCAAGCTGTTGTTTTTATTTGGCAAATCACTGCTTCATCAATACGTTTCTTATAATGTTCATCCAAGTGGGTCTCTCTTCAAGTAAAGCCCATCTAATTTAACCTGCTGGATTTCTCTACACTTAAAAGCCCATCCAATTTAACTTGCTGTTTGGAGCAGCAGAGAAGATGAATAGTTCCTGGACTTTTTCCTATCTGCACTGCCATCCTCCCATCGCAGTCCTGATTCACTTTGTCTTTGTGTTTGCTTCCAGCAATTGGCCAATCTAGTCATCTTTGTCTGCGGTAACTTGGTGGGTGCCTACCACAAGCATTTGATGGAGGTGGCCCTGGGAGAGACCTTCCATGAGACCTTCAACCTCATTCAATCTCGAGTTAAGCTGGAGTCAGAGAAGCGACACCAGGTGAGTGTGGAAGGTACTATGGAGAGAGAGGCACATAGGGAGAGATGTTTACTTAACTATAGTCACTCTTGTTGGATCTTGAAAAAGCTAAGCAGCTTAGACAGAACTTTTTTCCATCTGAAGAAAGGCTCTGTCAAATAGAGATTGAGAAATGTTTAAGATCTGAATTAACACAACTCAGCAGAGAGTGGATTAATGCTGCCTCCACCTAAGATCAGTTCTACATATATAAGGAACGGTTGCTAGAATTGGGTATGTCTAGTTTAACGAAGAGAAGGACAAGGGGGGACATGATAGCAGTATTCCAATATCTCAGGGGCTACTATAAAGAAGAGGGAATTAAGTTATTTTCCAAAGCACCTGAAGGCAGGACAAGAAGCAACGGGTGGAAACTAATCAAGGAGAGAAGCAACCTAGAACTAAGGAGAAACTTCCTGACAGTGAGAACAATTAATCAGTGGAACAGCTTGCCTCCAGAAGCAGTAAATGCTCCAACACTGGAAGTTTTTAAGAAGAGACTGGACAGCCATTTGTCTGAAATGGTGTAGGGTTTCCTGCCTGAGCAGGGTGTTGGACTCAATGACCTCCAAGGTCCCTTCCAACTTCACTACTATTACTATTACATCTGTGAGATGGGTTCCACAACTCATTCCATTGATGCTTTTTTTCTCCCCACCTTCTTTTTCCTCCTAGGAACATTTGCTCCTCTCCATCCTTCCTGCTTACATTGCCTTGGAGATGAAGGCCGAGATCATTGAGCGGCTCCGGGATGGAGGCCAGCCCCAGCGCCAGCATGAGAGTGCCAACAACTTCCACAACCTTTATGTCAAGAGGCACCAGAATGTCAGGTACTTGATTTGAAGGCATCTGAAACGTGGAAGATTGCTTGGTAGGACTTTTATGGTTGAAGGAAGAGAAGGGTGGTGAATTTGGAGGAGTTGCTAGTCCTCCCTGTAGATAATGCTTTGAAGCATTTCTCCTCTTTCCTTTGCCATTCTTCCCCCACAGCATCCTCTATGCAGATATTGTTGGCTTCACACTTTTGGCCAGTGAATGTTCTCCCAAAGAGCTGGTGTTGATGCTCAATGAACTCTTTGGCAAATTTGATCAGATTGCCAAGGTGAGTAATGGTCTCCCTCCCAATAATCAGGTAATCCACAAAGACTATGCATACCTTGGTTACATTCTGTCTTTAACTACCTTTGGAAAGTATCTGGAAGTGACAGTTGGTACAAAATATGCCCTCTGATTTGGATATCCTATTGATACCCTTGTTGATATCCTATATGATGACCTCATGATGAGATGCATGGCAAACCAACCAACCAACCAAATGCCTGCACTCCAAATTCTGTGCTGGATGCCAGTGGTTTTCCTCAGCACAATTGCAAATACAGGTAGTTCTCGACTTACAACAGTTCATTTAGTGGCCGTTCAAAGTTAAAATGGCACTGAAAAAAGGGATTTATGACTGTTTTTCACCCTTACAACTGTTGCAGCATCCCCATGGTCACCTGATCAAAATTCGGACATTTGGCAACTGACCCATATTTATGACGGTTCCAGTGTCCTAGGATCAGGTGATCCTTTTTGCAACCTTCTGACAAGCAAAGTCAATGGGAAAACCAGATTCACTTAGCAACTGCTAATTTGACAACTGAGGTGATTCACTTAACAAATATCACAAGAAAGGTCATAAAACGGGGCAAAATGTGAGCCAAGGTGGCTCAGCAGTTAGAGTGCAGTACTGCAGGCCACTTTAGCTGACTGTGTTCAGCAGGTCAGCGGTTCAAATCTTACTGGCTCAAGGTTGACTCAGCCTTCCATCCTTCCGAGGTAGGAAAAATGAGGACCCAGATTGTTGGGGGCAATGTAAATATATATATTGCTTACTAGTGTACACCGCTTAGAGAGTGCTTGCACTTAAAGCGGTATATAAGTCTCATAAATAAATAAATAAAATTCACTTAACAAATGTCTCACTTAGCAAGCAAAATTTTGGGCTCAATTTTGGTCATAAGCCGAGGACTACCTGTATTGATTTTTTAAGCAGCTTGGGCTTCACTAAAAATCTCCTCCCATGTTACGAACCTGCCCAATCAGCAAGAACTACAAGAGAGACTGTTCTGTAGTTTTCCTCATTGTCAGATGCCCACCCTTCTTCTAAAGCTTTATTGGGCCTCTATTCTCTCAAAATTTAGAAAATTTTGTAAATCTGTAGACCTGTTATTCTTGGGGGTCTTCATGCCTACATTACGATTAATTTTAATATGTGGATTATCTTCTTAGATTCTATTTTAATTCTCAAAGTTTGTTTGCTTACTACCCTGAATCCACTCCAGAGTGATCTATAAATCAAAATTGCCAAAGTGACCAATGGAATTACATTTCTGTTTCCCCCCCTCCCCCCCAGGATAATGAATGCATGAGGATCAAGATTTTAGGGGATTGCTACTATTGTGTGTCTGGATTGCCTGTATCTTTGCCGAACCATGCCCGGAATTGTGTCAAGATGGGCCTTGACATGTGTCGGTCCATCAAGTGAGTATGAGAACTTCTCATATTGATAATGCTACTTTTTGGAAGGACAACATCTAGTTCTTTTGGTATAGAACAGGGGTTCTCAACCTTGGCAACTTTAAGACTTGTGGACTTCAATTCCCAGAATTCCTCAGCCAGCAAAGCTGGCTGAGGAATTCTGGGAGTTGAAGTCCACAAGTCTTAAAGTTGCCAAGGGTGAGAACCCCTGGTATAGGAAAAGCCCTTTGTTGTTGGGGAGACTCAGCTTGAAATCTCCACTCCACCATGAATTAAGACATAGAATAGAATAACAGAATTGGAAGGGACATTGGACGTCTTCTAGTCCAACCCTTATACCATTTCAGACAAATGGTTGTCCAATCTCGTCTTAAAAATTTCCAGTGTTGGAGCATTCACAACTTCTGGAGGCAGGTTGTTCCACTGATCAATTGTTCTAACTGTCAGGAAATTTCTCCTTAGTTCTTGATTAGTTTTCATTCATTACTTCTTGTCCTACCTTCAGGTGCTTTGGAGAATAGCTTGACTTCCCTCTTCTTTGTGGCAACCCCTGAGATACAGTAGTTATTTTTAATTAAGTTGGAGATACCATAGTTATTTTTAATTAGACAAAAGTATTTTGTAAGGATGCAGTGGGAGTGACATTAGAAGAGCTATCCTAAGTATGAGGGGATGGTCCAGTTGTAAACATAGCAACAAAACCACACTTCAGGTTACAAACAACTTGTCATTTTTGTTATGACAAAAGAGGCACATTATTCAATACATGATGGCAGGTTTACTGTATTATTTAACTTTAATTTAATTTAAGCACAAATGGAATTGAGGTAGTCCTCAACTTACGACTACCATTGAGCCCAAATTTCTGTTGCTGGGCGAGGGAGCTGTTAAGTATATTTCACCCCATTTTACAACCTTTCTTGCCATGTTGTTAAATGAATCACTGTCATTGTTAAGTTAGTAAAACAGTTGTTAAGTGAATTGGCTTCTTATTGACTTTGCTTGTCAGAAGGTTGCAAGAGATGATCACATAATCCAGGGACACTCTTAAATGTCATAAATATGAACCATTTGCCAAGCATCTGAATTTTGATCACGTGACCCACAGGGATGCTGCAACAGTCATAAGTGTGAAAACTGGTCATGAGACACTTTTTTTCAGTACCGTCGTAACTTCAAATGGTCACTAAACATATGGTTGTAAGTCGAGGACTAATGAAATGGAGCCTTCCACCTGACTTTTTGACTGAAGTGATTAAAATCTTAAAATCTTAAGAATCTTAAAATCACTCCAAAGGCTACTTGTGGTTATTACCTCAGAAGAAGCTATGTACCACTCTTGAACAGGAATGGAAGTACCAGATATTGAGGTTGCTAGATACATATACTGAGGGCCAGTTTGTTGCAGTGATTAAGGCACTAGGCTAGAACTGGGAGACTATATGTTCTAATTTAGTCAGCTGGGTGTCCTTGGGCCAGTCACTCCCTCTCAGCATTAGGAAGCAGGCAATGGAAAACCACTTCTGAAATCTTGCCAAGAAAACAGCAAGGACTTCAGACAGTCCCCAGGAATCAATAATGACTCATAGGTACATACAGCCAAACATTGTTATATCTTTTCCAAGCAGGATACAAAAAATTGTATGTCCATCATTCCATTGGTTCCTGTTGCTGCTAATGATTGCAGAGTGCTATATCTCTGTCTCTATCTACTTCCTGACTACTTATTAATCTACTGTAGATTGGTGTTTTTCATAGCAACTTTATGATGTGTGGACTTTAACTCTTGGAATTTCCCAGCTGTCATGCTGGGAAGTTCTCACATCTTAATGTTGTCAAGTTTGAAACACCCTCACCCCCCAAAAAAAAATCTAGATAAAAGTCTCCTTTGAGTAAGTGATGATGATATTGTCACCAGCAATTCCATGTTATTATATACCCAAGTAGTTCTCATTATACACAATTGAGCCCAAAATTTATGTTGCTAAGCAAGGCATTTGCTAAGCGAGATTTACCCCCTTTTGTGACATTTCTTGTCACAGTTGTTAATTGAATCTCTGCAGATGCTAAGGTAATAACATGGCTGTTAAGTGACTCTGGCTTCCCCATTGACTTTGCTTGTCAGAAAGTCACAAAAGATGATTGCTTGACCCTGGGACTCTGCAATTGTCAAAAATATGTGTCAGTTGTCAAGCGTCTGAATTCTGATCATGTGTCTGGGGATGCTGCAATGATCATAAGTGTGAAAAAAATGGTCCTGTTACTTTTTTCAATGCCGTTGTAACTTTGAACAGTCACTAAATGAACTGTTGTAAGTCGAGGCCTACCTATAATAGTACAGAAGTAGTTTGCCATTGTTCTAGTCTGGATTTTTGTTTTCTCTGACTTAATTTACCTTCCAGAGCTAAGATTTCCAACTATGAAGTCCAATTCTGCTTAGTTTTTGGATATCAGCCTGCATTGGCTGGGTGCTGCTATCCAATGAGCCATGAATATATAGAAACATTTTATAAACTTGGCTCAGATTGCTTAATGAAATACAACAACACTGTGTTACAATTTATTTTTCCACAGGAAGCTGCGTGATGCCACTGGAGTGGACATCAACATGAGAGTTGGAGTCCATTCGGGAAATGTCCTCTGTGGGGTGATTGGTCTCCAAAAGTGGCAATATGATGTCTGGTCTGATGATGTGACATTAGCCAATCACATGGAGGCAGGAGGCGTGCCAGGGTGAGTGGAAACAGAGGGTGAGCTGTATGCTCCCGACTATCACTGAAGGTGTTTATGTCTTTGGCTTAGCTTTGAATGTGGACTCTAGTGACTTAGATTCAGGTATCTGTGGGCAGGGGAAAAGGGGGCAAATGACACCACAACATGATGGGGTCACAATGTGAATAATACAAATTGTGCACTGTATCTTATGATACACAGGTAATCACTGTGGTTTCTACCGGATGCCAATTACATGGAAACAAATTGCAGTGAGCATTCCAATTATGTTTGTGTGCTTTTGACTATGGTTTTGTGGAGATTCTCAGTCATCGAGGTCATAGTTGTCTCAAAGGTACTTTTTCAAAAGGCAACTAGACTGTTTTTTTTTTTTCCTGAGGAAAGTGAAGAAAGTGTAGCTAGTGAAAGGGAAAATAAGAAGCCAGTTTAGCATCATTGTTTGTGGTGTCTCATTGTGAAATGGACAACTCTGGTTCAAGTATCCACTCACAGTTTCTTAAGTCCAAAGCCGAATCTACTCTGGGAGGCAGATTGCTGTTATTATACAAATAAGATAACCTTTATTGTCATTTTTTACTGTGGGCACACTGATACACATTAAAAATGAAATTCTATTTCCTACTCTCAAAAGTGTATACATACATAACACACATATAAACATGCTATATACAACATATGTATATACTTACACTCTTATATATAAATACATATAAATATTAAACACTGTCCATCTTGAACACATAGCAGAATGTACAGTGATTAATATTTATATGTATTTATATGTACATGTGATTGTTTTGGAGAATTTTCCTATGGAAGAATTCCTTCTCCAACACATGGTTTCCTTGGATAATTTTCAGTAATCTCCTTGGAAAACTGACCTCACCTTGGGTTAAAAGGACCAACCCTGGTCTTTTCCCAGATACCAAGAGTTGGAAACAGTCTTCACCTACTCTATCCTTCTTGATATATTTGAACCCAAACATCTTTATTCTACTCCTTGGATGGGTTTTCTCTCAGCCTCCCCTAAAATAATTGGCTTGAAGTGGGGAAGTGAGGTGATCCTTAACCGTTGTTTTCTGAGATAACCAAAGGAGAAGAAGTAGATGTATAGTGTGTGCTGGGAATAAAATGAAAGATGGTTTGTTGTTTACAGTCCCTGAGCTTCCCAAAGAAAGGTGAGATGAAAATATAACTACCATCTCCATCCCATCTCCTGGTACCATCTACTACCAGGGGTGGTGGTAGTAATATGATCTTGATGAAAGACAGTGAAGATAGATACAATTGATGAGAGGATGGGAATTATCTGATTCTGGAATAAATAACTAAATGTCCAGTTTTAGTATCTGCAAGGATTGTGGATTCCCCCCCCCCCCCCAGAACTCAGGGCTGTTGTTCTGACAAAAATTTATGAACAGATTAAAAGAATATTGGTTATTTCATTATAACTGTTCCAATAAAATAAGATATTTTTGTCTTTTCAAAGGCATTTGTGTCTTTGCTTCAAGGTAATCTAGCAAAATGATTGAGAACGCCTATTTGCATTTCTCAGAATTTAACTGAAATATATGGGCAGTGCTGCTCCCAAGAGGAAAAAAGAAGAATCACACAAGCTAAGGTTCAAATACAGTACATAAAATATACGAGAAATATATCTCAAGTAAATAAGATAAGATAAGATAACCTTTAATTGTCATTTTTTTACTGTGTGCACAACGGCACACATCAAAAATGAAATTTAGTTGCCCACTCTCAAAGTGAAACACATACATGACACAAACCTAAAAATACTATGAACAACATATGTACAAACCCACATCCCTACATATATGTAGCAAATAAATATTAAATACTGTCCATCCTGAGTATATAACGGAAGGAGGAAGCTTGAGAGTTCACAATAAAATCTCACAGAGATTTTATTTGACAAGTAGATTTGGAGACGACCCAACTAGATGTCCCTTTTAAATCAATTTTCCAATTGAATCCTTGAACTGACTATCACCACACTGACCTGATGATTTGATGTTTATTTGCTCACGCACATACATTTTTTTTTATTCTACTGGATAAATTAACTTTCAGAACTGCATGGACCTAGTTCAGAGATCTAGTGATTCATATGAACAATCTGTTTTGGGTTTGACCATCAATGAAAAATAGATTCTGTGCAGTGAACAGTAACTTCCTGACAGTTAGAACAATTAACCAGTGGAACAACCTGCCTCCAGAAGCGGTGAATGCTCCAACACTGGAGGTTTTTAAGAAGAGACTGGACAGCCATTTGTCCAAAATGGTATAGGGTTTCCTGCCTGAGCAGGGGATTGGACTAGATGACCTACAAGGTCCCTTCCAACTGTATTATTATTATTATTATGGAACATCGCACAGTCAGCCAGATGTTCAGACTGGATTTGGCATTTTGTCTACCTATCGAGTCCTTACCCAGGACCTGGGATAGGCAGATGTGGATGTTTGATGGTATTACAGATATCGTCGCAGGATGGAAGCAGTTCCTAATAAGGCTGCCTTTTGCAATTGACTACTAGCGAATTTGTCAATGCCAATGGTGTTCAAGTGGTGCTCCAGTTGTTTTGGGATTGCACTCAAGGAGCCTATCACTATTGGTACTACCCTTGCTTGCTTTTGCCACAGTCTTTCTATTTCTATTTGCAGGTCTTTGTATTTTGTTATCTTCTCCAGTTCTTTCTCGTCTATTCTGCTGTCTCCAGGCATTGCCACGTCCACTATCCAGACTTTTTTGTCTTTCTTATCGACAATTGTTAAGTCTGGGGTGTTATGTTGCAGGTGCTTGTCTGTTTGAATTCTGAAGTCCCAGAGCAGTTTAATTTTATCATTTTCTATGACTGTCTCTATTTTATGATCTCACCAGTATTATTATTATCAATCATCGCACAGTCAGCCAGATGTTCAGACTGGATTTGGCATTTTGTCTACCTATCGAGTCCTTACCCAGGACCTGGGATAGGCAGATGTAGATGTTTGATGGTATTACAGGTATCGTCGCAGGATGGAAGCAGTTCCTAATAAGGCCGCCTTTTGCAATTTATTATTATTATTATTATTATTACTATTATTATTATTATTATTATTATTATTATTATTATTATTTGTGGGCTATCTACTACATTTCCCTTTCAGGAGAGTTCATATCACAGAAGCTACCTTGTCACACCTGGGTGGAATGTACACTGTGGAAGAAGTTTGCTGTGTGCGAGATTCTTATTTAAGGGAGAACCGCATCAAGACTTTCTTAGTTGTGGATCCCAGAGTAAGGAGCTTCCAAATATCATTATAGCCCAGTAGATTAATTCTACATGATGCTTATTTACAATGTATATGAAAGTTGCATGGTTTGTATGGAGAAAATCCCTATATCCCATTCTGGTCTTTGCAAGAAATCATAATTGGATCAAAATGAATGTTAGAGAGCTGCCATGGCATAACGATGGCTAGATGGAACCAATATCACATTTAAGTTCCTACTTACACAGAAGTTATTTTTATCAATAGGGTTGTATATTTTCCCAATATTGTCTGCATCTTCTAAGCACAGTAAGGATGTTTAAGTATCTACAAATCTAAGACAAGTCTCAATTTTTCAGGGACAGCTATGTATCTCTGAGGTTCAGTTGCTATTCAAAACCCTACAATTTCCAAGTTGGCCTCTGGAGACTAGATGTTATTAAACTATAAATCCCAGAATCCCCAATTAATCTGTCCAGTGATGAGAATGCTGGGGACTGTAATTTAAGAAGTTTCTGAAAGTCACACAGCTTATTCTTGAGTAAAAATATTGGGCAATAGGTAGTGGGACAATCTCATCCTAAATCCCAGAGAAATATTAGATACAAAAAATAATCTGATTTTATGTATGCTGCCTTGCTGGGAGATTCTGCATGGTAATATTCTGACACCAGATTGAATTCTGGATCAGGCCAAAGGACCAGAAACCTTTTATTTTGCAACAAAGCCAGATGAGGTTCTTGGGGAATTTATCATTATCTCAGTTTTATAATCTGCTCTTGTGCAGCAGGATTATAGCACACAGAAATCCATGCAAAACTGGAGGTAGATACACTTTCATAAACAGGGTGGGATTTGCTACTCGTGAACCTTCCTTGCATTTTTGGTTTCTATGATGTTTAGGCTGAAGAAGAAAGCTCCAGTGACATTCTCTCACCTGCACCAGGTGAGAGCTTCATGATGAGGGCCTCTGTCCGGATGACTCGCTACCTGGAATCTTGGGGCGCTGCCAAACCCTTTGCCAACCTCAAACCTCTGGACAATCTCCCAGGAGAGTCACCAGGATTTGTTCGGAATAACCATTCGGTATGTCTAGCGTGAGGAACGCTTCTTTTGGCTACCCAACCAATTGATCATTGCTCCATTCTTTATAACTTGATAGGATTGGCACAAAATGTAGGCAAACTTGATGTCTGTGAATTTCAGATTATTTTACATTTTAGTATACTCTTGGACAGAGATATGTTTGGACAACAAAGGTGACAAACAAGCAAGTACTGGAGACATAACACCAGACATGTCTGATTGGCTCAAAGTTGACTCAGCCTTCCATTCTTTCAGGATCGGTAAAACAAGGACCCAGAAACAAGAGAAACAGTTCTAAGCCCAAAGTAGAAGCCAGAAAGAACCAGGTGCCTCATTAGCTGGTTAGATGCTTGGAAGATTTTTCTTTTTTAAAAAAGATGAGTTCTAAGTGCTCATCCAGATGCTACCTATATTATCTTTAACACTTACTATAGTTGAAGAATGAGCAAAATATTCCAGGCATAAACAGCTTTCCTGACTAGCTTCAGGTTGACTCAGCTTTCCATCCTTCTGAGGTTGGTAAAATGAGGACCCAGATTATTGGGGCAATACGCTGACTCTGTAAACCGCTTAGAGCAGTGGTTCTCAACCTTTCTAATGCCGTGACCCCATAATACAGTTCCCCATGTTGTGGTGACCCCCAAGTGGGTGTGGCCACCAATAAGAGGGAGTAGGACAGCTAGGGAAAAGGGAAAAAATGGCGGACAGTGTGGTTTGGCGACCCCCCGTGAAATGGTCATTCGACCCCAAATGGGGTCCCGACCCACAGGTTGAGAACCACTGGCTTAGAGAGTGCTGAAAAGCACCGTGAAGTGGAATATAAATGTAAGTGCTATTGCTATGTCACTGGAAGGAAAAAAAAAATCACAAAACTGCATCTCACTTATTTTGGCCATGTCATGTGGGAGATTCATTAGAGAATGCAATTATGTAGGGAAGAGTTAGCAGTAAAAGGAAACCAGGCTGCCAATGAACACAATATCTGGACTCCATCAAAGCTGACACACACCAGAGCATAGAAAACTTTAAAGCAGTACAAGATTGGAAGATGTGGAGAGACCAGGCCCATAGAATTGTCAAGAGTCAGACATAACTGAATGGATAGCATTATCGTCATCACATATATTACATATAAGAAATTAATGCATTGCACAATTTACAAAACCAGTGATTTATATACCAATTGCAAATAATACTTACGAGCAAAATCCAAAAAAAATTGTTGAGAATTTTAGAAATGTTATAAGAACAGGTGAGGATAAAAGAAAGAAAGATGACTGAAAACTGTTATTATAAACCAAATAACTCCAGTCAGTCAATCAATTCATGACCATATTGCTCAAAACTCTTTTTCCTTCCCCATTTGTTAAAAAAAACCCAGTTTTAATTCAGATGATGACAAACAAGAAAGAAAAGCAATCCATTACTATAAATTAAAATTTGTACTAAATTTGTGATGACTTTAAGCCAAAAATGTTATATTAATAGAACAGGTCCAAACAGTATGTTCCAACACCTAAACTACATCTTTAGAAACAAGCCAATTATAGCCAATCCATACAATATTGAACATTTATTAATAGAAATGAAGTAATATTTTCCAGTTTATTAATCTGACATATACTACACAATTGTTAATTCTGTTCTTACATTATTCTAAATCAGTGGTTCTCAACCTGTGGGTCGGGACCCCATTTGGGGTCGAATGACCATTTCACGGGGGTTGCCAACCAACGCAGTCCACCATTTTTTCCCCCTTTTCCTTAGCTGTGCTACTCCCTTTTATTCTATTGGCTTTCAAAAGCCAATAGGAATTGTCCAAGCTGTCTCTGCCCTGCTGAGCCCGCCAAAAGTCCCATTCTGCAAACGGGGCTGCACCAGTTGAGTAGTCCTCGACTTACGACCGGTTGGGGGTCACGGCATTAAAAAGGTTGAGAACCGCTGGTCTAAATGAAGAATGTCTGTAATGCATTGTGGTCCCCTTTTCTTTTTCTTTTTTTGCAGGATATCTCTTTGGGGTCTTTGACCGTGGAACGGTAAGAAGAAATATTGGTTTTAAGCCAGATTTTTCCAGCTTGATGCCCTCCAGATAAATTATGTAATCAGAAATAATCTTCTCCAGCTAATGCAATACGTCTGGAAGAAATCAAGTTAGAGAAGATTGCTTTGTAGATTGAAACAAACAAACAAACAAAAAAATGGATCAGTGACCAAATAGTTTGCTTTAAAAGGAAATTGAAAAATCTTATGAAATGACACTCTTTTCATTTGTGTTGGGGATCATGATGCAATTTGTAGATTCTAGAGATGGAAAAGCTAGCAAGCGCAAATATGTTAATAACAGTGACACAAAGGAGAATGTGTAGGAATTACAAAGGATTTGTGGAATTAATAACAGGTACCTTGCAAGGCTTAGAGGTTGATAGGATAATCCATGTTTGCCCAACTCTATAGAAGACTCAAAGATGCATAAAGAAATGTTAGAAAGTTTAGTGACCAAAATCTTGATGGACAAGCTAAATGAGCTAAATTTGTTTTAGGGTAGAATCTGAGTTCTATTAGCAATTCTTATTAGATCATTCTGAACATGTTTCATGAAACATGAAGAATCTTCTAAGACTTCTTCTCATTACCGTTTATGTACTGTGTTTTCCTAAAAATAAGGCACAATCGGAAAATAAGCCCTAGCATGATTCTTCAGTATGTTTGTAATATAAGCCCCACCCCAAAAATAAGCCCCACCCACAGATGGATGCATTAAGTACCTTATTTCCCTGAATATAAACCCTAACCAGAAAATAAGCCCTAATGCATCTTTTGGAGCAAAAAATAATATAAGACTTGGTCTTATTTTCAGGGAAACATGGTATTTATTCAATTTATATAGCCATCCATCTCACACATGTGGCTGTAACATCAGGGATGTTGAAGTAGTCTAAATCAGGGCTTTTCAACCTTTTCACCCATTGTAGCACTTTTATGATATGGCAACATCCGAGTACCACCAGTCGCCTAGCAAGATGTCAAAAACTTGATGACCCCCCCCAAAAAAGGAAAAAAAGTGATAAATTACAGTAGTCCTCGACTTACAACAGTTCGCTTAGTGACTATTAACAATGGCACTGAAAAAAGTGCCCCCCAAGGCACAGCCGAGCAAGACACCTGCCTGCCTGCCCATCCGCGCTCTTCCTCCTGTCCAAGGTTTTCATTGTTGTGAGCATTTCTGTTGAGGATTGGCAGTGGGGGTGGGGTGGGGAGGTGTTTGGTTTTTATTCCCCCCATCTGCTGGGTGGTTGCAGCAGGTTTTGGTCACTTCACATGACCCTGGGATACTGTGACCATCATAAATATGAATCAGTTGCCAAGCATCTGAATGTAAATCACAAGACCCTGGAAATGCTGCAACATTCCAGCTGATAGGCACTTCTTCTGGGCTCAGCAGAAGCACCAGGATCAGCGCCGAGCTACAGCTGAGCCTGGTGGTAATCCTGGCACTTCTGCTGAGCCCTGAGAGCCCCGAAGAAGTGCTGATCCTGGTGCTTCCGCTGAGCCCTGACACCATGCAGCTCCAGCCATCTCTTGCTCAGGCTTGTGCGGTGCTGCCACCAGTTCAGCTTATTCCACTCCCCCGCTACCACTTTTCTAGGATGGTCACGTACCACCTGCCAGGTGCCAATGTACCACAGGTGTTACCCATACCACTGGTTGAAAAGCCCTGGATTAGTGCTTAAACGGTAACCATCGGGAGATGGCAGAACTTTAACCTAGACAGACAATCAGATATCTACACAGTGTGTGTGTGTGTGTGTGTGTGTGTGTGTGTGTATGTGTGTACATATTTATGTATGTGAGACAACTCACTTCTGTCTTGTTGAATGCTATATAGGGATACATATCATATTCAGAAGGATTCATCATATTCAGAAGAAGTTTGAAGAAGTTTACCTCTTGTACGTTATTTGAATTAAATTCTCGAGTAGCCTAGTTTCTTCTCCACATTGGATTTCAGGTGCCGTGCCCCCAGGAGTCCAGATGAAGACTTGGAAGGTGTGGATGAGAAGTTTTTCCAACTGATTGAACAGCTGAACTCCCAGAAGTGAGTTTTGGGGTCAATGAAAAGACAATCAAGAGGTTGGATTGGTTGGGTAAAAGATCCTCCTTAGAGGTCCTTAGAGATGAAAAATGTCTCAACTTTCCAACAAAGGTGTCAGCTCCAGAACAAGTAGTACCAAAAGACATTGTGCTCCATAACACAAGCTCCACTCTTCCAACTTGGTGTGGAAGTTTGTAAGGGGTGCAGTTTGCATCGTGATGTTGCAATGAACATTTCCTCATTCCCTTATCATTGCAATTGTTGATATTTCCCCTCTGTGATTTAACTTCAAAACATTTTGGAGAAGTTCTAGCAATTATTGTGCTAAATTTCAGACAAGGAATCTCCAAAACATCAAAACTGGAGATAGAAAATTGTGTATGCTTGCTTGCTTGCTTCTTTGGCAAGGCCCAGTTTCAAAACAATCAAGGATTATCTTTAGCAAATAGGGATGAAGAAACAGGAAGGAACAAATATTATGGAGGGCATGCCTCAAGAAAGTGACAGTTGATCTGTGGGTGTGACATTTTTACACTATGGCTTTAATACACTGGAAATCTCAGTGAGTTGGGACATCAAGAAGTGTCCTATAGTTGAAAGGAAGTGGAACAATGCTCAGCAGAAAGGTTTTCTCAAAATCCTCACTCCATTTGTAGGCAAAAGAAATTTGATGGTCTATTTCTCTCTTTTTTTTTTCAGGGGAGGGGAGATTTCCTAACCTCAAGGGTAGGACTTCTTTTTTGCAAGGATAAATGTTCCACTACTGGAAATTAAAAAGCGAACAGAAATATGAGAAGCTCAGGAGATCATAGGCTTCCAGAATAAGGAGTATGTAATCAGAAGGGACCTTTGCAAATTTATATCCTTTAGCCATCTTGGCGTTAAAAAACCCCCACAATAATACCATAATCCACTGTGAAAATTCTCTTCTTCTTTAAAGGAATTGAGAAAGCAATTATTCCTTAATTAGACTGAAGAAGATTTATTAGAGCAAAAGGTCAAAGACAACTCTCTGAAGCCAAGTCTCTGCAGCCAACTTGTCATAGCCAACTCACTATGGCCAACTTGTTGCAGCCAACTTGTAAAAGCCAACTTACCAGGGATAATTTTTCATGGCCAACTCGTTGCAGGACAATTGAACACTGCATTAATTGTTCCATTCTGTTACTTTTATCATTGATGGCTTTCTTTGTTTTATAATTATTGGCCACAGTTCCACTGAAATTAATTTTACTTTTGTATTTGTTGAATTGTCCACTGGCATGTTGGCCATGGTGAATTAGCTTAGTGAGTTGGCCAAAGCAAGTTGGCTGTGGTGAGTTAGCTGTGGTGAGTTGGCCACAATGAGTTGGGTGTGGGGAGTTGGCCATGGCGAATTGTCCCATTCTGGACCAAGATACAACGAATTTGGTTGGGCAGCTATAGAAATTGAATAAATAAATATTATTTATTTTGTGGATGTTTTATTGTTTTACTCTCTTTTAAATTATTTTAAAGGTACTCCTTAATTACAACCACAACTAAGCCCAAAGTTTCTATTGCTAAGCGAGACAGGTGTTAAGTGAATTTTGCACATTTTATGACCTTTCTTGCCACAGTTATTAAATGAATCACTGCAGTTGTGAAGTTGGTAACACAGTTACTAAGTGAATCTGGCTTCCCCAATTTTATCAGAAAGTTGCAAAAGGTGATCCCGTAACCCTGGGACACTGCAACAGTCATAAATTTGAACCAGTTGCCAAGTGTCTGAATTTTGATCATGTGATCATATGAATACTACAACAGTTGTGAGTGTGAAAAATGGTCTTAAGTTACTTTTTTTTGCAGTGCATTGTAACTTCAAACAGCCACTAAATTAACTGTTGTAAGTCGAGGACTACCTGTAATTGTTTTAAAAATTTAAACTTGTAAGCTGCCCAGAGTCACTTAGTTGAGTTGGAATAGGATAGGATAGGATAGGATAGGATAAGATAGGATAGTATAACAGAGTTGGAAGGGACCTTGGAGGTCTTCTAGTCCAACCCCCTGCTCAGGCAGGAAACCCTGTACCATTTGAAACAAATGGTTGTCCAATCTCTTCTTAAAAACTTCCAGTGTTGGAGCAGTCACAACTTCTGGTGGCAGGTTGTTCCACTGATTAATTGTTTTAACTGTCAGGAAATTTCTCCTTAGTTCTAGGTTGCTTCTCTCCTTGATTAGTTTCCATCCGTTGCTTCTTGTCCTGCCTTCAGGTGCTTTGGAGAATAGGTTGACCCCCTCTTCTTGGTGGCAGCCCCTGAGATATTGGAACACTGTTATCATGTCCCCCCTTGTCCTTCTCTTCATTAAGCTAGACATACCCAATTCCAGCAGCCATTCCTTTTATGTTTTAGCCTCCAATCCCCTAATCCTCTTTGTTGCTCTTCTCTGTATTCTTTCTAGTGTCTCAACATCTTTTTTTACATTGTGGTGACCAAAACTGGATGCTGTATTCCAAGTGTGGTCTTACCAAGGCGTTATAAAGTGGTATTAATACTTCACGTGACCTTGCTAGAAAATGAATGAATGAATGAATGAATATTGTCATGGCAATTGATGGAAATCTCATTCTAGGTGTGCTTGTTCTCTTTTGTGTAGGCAATGGAAGAAATCCGAAGACTTCAACTGCATCACATTGTACTTCAAGCAGGAATCTCTGGAAAAGGAGGTAAACTATAAAAGGAGTGAGATTCCTTCTTTTTTGAATATCTTTTATTATATTCTTATAAGAGAAGCATAATACATTATATTATTTTGATATTGTGGTGCTTTTACAGTATTAGCTGGAGATTATTATAACACTTTGTTTAGATTTGTACAATTCAAGCTAAAAAGTTATTAAATCAATATTAACAATTATTTAAAATGATGTTGAGAAGCAGGTAAGCAGGAATTAAATAAATAATCTGGCGGAGAGGAGAATTCTATTGCAAAGGCATTTCTCACAGTGATCTAAAACCAATGTTTCTGTTTGCTGATGATTTCTTTCAATTTTCCTCTTTTTTAATTTTTTTTTTTTTGCAGTACCGGCTCTCGCCACTACCATCTTTTAATTACTATACAGCCTGCAGTTTCCTGGTCTTCGTTTCCAACTTTCTCATCCAGATCCTTGTTGTTTATAAGTAAGGAGAAATTGAGTGATAGGGAAGGGATAGCTAGAAGTGGTTCTGCCTGTTGAGATATGAATACTTAAAAATGTGGCAAAGCTTATTCACAGCATGCATGCGTAGGAGTGCAACTCTAAGGCCAAAAGTTCCATAATGCTCTATGGATTACAATTTTCAGAATCCTCTGGTCAGTATGGCCACAGGAATACTTTTAGTTCCACTTTTGTGGAGGGCACCAGCTTGGAGATGTTTGGAACTGAACATGTGGACTGAAATGAATAATAAGTTTGTCCTAGGTCACTCTGGGAGAAAATTATCAAAGGCCACTTTCCACTTGAAGATCTAGGTGACAACCGATATATGAGACAAAAAATGAATGGGTTTCTAGCTCTCATGGATGCTCAAGTAAATTTGAATCCATGATTTTGGCAAGACATGAACCAGCACAGAATGCCAGGAAGTCATTATTTCAGTGGGTGGTTCTTCTTCAAGATCAATAAAAGCAAAAGAGCCGAGGTGGTGCAGCAGTTAGAGTGCAGTACTGCAGGCCACTTTAGCTGACTGTGTTCAGCAGGTCAGCGGTTCAAATCTCACCGGCTCAGGGTTGACTCAGACTTCCATCCTTCCGAGGTAGGTAAAATGAGGACCCAGATTGTTGGGGGCAATGTATATATATATATACATTGCTTACACCGCTTAGAGAGTGCTTGCACTTAAAGCAGTATATAAGTCTCATAAATAAATAAATAAAAGTAAACATTGAATTACACAAATGCCAGCCAACTGGATTCCTCGTTTATTCTTTCCACCCAGAACAGAGGCATTGGGGATCTCCTATGGAATTTCTTTCTTCCTGTTTTTCCTCCTCCTTCTCATCTGCTTTGCTGGTCACCTGGCGGTAAGTCTCTGGAGGGGATACTTCAGAGGAGAAACTCATGGAGATCTTTAACCAGGCAATGAGTAGAGCCATGTTGAGGTGGTGTGGTTTTGTGGCTGTTTGGACCACAGCTTCTGCAGACAAATTTAAAAGATGCCCATACTCTTGGGACTGGTTGAAAGCTGTTTCTAGGATTGGATTTAAAGTTGTAATCCCAATGCAGAGCAAGTTCATTTTTGAGAGGTATCAAAAGTGTTTGAGGTCTCCTGTGTCTTCTTCCTTGAACTCAGCAGAGCTGAGGTGTGGGCACAATTCTACAGGAGAGATGTGAGTGAAGGGGGAAGTCATCTCTTACCCACAATCCATATTTGTCTTTCTTAGTTGAAAATACAAACAGGAAAGTGTGTAACTTTGGGTTTTCAGCTTCTACTTGAGAGAAGTAGTTTACAAAATCCCCACATAGATGTTACATAATCTGACTTAATTGTTTAAATGCTTCCACAAAGCTGTTATAAGGACATGGTTTGCCAAAGTTGATAAGATGCTCCCTTATAATTGGGTCCAAGGGAAAGACTAGGCATATGCAGTAACAATTATGTACATTAATTCATTGTATTTTTCTCTCTGTATTCTTGATTTTGATTGTATTGATGGGTACCAATAAAGGGCAATATTTGTAGCTGAAGGTTGAAATCAGGGGTCCTTGGTGCTCTCAGAGCTTCTTGCAGTCATTTCTGCTAGTCTAGACTAGCACTGATGATGTTATCTAGTTTGGATAATGAAACATCTGCAAGAAAACAACCAAGCTCAGAGAGCACCAAGGACTCCTCCTGTATTGATGGGT
Source organism: Crotalus tigris (assembly GCF_016545835.1). Lineage (NCBI taxonomy): Eukaryota > Metazoa > Chordata > Lepidosauria > Squamata > Viperidae > Crotalus > Crotalus tigris. Next base: position 161,442 of record NW_024097325.1, on the reverse strand, counting down.
TTTGGCCATGTTTTTTAACGTGAGCTCCATTTTACTTTGTTTTGATTTGTTTAATGAAAGACAAAGTACAGTTCCCATACACAAACAAATATTAAAATAGTATAACCAATATGATCTTTTTGCTGTTGGGAATTATTATTCTTATTTTTTAAATAGATTTTTCAATGTCAGGAGAAGATTGATGGAGTAGTGAGAGAAAGGAATCTAAGATTTTGGCTCTATGGATGCTTATATCATTGTCATTTTTTCTTTCTGCACACAGAAATGTTTCCTGAAAAGCCCCAAGATCTTGTATTGGGTTCCATCCATCTTGGCCAATGTTTGCACTCAGCCATGGCTACGTGTTTCTTTGGGCATCATCACCATTCTTGTGGTTCTCACAATGTCAGTGTTAAACTTGGTATGTGGCTAGTGAATGGGAAGGAGAGAGAAATGGAATATTTGGGAGAGGAAGATTCAAGATATGTGGGAAGAACTCCTTGTAGCCCAAAACAAATAAAATTTTAATGTGGATCTGTCAGTCAGTCTTCATGGATGAAACAATGAATTGTATTAGCTACATGTTTATGGAGATTCTCAGTCATCCAGGGCATAGTTGTCCCAAAGATGCTGTTTCACAAGCAACTGGATTTTCTTGTTTTTCTTTAAAGATGTTTCACTTCTTGTCCAAGAATCTTCTTCAGCTGTTTTTCTCTGAAGACATTTCGCTTCTCATCCAAGAAGTTTCTTCAGTGTTTTTATTTGAAGATGTTTCGCTTCTCATCCAAAAAGCTTCTTAGATGAGAAGCAAAATGTCTTCAAAGAAAAACAAGAAAGTCCAATTGCCTCATGAAAAAGCATCTTTGGGAGAATTGTATTAGCATTTTTTTTCCCCAAAAGCAAAGTTTCTTCCAAGTTGTATTTGAATACTATATATTATATTTTTGTCATTGGGATCACAGTAGTTTGCCACTGCCTTCTTTCACGATGCTTTGTCAATTTCCCAGTCTTGCCTATACCTCTAAGACCTCCTGTTAGTCTTCCATCTAAGGATCATTCGGTCTAACCCTGTCTTAGCCAATGTTGCTAGATGTGCAATCAATTCAATCTGCATGGGGGTAAAAGAATTGATTCTCTTCCTGGCCTTTGCTCCAGTAATCTGAACCTAAAAGATACTGGAAGGGTTCAGGTTGAAGGAGTCTGGGTATCCTCCAATGTTCCTTCTGTGGCCATGGATAGAGGCCACTGTGGTATATTGCTTTTACCACATTGATGCTATTTCTGAGAAATAGAAAAGGGTTGTAGAATCTCTGGACAAATCTTAGTCATGCTTCTCTTCTGCTATCTAGTTCAGATCAGAAGATTTTCTGTCCCTTCTTCCCTTCTAATATGCTCTCTAATTCTGCTTTCTAGTTCTTTATGCCAGAGACCTCATGCTTTTTGAAACTTGAAAATTCTACCTTATCAGGCATGAATACTGTACAGGAATTCTCTCGGTTTAACTCCCTCTTCAGTGTGCCGGTAAGGTTGAGCTCTTTAATCAATTCTCTTTTTCTTTTCTTTTGATTAATGGACCTACCCATCTCACCAAAAACTTCTCTTCTTCCTCCTCCTGTTCTCTCTCTCTCTCTTTCTTCTCCCTCAGTATTATATCTACTGCTGTGTCCTGGGATTTCTCTCGTGTTCCCTCTTCCTTCACATGAACTTCGAGCTCAAGTTGACCATGCTGATACTTTGCCTTGTTGTCTACAATGTGCTGTTCCTTCACACCCATTCCTGGCTCTCTGACTGCTATGTCTCTCAGCTCTACCGTAATCAAACTGCACTCAGGTAATTAGCTCTCATGGAGGTTCCCAGAATAAAAGCAGAAGTAAAGACTACTAGTTATCCTTCTCTCTTAGTTTTCCTTCCCAGTTGCTGGGTTGGATGGACTTCCATTTTATTTTATTTTTTCATTTCAAATTTGTATTGATTTTAATACAGTTCAACAGTACTTATTCAACAAACGTGTTGTCTGAGTTTATCATTCTCTAATACAGATTAAATTCCTAATCCCTAATTCGTTTCTCCAGCCATAGATAAAATAAGTCCCAAATTTGAAAATATTCTGTTTCTTCTTTTTCTTTCAACCTCAGAGTTAGTCTGTCCATTTCTGCACAGTCTAATATTTTTTTAACTATTTCTTCCTCTGATGGTGTTTCTTCATTTTCCAATATTGTGCGAATATAATTCTTGCTGCTGTTATCACATGCAAAATCAAATATACACTTTGTTTATCAAGATTTTCTGGCATTATACCTAATAAAAAAAGTTCAGGTTCATAATCTACACGTTTCCCCAACATCTTTTCTAGCCAAGTATGTATTTTTGTCCAATATCTCTTTTTTTTAACACATGTCCATCACACATGATAATAAGTACCTGATTTACGATTACATTTCCAACATTTTCTGACATGTTTTTAAGCATTTTTACTAATCTTGCTGGTGGCAAGCACCATCAATAAAACATTTTGTACAAATTTTCTTTATAACAGGTTGACATTGTCAATTTATAATTTCTTTCCTACAAGTTTTGCCATTTCTCTAGATCTATATTGTAACCAAAATTCTTTGCCCATGTTATCATTATTTCTTTTACTAGTTCGTCTTCCATTTTCAAATTTAATAGAAAATTATGCATTTTCTTAATTAGGTTTTCATCAGAGGTTAGTAGTATCTGATCAAATGTTTTAATGGAGCATGATATATAAATGATGCAGAAAAGAACAACAGAAATGATAAAGGAGATGTAGCAACTTCCTTCCAAAGATATCATCATAACAACCACCAATTTAAGAGCTGGTTACAGAACACTATGCTTTGGGAGATATTTAAAGATCATGTATGTAATTATATGGCTTTAAAAGGAAAATTAGAATAATGCTCAGATATTAGTTGAGGTCATTGTCTCTGAAGGCTTCACAGAAGGTCATGATCCAAGAAGAATAGTATGAATATCCATTACTGGAGGGTAACAACACAAGTTTCTTGACTCAGGATCTGTTTAAGGATTTTCCCAAAACATCAGACTAGGGAACTGTTGGAAATCTGATTCTGGATTAGAAAGGCCATTGGTTTCATCCAAGAGATGTCTTCATGTGTCTTTACAGCATGGCTGCTGTAGAACTGACACAAATACTCTTGAGATTATGTGATTTTGTTGGTTTCTTCTGGATGTTCATCTTTCATGGATGATGAAGGAAGCATACCATTACATCCAAGAATTCAATTGGCTTATGGTAAACATTTGGGCCATGTTTAGATGAAAAATTACTTTGATATCAACAGTTCCTAGCAGACATGAATCACCTAAACTTGATTTCATTGAGGAACAAATTCAGATGATCAGGAACCACTTAGACATTTATCACATCATATGGATTTTAGCTGTAACTTGGGGAGTTGAGGTTATTCCAGACATTCCTATTTTGTTCTTTTTTTTTTTAGATGAGAATTAAGGGAAATAGTAGTCCTTAAATATATTATTTTTTTCCACACTTGGAAAAAATCTGATTCATAGCCTCAAGTTATTAAAGATTGGAATAGTATAGATAAAACATTACTGATTTATCTTGTTCATACAACTGCAAAACATACATATTTTTGTGTTGTAAAAAAACTTAAATGAAACAAACAAGCAAGCAAACAAAAATGATATGAAACATAAATGAAACTGATACTGAGAAAAACTATTGTGGTCAACTGGCCCTCAATTACAGAAAAAGGAGAAGTACAATCTCTTCTGCAAAATGGGCTATGCAAATTAAGGCATTCACAAGAATCACAAATCCCAGTAAGAGACTACTTTTTCCTTATCTTTCCCTGAGCCTATGCAAGTTCTGCTAACAATGATAGCGAGTGAAGGTTATATCACCTTGACTGATGGATGCCTATGGGCTTTTTTGTGTTTTAAAAGAGTACTATGCATGTTGCAGCAATGAAATGTTTCTTAGTTCCTCCATCTTTTTTTTTATCCATGCAACAATCCATTGTATTACTTGGCTGTGAAAAGAATGTGGGTGACCACAAGTCAAATCTGAGCCAGCAATAGAACATAGAATAATAAAGTTGGAAGAGACATTGGAGGTTTTCTAATCTAACCCCCTGCTGAAGCAGGAGACCCTATACCATTTCAGATGAATAGTTGTCCAGTGTCTTTTTGAAAGACTCCAGTGATGGAGCACTCATAACTTCTGAAGGCAAGCTATTCCATTGATTGATTGCTCTCACCGTTAGGAATTTTCTCCTTAGTTCTAGGTTGCTTCTCTCCTTGGTTAGTTTCCATCCATTGTTTTTTATCCTGCCCTCTTGTGCTTTGGAAAATAGTTTGATCCCCTAGTTTTTGTAAGAGCCTCTCAAATATTGGAACACTACTATCATGCCTCCCCTAGTCCTTCTTTTCATTAGACTAGTCATACCCAATTTCTGTAATCATTCTTTGTATGCTTTAGCCTTCAGCCCCCTAATCATTCTTGTTTCTCTTCTCTGTGATGTGATGTAGTTGCTGAAAAGGTAGATGCTATCTTAGGCTGCCTTTAGAAGAGAGGAGAGTTCAGATGACAAGAAACCATTGTACCAACTTGGGACAAAGCTCTGACTTCATTTGCAATACTGTGTCTACGTCTGGTTATCTTTAATTTATAGGAAAGATGACTGAAGGGAGATGTGATGGCCATCTTCAATTCTCTGAAGGACTATCACACAGAAGTGAGAACAGACTTACTTTCCATTGTCCCAGAGAACAGGACCATCAGAATGGGTCAGAGATGCTTTAGATTAGAAAATTCTGCACTGAACAGGAAGCTGGTCTAGATGACTTTTATGATACCTTCCAAGATTGTAATTCTATGATCCCCTGACCCTGACCACAGAATGGTCAGATGATTATACAATTTTATATGGTTGGTTGATAATTGTAAAAAAGGGAGTAAGACAAAGAAAGAGACAATGCAGACAAGACCATTTTAAAGCTTTAAAAAAAGAGAAAAAAATCTACTGGGAAGTGGAAAGATAAGATTTTTTTCCTTATCTTTCCTTTAACGTTGGTCCCTCCCATCAAATTCACTAAACTGAATAATATTTAATACAGGACTAGTCTGAATAAAGACCCAGCCTGTTTAGAAATGACTTCCCGTTATTTTGACAAAGATCATCTGAGGGAAGCAATTGGTATGGTAACTCCAGAGGAACATATTGTGCTCCAGAAGGTCATTCTAGAGAAACAGACCATGAATGATGTTCTCTTTAACTCCATTCTTGCAGGCCTGGGGTGCTGAAGGAGCCCAAGGTAATGGGAGCATTCTCGTTCTTCGTTTTCTTCTTCACCCTCTTGGGTCTGGCTAGACAGGTGAGTTCCCTCCAGTTCCCACTTTAATTCAGCTTGTGAGAGCTACTTTTTTGGCTGTTGTTGTTCAGTGCTCTCCATGTCTCATAAGCTTAGGGCTGGGTGACAATACAGAGCCTGCCCCATTTCTCATCTGTAACAGAGAGGAACTTCCTGGTAGGACCAACACAAGTACAGGATTGTCACATAAGCTTTGGGTTGGATGACAAATCTATATTTGCGTTGGTCCTACCAGGAAGTTCTCCTCTATTACAGATGAGAAGTGGGACAGGCTCTGTATTGCACTCACGAAATGCACCTTGGGGAAGTTGGTTTGGTTCAAATTGCAAGGCAAATTTCTCATCACTCTTTCAAAGTCACCTCTTCACATCCTGCCATCCTTTCCTTTTTTGTGGTTTGAGGCTTTGAAAATCTTTACTAATACTTGTCCACCAGCATTTGAAAGGCTGTTTCATGTGGTTAAAGTAGCTGTGTGTTTTACAGGAATCTTGCTTTATTTTCCTTATTTGTGAATGAGAGTTTTCATGCAGAGTGGTTTTTCCTGGAACCTAGTTTGGTTCATTATTCGAAAAAGTGATAATTTAGCCCCTCTGTTTTTCTCTTTGTAATTACTTTACTACTTAATAAAAAATGCAAATTCACCATATTGTATAGCACATTCACAATACATGAAACATTGATCCCTTATCTTGTGATGGGGAGGTTACTTCAGATCAGGGCTGTTGGAGGGTGTGAATTATCAATGGGTCAGGGATGAGTCATCAGCGAGAAGTTGGTGAGGGGTCTTGAGAAGGGGAGATTACATCAGGTCAGGGTCATTGGAAGGTGAACTGCTGAGGGGGGAAAGAGGGGGCTTGCCTGGGTTGGTGCTGTCTCCTGTTGGATGTGTGATTGATTTGGATTCTGAGGGGTTTGTAGGCTGGTTGTAGACCAATGTGTCTGTTGATGGAATTGCTTGTGGAGTGCCAGGCTTCAATGAACTCTCCAGCGTGTAGGTTTAGTGGTTGAGTGGTCTAGAGGTTATAAGGCACCAGGCTAGAAACAAAGAGTCTGTGAGTTTAAATCCCACTTTGGCCATGAAAGCTATGGGTGACCTTGGCCCGGTCACTTTCTCTCAGCCCAACTCACCTCACAGGGTTGTTGTGGGGAAAATAAGACAAGGAAGGTATATCAGCTATGTTTTCTGCCTTGAATCATTTATAACAGTAATAAAAGCAGGATATAAATTAAATAAGTGAATAAAGTAAAAAAAATAAGTTTCTAAAAAAGGTAGAAGAGAATTGGAGAGAAAAAAATTGTTTGATGAAGTGTTTTTTTTCCCCCCCTATGTCAAAAGCAGGCAGGACAAAATAATAATAATAAAGTATTTCTATACTGTGCTTCACATATTCAGAGTCTCATGGATTTATACTAAACTTTATATATGTAGCTGATATAAATATTATACAAAGAATATTACATTTCCCCCTGTGTTTGAAAGATTGGGAAGTGCTTATATTTTTCTATTAAGAGTTACAGTAGTTTCATGGGACTCATTTGATCACGGCAAGCAGACTTTCTATGGAGAGTCTCAATCTTTGCTTCTTTTTTTCAATGACCTGAGTTTATTTATGGTCCTGGGGATGGGGGATATGTGGTTTAAGTCCCTACTTTCCAGGAGTGTGCACTTTCCAATAAGTTAAGAATTGTTGGATGATGCTTATTATGTATTCAGTTAAAAAAACCACCAAGACCACTCCTACTAATACTGACAGGGCAAGCCACTACTATATAAAAATAAGAGCAAACCCCACACCATTCCAGTACTGATGATGTTATCTAGTTTGGTAATGAAATGTCTGCAAGAAAACCACCAAGCTCAGAGAGCACCAAGGATCCAAAAGTTCAACCTTGAGTTACAAATATTGCTATGTATTCAATGGTTTACACACAAAAAAAAATCCTCACTGCAAAATTGAATCTTCTTTTTCTCAGAATGAGTATTACTGCCGCTTAGATTTTCTCTGGAAGAAGAAGTTCAAAAAAGAACGTGAAGAGATTGAAACTATGGAGAATCTCAACCGGGTCCTGCTGGAAAATGTTCTTCCAGCAGATGTAGCTCAGCAATTCATTCGCCAGAACCGGCGTAATACGGTGAGCCTTGAAAGTTAATATCCACTAGTGATACCAGAGAGAGAGAGAGAGAGAGAGAGAGAGAGAGAGAGAGAGAGAGAGAGAGAGAGAGAGAGAGGGGTGAGGCTAGACGGGAAACTAGTCCACCTAAGAGTTGGCTGCTAAGATTTGGACCTTGAATTGAGTTGCAGTAACAAAACAGGTTACAGGTTCCATCATCTATGGAGCTACATTTGGCAGGGCCTTTTCTGTTGTGGCATCCACATTCTAGAATCTTCTTCCCCAGAGATGAGGTTGGCCTCATCGCTCCTGAGCTTTGACGGGCCCTCAAGACCTGGTTATGCTAGCAGGCCTGGAGACACCAGGGAACAGGTGAACTCATGATGTGGCTCCATTAATATTAACAACCTCCTGTCAATTAATCTCTTTTTCCTGTTTTAGTTCTGCTTTTATAGTTTGTAATGCTCTTAATAACGACCATATCATGATTTTAGATAATTTATTTGTTAAATTTATTTACTGCCCATCTTGTTTCAAAATGACTCTTGAGCGGCTTAAAACATTAAAACATTAACATTTTAATATTTAGAAAAAAATGGAAATCACAATCAAAATAAATTTATCATTAAAAGATGGGGAGGGAGGGGACAGGATGTATGGGGGGAGGTAGGATTGCCTCTTAATTGTTTATATTAATTGTCATGATTGTTTTGTAATTGTTTATAATCATTGTTTTATTTAATTATTTTATGGGATTGTTGTATGCTACCCAGAATCATTTTCCATGAGATGGGCAGCCATATAAATTTGGTAATGAAATAAAACAAAATGACAATAAAATAATAGAAAACTTGTTGGTGTGCTGCTGTGCATCATTTTTCTTACCTGAGTTGGCTTCTTGGATTTCTAGGCTGCCATGACAGTCATGAGACTGTTCCAGAACATCACCACTCAATGCATATTAAAAGGCATGCTCTCAATTTAGTTTTGAGTAGGACAATTATATCCAAAAAGTTGGGCCTTTTTTAGCTGTCTTGCAATGGTTAAGTTATCCTTCCTGATCTTCTAGGAAGTCCTAGAAGTTGAAGATGTATGTATGTACTGTGTTTCCCCGAAAATAAGACTGGGTATTATTATTATTGTTGTTGTTTTTGTTGTTGTTATTATTATTATTACTATTATGCCTCCAGAAGAGGCACCAGGTCTTATTTTGGGGGGGGGGGTCTTTCTTTTTTACTCACCTCTGGCACCGACAGCCCTGCCCAGCCATTCCACTTCTTCTGCGGCCTGCATTTTCCAGTCAGGCCTTTCTGGAAGGCCACTGCAGCCGAGTACTGAACTATGGATTCAATCCATAGCTCAGTTCTCGCTGCATAGGTCTTCCAGAACCGAGCTATGGATTGAATCCATAGCTCCATAGCTTGGTTCTTGTTTTCAGTGGCCTTCTGGAAAAGTCTGTGACTGAGAAATGCAGGCCTGGCTGCAGAAGAAGCTCCACACTCCCACCCTCACCCTAGCTTTTTTAGGTTTGTGCCTCACCCCAAAACTAGGGCTAATTTGGGGGGAAGGGCTTATATTAGGCCCACCCCAAAAAATCAAGCAAGGCTTTATTTTCGGGGTAAGCCTTACTTTTGGGGAAACACGGTTTGTATGCATGTATGTATGTATGTATGTATGTATGTATGTATGTATGTATGTATGTAATTTATTTGCGATCCATCTCCAGAACAAAATGACTCTGGACTAATTCCAACTTAATCCTTTCCTGGTTCTCTGTTTGTAGGCAGTAGAGTTTGAATATCTTTGGTGTAGGATTTTAAGGGTTGTGATTGCAGAATTTGGATGACCTTCACTCTTTCTCTCCAAGCAGGATCTCTATCACCAATCTTATGATTGTGTCTGTGTTCTCTTCGCTTCGATCCCGGACTTCAAGGAATTTTATTCTGAATCCAATGTCAACCATGAAGGGCTTGAATGCCTCCGGCTGCTGAATGAGATCATTGCTGACTTTGATGAGGTAGGGGGAAATAGAAGTGTTTGTGTGTGTGTGTGCATGTTTGTGTGTGTGCATATATATATTCTCATTCTTCTCTCTACGTGTGGATGTATGTGGATGTATACTCACACACATGCAGCTAAATATATACGCTTGCAGAATTTTTTAACATACTTGTAATACAGATAAATGCAGAGAGAAAGTGAGACAGATTTATGAACAAGCAAAAGAATGTGCTAATTTCATTTCATCTGCCAACAGAAATCCCTCTCAATTAACTCCAGTTCATATAAAAACTGTCCGAACAGTTTATAGTTAATATGTTCTCTCTTCTTTACGTTGGCCTCTTCCTTTCTTAAGACAGAGAAGTCATCATAATCAGAGTTAATCATACATAAGGAAAAACCATGCTTAGGTGTGCCATAATCTAATCAAAGCCAATAGGTGTCATGACAGCTTTGTTTATTTCTAGGAAATAGAACATATGAATAAATAAATAATTCATACATAAGGGATCAAATATTAGCCAATCACAGCCAGCAGCCACTAATTATTGAAAGTACAGTGTACCATCTCTTGAGTCATCAAGGGTTACAGTTAACATCTGGGAGGGCCCCGAGCTTTTTGGAGCTACATCATTTGTGGACTAGTCTGGAGTTTGAATGGAGAGATTTTTAGAGGATGGACAGGAATTTTCTTTTACTGTGATATTTCTTGTTTTGGACTTAAACTATATTTTTCAACTGTTTCCTACCACAAAATGGTGGAAACTGTGTCCCAACAGTGATGATCAAGGGAGGTTCTAAAGATCTCAAAAATATGGCTTTTAATTCCAAATTAAAATAATAAGATGTAGGATAGTGATAGGATTTAAGGCATCTATGATCTGGAGGAAGGTTAGCACAACACTAGGTTAGGAGGGAAAAATATTCCATAAGGTTATACCATTCTGATTAGTATCACATCAATAGGGTAAGCTCAGGTAAATTCAGAATGAAAAAAAAAGATGGCGATAGAAAGGAATTAGAAATTAAAGATGGCCAGATGGTGCATTAAGAAAACTGACATAGTATAGTTTTTCTTCAACTGAACTGCTTCAAATTGAAACTGAAAATGACAAATTGTTATTATCTTTCATTTGCCATACTGTTTGTAGAAAGCTAGTATTACCGTGGCTGAGATCTAGTTGAATAATCCCTACAATTGTTCGAATTGTAATTTGTGGAGCCCTTGGTCCTCTCTGAGTTTGGTGGTTTTCTTGCAAATATTTCATTACCAAGCCAGGTAACCTCATCAGTGTTAGAAGGGAATAGGCTTTTGTTACAATAAATTGTATAATATTTATTATAGAGAATTATAATTTCACTCTCAGAATTGTAAGAGACATCCCATGCTTGAAGATAACATCTGCCTGATTGGATCATCATCATACTTGAGACTCATGTTACAAATTCCCTGGGTGCATCTGACTAAATAAAATGCTAGGCTAAATAAATGATTGATATGCAAAAATGTCTTAGCTTTTGAATTATCGGAATAAACAATTTCCTGTCTTTCTTTTCATAGCTCCTTCTGAAACCCAAGTTCAGTGGGGTTGAGAAGATCAAAACCATTGGCAGCACTTACATGGCAGCTACTGGCTTAAATGTGGCAGCTGGACAGGATAACCAACAGGTGATATTTTCATTCAGGATGATTCTACTCATCCCGAATCTATCAGTGGGATTTAATGTTCTGTTTCCACATTAGCTTCTTTAAGTCTTGGTGCTTATTAGTTATCTCTTTTCTTTGTATGAATTGTTCGAGAATACAGGAATTTTTTTAAATTTTGGAATGGTTCCGTAATTTTGCTCTTCAGGATCCTGGGACATATGTTTGAAAGTATATATGGATATGAATGGAATGGTGTGATAAGTAATCTGTAGAGGACATAGGGAATGACCTTGAGGAACAGGAGAAAGAACCTCTCCCAAAGCAAGGATTAGATAAGGGGTGGTTGAGTCCAGAGCAGGAATGTAGCATCAGTAAACATCTCAGACTGGTTCTTCCCTAGGTTCACATGAAGAACATGAAGATAACGGAAGAGAGGGGAGAAGCTAATTCAAATTTGCAAGCTTCTGTCACTGTAGCATTACAAGAAAAGCAGTATGGGTAGTCCTTGACTTACAACCATTTGTTTAGCAACCATTCAAACTTACAATGGCACTGAAAAAAGTGACTTAAGAGCAGTCCCCACATTTACGACCATCACAGCATCCCCACGGTCATGTGATCAAAATGGGGGTGCTTGGCAACTGACATATATTTACAGTGGCTGCAGGATTCTGACAAACAAAGTCAATGGGGAAAAATGGATTCACTTAATGACTGTGATTCACCTAATAATTGCAATAATTTGTTTAACAACGGTGGGAAAAAAAGGTTGTAAACTCACTTGTGAAAGGTGTGCCTCCCTTGACAAGCCATTGCTTAGCAATGAAAATTCTAGTCCCACTTGTGGTCTTAAGTTAGGATTACCTGTACAGACTTACATAGCATTGGTTTCCTAGTCTGATCTAACTTGAAAAGTTCACTTTGACTTTGCAGTAGGAGAATAAGGGGAAAAGACATCTTTATTACTTTTGTTACTTGATCAACCCTAAGCCACTTTCTTCTTAATATTTATTTACCTGTGTGAATCTTTGTCCTTGTTTTTTTACATTATCTGTCCATTGACTTGTGTTGATACATCCATCTACATGGATAATTTGTGCAGGACACTGAGCGGAGCTACACCCACCTGGGAACCATGGTGGAGTTTGCCATGGCTTTGGTAGCCAAGTTGGACATTATCAACAAACATTCATTCAATACTTTCAAACTCCGTGTGGGTGAGTAATAGTAAACTGAGCGTAAACTAAGAAATTTCCTCTCTGAAACATACTTTGGCTGTGAAATCATGCTATGATGAAAGTAGAACTAATATTTTTAGAGAAAAGGGGAAGCTGGGGCACAAAAGGTGGTGGGATTCAGTCAGCAGAATCAGTAGCTAATTTTTTGTTGCCCAGGCCCAGAATGGACTTCCGGAAGCGGCATCTACACAGAGAACCGGTTGTTCACATATTTGAATCCTACCACTGGGTACAAATCTAATTATTTTTCTCCTGGAGCTGAGCTATGAAAAATGTTGGCACTGTTATACAAGTGTGCTCTCAAGTTCAGCTTATGGTCACTCACTCACACCCTCGGAAAATTGCCACACTCAAATCGCTTTCAACTGAACACTGAGGCACAAATGTTTCTTTAAAATACACAGAGACCCAGTGAATTTAAAATAACAGCAAACTTTTACTCATTATGAAGTATATTCATTTCCTCTTACACACACATACACTCTCTCAGCCACACTTATCCAACATCTGCCAAACACTAGCCAAAGGGACGGAAGACACCAAGTCTGGCATCCTAAAAGGACTCAAAGAGTGGGGAGGCTTCAGGACCCCTTGTATCTCCCCCTCAAGTTCTTGCTTTGTTGGTGGGGTGAGGCTTCTCATGCAGGCTCAACTCCCATATGCTCAGGTCCAACTTTTGTTCTTTTGTTTCCTTAATGACTTGCATCCTTTAATAATAATAATAGTAGTAAAGTTGGAAGGGACCTTGGAGGTCATGTAGTCCAACCCCCTGCTCAGGCAGAAAACCCTATGCCTGAGGGAGCTTTTCCTGCCTTTTGTCCATCCTACGTATGTGCCTTCACTACTTTTAGGTATGGTGGCTTCAGCCTAATCTCACAGCACTTGCTCAAACACCAACTGGCTTTTGAATTTTTAGCATGAAAACTTTTTTTTTTAAATTCTTATGTTACAATTGAATGAATAATGTTTTAAAATTTCACATGGTGCTGTAGGGGAATGTCCTCCTCAAAGCTTAGAAAAGGCACAAAGGCCAAAGACACTTGAATCAGTGTTTGGATTGCTGGAGTACATTCACTTTATGAAATGAAGTAATGAAGGAGATAGCGACAAGAATGTGAGAAGGGAATTGATTACCGTGTTTCCCTGAAAATAAGACCAGGTCTTATATTTATTTTTGCTCTAAAAGACTCATTAGTTCCCACCTACCTGCACCGCGCAGGCTTTGCAGCCCCGGAATGCACTGGCCAAGAGACCACTAGGCTGCAGCTGCTGCCAGACACCATTGGCCCCCATGTGCTCGCCACCTCCTATGCCAGTGATCCTCAACCTTTCTAATGCCGTGACCCCATAATACAGTTCCCCATGTTGTGATGACCCCCAAGTGAGTGTGGCCATCAATAAGAGGGAGTAGGACAGCTAGGGAAAAGGGAAAAAAATGGCGGATAGCATGGTTTGGCGACCCCCGTGAAATGGTCATTCGACCCCAAATGGGGTCCCGACCCACAGGTTGAGAACCACTGTCCTATGAGCATGCCAACGGTGTCTAGAGTTCTTCAGTTTACATATGGTACCTATCTATGGGCCAAAGGCGCCCGTTTGGGTACGGTATGTACAAATACTTATTTATAATTTTCCAGTTGGGTCTTATTTTCAGGGAAACATGGTAGGAAGAACTTATATGAACTTTTGACCTACCAGTACTTGTATCCTTGCTTAATTCAATCAAGGGCCACCATTAAACTCTGGAAATTTTTGCAGGTATAAATCACGGACTGGTTGTGGCCGGGGTCATTGGAGCTCAAAAACCCCAATATGATATTTGGGGAAACACTGTGAATGTAGCCAGTCGAATGGAGAGTACAGGAGTTTTGGGGAAGATACAGGTAGGTACAAAGCCTTTCTATGTGGTCTCCTTTCTATGTTTTGGATCCTAGGACTCCTGATTCTATGTTTGGAACCTTTCAAGAGATTTAGATGAAATAAACCTAAAAAGAAGGCAACTGGAGTTGGTAGTTGCTGAAACGAACATCTACTATGGTTTTTCTTCATAATAACAATATGGAATTCCTTTGTTCTTGTAATTCATGGATCAAAAAATGGGAGATGAAGACCTGCATATGTTTTTTTTCCCAAGGACATCTGGCTGAACTCTGCTGGAGACAGGCTGCCAGGTTATTGAAAATGTCTACCTTTGTCATGTGAAATAGTGATAGGAAAATGATCTTGTTCTTCTTATCCTAAATCTACTATCTCTGTTGCTTTGTTTAGTAAAATGTGATGGAAGTATATATTTTTTATCATTCTATTGAGGGATTTATCCATTAATTTAATTTTGTGGATTTCCTGATGCTCTCTGAACTTGCTTGCTTGCTTACAGATGTTCATTACCCAACTAGGTTAACATCAGTACCTCACTCAAAGAGAGTCAGATATTTCAAAGTTCAACTAAGTTATCGATATTCTGTTCTATCGAACCTTACTTTTTTGGATACAGCTTTTTGTGGCTTACATAGACCATTCTCTTAGATATGCATTTTTGTGCAATTTTTCCCAAAACATCTTTGGGACAAAAATCATTTTTTGGGAACCTTCATCCTCAAGACATTTTTGTGTGCTATATGGCTTTCCCCTACAGTAAATATTTTAATGTAGTTTTGTGCAATATATGGCTATTTTTGTAGGATATTTTTCTCCTCTTTCATTTTATTTATTTAGGAATCAAATTTATATGGCTGCCCATTTCACAGAAAGCGACTCTGGATGGCGTACAATGCAGCTGAATTTTTGGCTAAAGGTTTTTGAGCTGAATGCCAATAGATTCCAGTAATGTTATGCATATTCACATTGTGACTGATTGCATCAAGATCGACCACATTATTAGAGTAGGAGAGAAAATAATCTATGCCTTATGAAGAGTCACACACCCACTTGGAATCACATTTCAAGCATCAGGATAGTCTGGCCTGTTTCCTGGCCTTGTTTGCGGCCTTCATTAATGTTTGCTGTAGTTCAGCAAATCAGAACTGCATCAGTTCCTTGTCATCATTTGACATTTTGCAGAATAACCTAGATCAGGACTCTCCAAAATTGGCAACTTCAAGACTTGTAGACTTAACCTCTTAGAATTCCTCTAGACTGGCTGGGGAATTCTGGGAGTTGAAGTCCACAAGTCTTAAAGTTTCCAAGTTTGGAGGCCTCTGACCTAGACTCACTGTACTCAAGGAGCACATATGAATGGACTAAAGGTTGTTTACCACACATGCTTGCAAATAATAGAGGATATGCAAAGAACATACCACAAAATGGTCCACTTTTCAATTCAGATGAAAAAAACATTGTTGGGAAAGTACCCCTTCCCCCCAAAAAAACAGACATATCTTCTGCAGAATCAACATATGCCTAGTTTCCTGTCTTCTACAAGAAAGTTAAAAAAAGGACTTCTTCTGAAATGCATTAGAATTATTATTAGTAATTTCACCAGTACATCTAGCACCTCCAAAGTTCAATGCTTCTCCTTTGCTTTTTCATTTTCAACTCTAATTTAAACCAACAGCAATATAGTTAATCTCTCTGTGTGTCTTTAGTTGTCTTTAAAATCACAGTACAGCCATAACCAAGAGGAGCAAAATCTCCAGAGATATATTAAGCTCAGGAGATGTTTTTTTTCCATTTTCATCCTATCTTTAGCAACTGTGCTGCTAAAATTCAGGAGGGTGGGATCAGAAGAGTTCTACGGACTGCAGAAAGAGGAAGCAACTATTCCACTTATGGCTCTGGGTCTAATAATTACTTACGCCATTCTATCCCACCAAAACAAATCAATTTAATTTCTACATTAGTTTTACTTGCTTAATCTGGTTGAAACCAACGTGACCAAGAGAACTGATAGCTTGCTGAGCCCACTTTCATTTTTCTATTGAGGCACTTTATTTGAAAGTCTATGGAGATTCTCAATCATCTGGGTCATGATTGTCCCAAAGATGCTTTTTTTCCAAAAGGTAATTAAACTTTCTTGTGGGTTTTTTTCTTGAAAACATTTCGCTTCTCATCCGAGAAACGAAATGTTTTCAAAGGAAAAAAAAATCACAAGAAAATCTTTGGGATTTCAATTGAAACTTTTGACGTCTTCTTGGGCCAAGTAAAATCCAAACTATCTTCTCCCATTAATAAAAAGCTATGCCATTCAATTGGGAAAGGTACAGTAATAAATAAGTTAAAATTGGCGAATGAAAGAAGACAAAAATAGCTGTATCTGTATCTGAAAAGGTTAAATTGTGGCAACTGGACCAAAGTTTATTAAACGGAGACATTTTATTAGTCATCCAAGTAACTTCTTCAGTCAAAATGAAAAATTTAAATTAGGCAGAGAGTCATTGGGATATACTAACTCTTGCCATACCAACTGCAGGGGTTTCTACCCAAAATAGCAATAGCACTTAGACCAGTGGTTCTCAACCTGTGGGTCGGGACCCCATTTGGGGTCGAACGACCATTTCACGGGGGTCACCAAACAACGCAGTCCGCCATTTTTTCCCCCTTTTCCTTAGCTGTGCTACTCCCTTTTATTCTATTGGCTTTTGAAAGCCAATAGAATAGACTCTCTTGAATAGAGTCTAATTCTATTGGCTTTCAAAAGCCAATAGGAATTGTCCAGGCTGTCTCTGCCCTGCTGAGCCCACCGAAAATCCCAGTCTGCAAATGGTGCTGAACCAGTTGAGTAGTCCTTGACTTACGACCGGTTGAGTAGTCCTCGACTTACGACCGGTTGGGGGTCGCGGCATTAAAAAGGCTGAGAACCACTGACTTAGACTTACATACCGCTCCATAGTGCTTTACAGCCCTCTCTAAGCAGCTTACAGAGTCAGCATATTGCCCCCAACAATCTGGGTCCTCATTTTATTCACCTCGGAAGGTTGGAAAGCTTAGTAAACCTTGAGCTGGTAAGAACTGAACTGCCAAACTGCTGGCAGCCGGCAGTCAGCCAAAGTAGCCTGCAGTACTGCATTCTAACCACTGCGCCACCACGGCTCATGCATTGCAAATGTAAACGAAGACTCCACCATCTAGCTGTAGCTATATCGACCACTTTTACATTCTCCTTCTTTCTTCTCCTAGGTCACAGAAGAGACGGCTAAAGCTTTGGAGACATTAGGCTACACTTGCTCCCTTCGTGGGGTTATCAAGGTCAAGGGCAAAGGTGAACTTAGAACTTATTTTGTCTGTACGGAAACGGCTCGTTCTTGCTCCCAAGCACCGATGTTGAGTTAAACTTGTGGAATGAAACTGTGACTCATGAGGGTTGGAATTCTCAGTGAATTCCTCCTGGTACTTGGGGGGGGCAGCAAGTTGCTTATTTTAACAGACCTTTCTGACAGAAGAAGCATTTACCATGAGAATTAGGAGAAACAGAGCCTAAGGAGGTTCCATTTCGTCTTGTATGAGAAAATCTCTAGCTCGGTCACCACAGCAAACCCTTATTTAATTGTAATTGCAATTGGGGAGAAGTGAGCCACTAAGAACATTTGGAAATCCTCTTGAGAAGACAAGTTAGAACTTTCTCCTGATCTGAAGAAAGAAAGCTGCAATTCTTCAATCAACTTGGAGGCAATGGATCCTCCTTTGAGGATTTTCAGTGTTTTATATGTTTACTAATCTCTGGTGCTTGATGATGATTTGTTCACAACCTTCTTTCAATTTGGTCTGTACTGATATTACCAAACCACAACCATCATGTCCAGAAGACTTTTAAGTTCAAACAAAATTGAGGATTGGCTTCATAGAGCCTCTGAAGATAGAAAGCATAATTTGAGAATGAGGGCAGTAGAGAAGTCATTGTACTGGTATTATTGAGGTGTTTTCTAGTTGCATAGAGCTGGTTGGGTATTGACTCAAATATATCTGATGGAAGAAGATTAAGTTGGCAACAGAAACTGTACCATTTCCTGCCATTCTTTCTAGGTCAACTTCCTGCTTGATGACCCAGCAACACTTCTTTCTTTTGTGGTTTGTGTGTTTTGCAATGCTGGCATATGTTTGCCTGACCAAAATTTAAAAGCAGGTTCATGTGGTTAAAGGAACTGAACAACTAAGGGGATCTCCCCACTACCTTTCTTTCTTTCTTTCTTTCTTTCTTTCTTTCTTTCTTTCTTTCTTTCTTTCTTTCTTTCTTTCTTTCTCCCCCCTCCTCCTTCTCTTCTTCCTCCTCCTCCTCCTCCTCCTCCTCCTCCTCCTCCTCCTCCTCCTCCTCCTCCTCCTCCTCCTACTCCTCCTCCTCCTCTTCTTCTTCTTCTTCTTCTTCTTCTTCTTCTTCTTCTTCTTCTTCTTCTTCTTCTTCTTCTTCTTCTTCTTCACCTTTTCTCTCTCTCTTTTCTTAGTCACTTCACTAATTGAACTCAATGTAGAGTTGGAAAAAAAAAGTGTGGCAAATGTGTTTTAAACAATTGCAGCATAAACTTTATAAAAAAGATGAGCTTACAGCATGGAGATTTAATTTCTACATTGGTTTTAAAGCAGGAATGGAAAATTCATGACCTTCCAGAGGCTAATCTATAACTTCCAGCATACCTTAGCTAATGGTAAAAGGAAAATCTGGGAGAAGCATTGTCGGACAGTTGAAGGGTGCGACATTCAATACTTCCTACCTTTCTTCTCTTAAAATACCGTATTTAATATGTCAAGTCCATTCTGAGGATAAAAAAAACTGTTCCTGCCACATTGCTAAGTTCATGATTTGCTTTGGTGTTGCCCTGAATACTTAGGGAGTAAGCTATCCCTGAAATCTCCTTAGCTGAGATTTCCAGTAATTTACAATGAGTAAATGTAAAATCTTAGTTGAAATATATTGTAAGTTTTCCAGGAATTGTGTCATCCAGTGTCTTTTGCTGATGTAAAAGCAGGCCTTGCCAGAAGAAATGTCTCACTATTCTCTCTCTCTCTCTCTCTCTCTCTCTCTCTCTCTCTCTCTCTCTCTCTCTCTCTCTCTCTCTCTCTCTCTCTCTCTCTCTCTCTGTGTGTGTGTGTGTGTGTGTAAAAAGACTCCCCTTTACAACCAAAGCTGGCATATTTAACTTGTTGGAAAAAAATAAACAGTGTTATCTATTTTATTTGTACATCTTAAGTCACCAAGGACTTATTGGGTTGGTTTTGCGTTGCCTCTTTTCTTGTTAACATTTATAGGGTTGCAGACCTTTATACTTGGAATTGCAGTTCTTGGCCAGTTTTTTTTTTTAAAAAAATCATTTATTGGAGGGTGTCTAAAAGCTTTGCTTTTACCAGAAAAAGAAAAAAAGAACCCTTAAATGTTGCCTTAAAGCAAACAAATGACTTTTATAAGAACCTGAAGGGTGCGAAATGAAACATGTTATTTATTTAGAAAATTTATATAGCTGCCTACTCTCTCACAGCGACTTTAGGCAGCTTACAAGCAATAAAAATACAGTATAGAAAATAAAAATAAAACAACCCTCTCCCACCCACCACCCATCTACCCCCAGCCTTAACACACAGTCAAATGAGCCATCTGATGGGCTCCTTCACACTCTGGGTTCCCTATGCCTGCTTGCAAAAGCAAGTCTACAGGGCCTTACAAAGGGTACCAAATTGGGGTGAGGCAGTCTAATTTTTGAAGGGATGAGATTCCAAAGAGAGGGAGCCATCTTGGAGAAGGCCCTTCTTCTGTGTCCCCCCAGATGTACCTCCTTAAGGGATGAGACCCACGACATTCCCTGCCTCCCCGCTCTAGCGCGTCTGGTGGATGTGACCAGCAAGAGATGGTTCCTCAGATAACCTATCTCAAGGCCTTTAAAGGTGATGTACCCAGAAGCAAATTGGCAACGAACGCAGCTCCCACTGGAGAGGTGACACACGTGCACACTCAGCTCTGCACAAAACCATGTGGGCCGTTGCAGTTTGATTCCTGAAAAAAACTGCTCTGCATTCAATATACCTGTCCAGTATATGCAGCCTTTGCATGAATCTGTCAACTGTTCCACTCAGTCGTCTAGCAAAGAAAGACTCCTGGCCATTTGTTTTGCCAAGAGTATACTTTACTGAAACTAAAATGGTTACAGAAGTAGCGCAAACAACACCAAGGAAAGTTCCTTCTCTCTCTCTCCCCCAGCCACTATCCCCCAGTTATCTGCAAATGTCCAATCAGGTGCTTGTATATTGTTTAGGAAACAGGTACTCGGTTCCCAGCTTTGCATATCATTAGTTGACCTTGACTGGCTGAAGCTTCTCACAAGGCTCAGCTGGGTTTCTACCCTCCTCCCCTTCTTCCTTACATTTCAATCTCTCCCCTCCTCTCCTGGTGCTAATGTCAGGCTGTCAGCTCATGAAGTTTTGATAGATGAGATGCAGCCATGACAGAATTTCTGCTTGCTTCTTATAAAAAAAATAATTCTGCTGTGTCAGGCTTTAAATGTTCCTTCTGAGAATCTCTTCAAGATTACTACAGCAGAATAACTCACCTGCTGATGGAGTTAATCAAAGAATTTCTATGAACTTTGTGCATAACTCACATAAAAATCTGGGAGTTGACAAAAATATTTCTCTCCCCTCCCCTCCTCTCCTTTCAGAATGTCAAATTTCCAAAGGGCCTCCTGTGTTTGTTTAGAAAGGGAAAGAAATATTTCTTAGCTTTGATAAAACTGCAATATGCTGCATGCAAACTTGAGGGCTGTGCAGGGTTAGAACATAAGATAGTCCTTGACTTACATTGAGCCCAAACTTTCTGTTGCTAAACGAGACAGTTCTTAAATGAATTTTGCTCCATTTTATGACCTTTCTTGCCACAGTTGTTAAGTGAATGACTGCAGTTGTTAGGAATACAGTAGTTAAGTGATTTCCACATTGAGTTTGCTTGTCAGAAGGCCACAAAAGGTGATCATATAACCCCGGGTTGTTGCAACTGTCATAAATATGAATCAGTTGCCAAGTATCTGAATTTTGTTCACAAGACTGTGAGGATACTGCAATGGTTGTAAGTGTAAAAAATGGTCATAAGACACTTTGTTCAGTACCATTGGAACTTTGAACGGTCACTAAGCGAACTGTTGTAAGTTGAGGATTACCTGTAATTTGAAAAATATGTTTTCTGGTGCACAGGAAAGGAAAGATAAGGCCCTAACTGCAACTCTTGAATGCAGCTGTGTCTTGCCCCATGCAGTTGTCACGTGATCTTGGGGAATGACACGGCTGCTTTCAAGAGTTGCATTTCAGTATCTCTGTATTCTGAAGTACCTTTGTGGAATCAAAATATACTGCTCAAAAAAATAAAGGGAACACAAACGTACAGGATCCTATACGTTTGTGTTCCCTTTATTTTTGTGAGCAGTATACTATCCAATCCCAAAGGCATCACTGAAGGACTAAATGGGCTGATTATTTTTATTCAGGGTGTCAGGGCTGCCCCAAAGCTTGCTGCCAAGCAAAGAAGAAGATGGCAGACTAAGCTAGCAAGTTGCATCATGTTTTAGGGTTGTTTATGAGACAGGATTCCCTCCTCCCCTCCCTGAGGACATGATAGGTAGTCCTCAACTTACAACCATTCCTATAGCAACCATTTGAAATTACAACGGTACTGAAATTCTGGTCCCAATTGTGGTTGTAAGTTTACCTGTAATTTAGGAAGTGGTAGGAGGGTAGATCTAGTGGCCTAAATTAATCTGTTCAGCAATGGTTTGTCTCCTGCCTTTCCGCTTCAAAAATTTCAATTACTCTTAAGCAAACCTCTTATTCATAGTCACAAAAAGCAAACAAAAGGTTTGTATATGGAAGTCCACTATAAGATTCTGCTGCGGTGTTGCACAGTGAATGCACCCCAAATTTCAAATGTATGTGAATGTATAAAAGATGTATAGAACATGAAAAAAGGGAGGGTTTCCAGAAGGAATATTAACAGTAAACAAAGCATTAAGCACATTTTTCTTCTCTCAAGACAATTGCAAACTGATGTATAAAAACAGGGAGGGAAGCATTCCACAAAAGTTTTGTCAATTGACTTGAGAATGGAAAAAAGAGGAAACTGAGGGTTTCTGTTTGTTTAAAAGTGAAATTGGATGAACCCTGCTCTGATTTTCAAAGTATATATGTTAGAATTAGGGTAGAGACAGACTGTATGCAAGTTTGGTGTTTCATGGTCTCTAAAGGTTAACATTTAATGAACCCAAAGTCATTGATTCATCTTTTCACGTCTTCAGAGAGGTTTTCACAGTACTTGCAACAATCCTTGGGAATGCTTCCTAAGCATAATATTAAATTGTTTGTATGATGAAAGGCAAAAAAAAAAAAACCTTCATATCCCTGAAATTCCAAAAATTGCAGTCATGTTGCAGAATGAAACAAAAAAGAAATGAAACAGCCTATCTTGTACAAAACATCATTGAAGAAGATATAGAAGAATGTAAGAGAGATCATTTCTATAGCACTTCAGAAGACCTTTAAAAAACTGACAACAGAAATATGAATGTCCACTCCTGTGTGTAGTCTCAAGTTGACGAGAGCAACCTCAAGCCTTTTCCACCTTCTTGAACTGAACTACTATCTGTAGGGTTAGTAGACATAGTTAACGACTCGGGTTTCCCATTATTCAAGGGTTCTGTCTTGACATCCCGGTCCCGGATGGTGCCATGTTTTACGCTAGACATCTCTGAAGCTGTTCCTTCAAAGAGTTTAGCCATGAAACCAATACCAGATGATCGGATTAAGGAGCTCCCACTGAAAGTGTAAAGGATAGGGTTGACACTGCTACTGAAAAAGGCAAGGGCCACCAAAATGGGCCTAGCCATCTTCCCTGCTCTTTTAATCTTTGACGAGCCACTCCACAGACCAATCACATCTAAAAGGTTGACGATATGGTAAGGAAGCCAGAAAAGAGCAAAGGCGATCACAATGAGGCTAATGAGTCGGCTGGTCCGGCGTTTCTGGCGGAAACGGGTCTCCTTGAGTCGTTGACTAATCATCCCGTAGCTATAGACAACAATAACAAAAGGCAGCAGAAATCCAGTGATGGTTTCAAAGAGGTTATGGAAGACCAGCTCCTTGTCTTCTTGGTGACACAATATGCAGTAAGCTGTGCCGTTATGAGTAACCACTTTCCGGTAGAGGAGGGAAGGCGCAGCTAAGAAAAGACTCACCACCCAAATCGCCAAAACCAAAAGCCGGATGGTGCGCCTGGTACGGATTTTTTGTGAGACGAAAGGTTTGGAAATAGCCAGGCAGCGGTCAAGGCTCATGAGGGAAATGAGGGAAACGCTGGCGTACATGCTGACCCCACAGATGTAATAGCAGATTTGGCAGATGGCCTGGCCCATTTCCCATTTCTTGACACTTAAGAATCGCAGGAATAGGGGAGCTGTGAGGAGCACTGCCAGGTCAGCGATGGCTAAATGAAGAATGAGGAGGCAGGTGACTGTCCGCTTCTGAACCCAGCAGATGGCCGTCCACACCACGAAGGCATTGCCAGGGAATCCCAAGATGAAGGCAAGCGACAGCACCCCTATGCCTATCGATGCGCCTGCCAGAGGCTTGGAAGATGTAGCATTTTGGCTTTCAATACAACTAACCATGGTCCTGTTAGAGGCAGAAGGTGGAGTAGGCACTGTGAAAAAAGAAGAGAAGCAGAAAACATTGTTAGAATCCTATGTGCAGCTCTTTTCTTTTATCTTAAAAGCCTTATAGTTCTTAGCTTGTCAACAACTGACTGTAAATCAGTCCTCTACAATGATAATTTTTGGGCTTCCTATCCAAGAACATTCAAAAGAGGCCTGTGTTGGAAATATTGCCAACTGGCCTAATGAAGTGTCTCAAGACTTAACTAGAGGAAGAACTGGGAAAAGAAACAAAACTATCTCAGCTCCAAAATTAAGGCACATTCTTGTGCCCAATTATAGTGTGCTGTTTTATTGTCCACTAACATTAAATTTATATTTGAATGTGGTAGGGCTTCTATGATTTTTTTTCCCTGAAACTTCAAGGATAGCTTGTGTAAGGGTGAAGGGTCAGGGCCAACTCCAAGTATAAGAGCTCCTGAGACAGGCCTATCAAACCTAAGCTGAAAAAATCTGGATGACCACTAACTGGTGAAGAAAGAGAGACACAATAAATTTATCTTTACCAGCATCTAATGGCTGTCTGAATATTTGAAGTTCAGATGTGATAGTTCATATTGAGTAAGATAATTTGTTGTGGGTCATATCTCTTCTTGATAGGTTTTACAGCATTATCAGATGCTGGGGACAGACTCCTGTGCCAAAGCTTAGCATGTTAATTTCCCACAATTTTCTAGAGAGAGACTTCATCAAAGGAAATTAAAATTGACTGAGTGCTCAATATTGCCCAGAAGACTTCATTGGGAAAAGAAAATTAAAAATAAAAAAAAGGTTTGGGAAGCTAAAAGCAAGTTCTACATTTACTCCTGGGTCAAGGGAGATTGGATGCTGAGATATTTGTGGGGATAAATGTCACAGTGGGTATAAACATCTAATCTTACTGATTATTCAGGAGTTATAAGTATCCAAGTTTATAACAACAACAACAACAACAACAACAACAACAACAACAACAATAATAATAATAATAATAATAAAGTTGGAAGGGACCTTGGAGGTCATCTAGTCCACCCCCCTGCTCAGGCAGGAAACCCTATACCATTTCAGACAAATGGCTGTCCAGTTTCTTCTTAAAAACTTCCAGTGTTGGAGCATTCACCACCACTGGTTAATTGTTCTTACTGTCAGGAAGTTTCTCCTTAGTTCTAGGTTGCTTCTCTCCTTGATTAGTTTCCATCCATTGCTTCTTGTCCTTCCTTCAGGCACTTTGGAAAATAGCTTCACTTCCTCTTCTTTGTGGCAGCCCCTGAGATATTGGAACACTGCTATCATGACCCCCCTCGTCCTTCTCTTCATTAAACTAGACATACCCAATTCCAAAAGCCGTTCCTTATACGCTTTAGCCTCTGGTCCCCTAATCATCTTTGTTGCTCTTCTCTGTACTCTTTCTAGAGTCTCAGCATTTTTTTTTATATCATGGTGACCAAAACTGGATGTAGTATTCCAAGTGTGGCTTTACCAAGACATTGTAAAGTGGTGTTTACTTCATGTGATTTTGATTCTATCCCTCTGTTAATGCAGCCTAGCACTGTGTTGTCTTTTTTGGCAGCTGCAGCACACTGCTGGCTCATATTTAAGTGATTGTCCAGTAGGACTCTGAGGTCCCTCTCACAGTTACTACTTTTTTCACCATTGAATTTCATTTTGTTAGATAGTGCCCAGTGTTTAAATCTGTCCAGATCCTCCTGTATCTTAAGCCTTTCTCTGGAGTGTTGGCTATTCCTGCCAGCTTGGTGTCGTCTGCAAATTTGATGATTTCCCCATCTATCCCATAGTCCAAATCGTTGATGAAGATGTTGAAGAGCACTGGGCCCAGAACAGAGCCCTGGGGCACCCCACTACACACTTCCCTCCATTTAGATGCGGTTCCATTGAGGACCACACGCTGAGTATGGCCGGTCAGCCAGCTACAGATCCATCTGGTGGTGATGCTGTCCAACCCACATTTTTCTATCTTATCAAGTAGTAGGTTGTGATCTACTTTATCAAATGCCTTACTTAAGTCCAAGTAAATTATATCCACTGCATTCCCCTGATCCACTAATTTTGTCACTTGGTCAACGAATGCAATAAGATTTGCCTGGCATGATCTGTTTTTGACAAACCTACGTTGGCTTTTAGTAATGACTTTGTTTGCCTCTAGGTGTTCGCTGATTTGTTGTTTGATTATCTTTTCCAGAATCTTCCCAGGTATTGAGGTCAGGCTGATAGGTCTGTAATTTCCTGGGTCCATTTTTTGAAGGAAAGTTTGTAATCTGGTTTAACTGAACGTATCTTAAAGTAAAAATATTCTTTAAGAAATCACCTGTGGTATCTGGATTTTGTTTGTAGCAGCATGAACAGTAGTCTCGAGGTCCGGGTTCATCTTTCCACAACAAATTACATCCAAACAATGAGAGCTACATTTTCATTAACAGACTTATCCTGGGAGAATTTATTTATTTTTGTATTTATGTCCTGCCTTCATTATTTTTATAAAGCTACTAGACGAAATATGATGTAAATGTAACCACCTAGTGGGCAATCACCTGAATATGAGCCAACTGTGTGCAGCAGCAGCCAAAAAAGCCAATGCAGTCCTAGGCTGCATTAACAGAGGGATAGAATCAAGATCACATTAAGTTCTAGTACCACTTTACAAAGTCTTAATAAGGTCGCACTTGGAATACTGCATCCAGTTCTGGTCACAGTATTATAAAAAAAGATGTTTAGACTCTAGAAAGAGTACAGAGAAGAGCAACAAAGATGATTAAGGGGCTAGAGGCTAAAACATATGAAGAACGGTTGCAGGAACTGGGTATGTTTCGTGTAATGAAAAGAAGAACTAGGGGAGACATGAGAGCAGTGTTTCATTATTTGAGGGGCTTCTACAAAGATAAGGTGCTTTTCCAAAGCACCAAAAGGCAAGAGAAGAAACAATGGATGGAAACTAACCAAGGGGAGAAGCAACCTAGAACTAAGGAGAAAACTCCTAACGGTGAGAGCAATCAACCAATGGAATAGCTTGCCTTCAGATGTTATGGATGCTCCATCACTGGAGGCTTTCTAAAAGAGACTGGACCACCATTTGTCTGAAATGGTCCAGGACAGACATGTCAAACTCGCGACGTCACGTGATGTCACGGAATGTATCGGGACGGTTTTGTTGCCATTGCCAGCATGGGGTGGGCGCAGCTTCTGGATGACGCGTTCGGCCCGCAGGCTGGCAGTTTGACACCCCTGGTTTAGGGTCTCCTGCTGGAGCAGGGGGTTAGATTAGAAGACCCCAAAGGTCCCTTCCAACTCTATTATTCTATGCTCTATGTTCATTTTCAATTAAACAAAAGATGAGGCCTTTATTTATATTTTATTTCTTTCATAATTATTGCATTGCATTTCTATTGTTTTATTTTGTTGTACACTATCCAGAGTCAGTCAGAATTGAGTAAATTAGAAAAAAACTGATGGTAGTGTTGAAAAAAAAGTGACTTTACAACGAGTCCTTGCACTTATAGCCTCCTCAAATAATCAAAATTCAAGTGCTTGGAAACCAGCATGTATTTACAAAGTTTTCAGTTTCCTGGGATCATGTGATTGCCCTTTGCAGCCTTGCCAGAGGCTTCTGACAAGTAAAATCAAACTGGGCTCACTTAATGACTCCAGCAAAAAAGCAGCAATTCACTTAATGACTGCATCACTTAGTGACAGAAGTTCCAATCTCAATTGTGATCACAAGTTGAGAACAATCTGTTTCATCAACATTAAACCACAATAAGGTGCAAACCCAAGGTTCTCTCGACAGCAAGATGGTGGTATGCTGTTCACATCTGGTAGGGTGTCCTCATCCCATCATTCCAGGCTATCGTCCTAGCTTCAGTACTGCATACTGAACAATGCAGAATTGTTTTACTCAGCATTTTTAATTTAACAGGTTTTGATCTACTTGTATAATACTGCAATCTGTTTTTGTTCTTTGTTTCCGTCATACCTTATCAGAAGATTCTTCCTATGGGTAGGCTTCACACCCAAGTTGAAGTTTACAGTTAAATGATAAACAGTGGCACCCAACATCTCTGTGAGCTAAAAGTACGCAAACTTCTAGTTCTCCTATGGTGGTGGAGCAATTTCCTTTGCAGTTGTTACACAAATTGTGGGGCAACAATTTAATGAAGTGGAAATAATGGGAAGTAGACTTTGGATATGAAATTGCTGCTTAGAGTGACTTTCTTTCTTTCTTTCTTTCTTTCTTTCTTTCTTTCTTTCTTTCTTTCTTTCTTTCTTTCCTTTCTTCCTTCTCTCCTCCCTCCCTCCCTCCCTCCTTCTTCTTCTTCTTCTTCTTCTTCTTCTTCTTCTTCTTCTTCTTCTTCTTCTTCTTCTTCTTCTTCTTCTTCTTCTTCTTCTTCTTCTTCTTCTTCTTCTTCTTCTTCTTCTTCTTCTTCTTCTTCTTCTTCTTCTTCTTCTTCTTCTTCTTCTTCTTCTTCTTCTTCTTCTTCTTCTTCTTCTTCTTCTTCTTCTCCTTCTCCTTCTCCTTCTTCTCCTTCTCCTTTTCCTTCTCCTTCTCCTCCTTCTTCTTTTCTCTCTCCCCCCTCTCTTTCTTTCTCTCTTTCTCTCTTTCTCTCTCTCCCTTCCTTAATATGAAAGCAGGTAAAACCAAGTGGAAGGAAACATTATGGTTTTGTGATTTCCAGAAAAAAAGATGATGCATCCTTTCCCTGCAGTGAAGGTTAGAGTAACAGGAACTACATTTTTTAGGGCATGTAAAACCTTGGGTTTGTACCTTATTGTGGTTTAATGTTGATAGAACAGATTGTTCTCCAGTTGCATAACTCACTGATAAGCAACAACTCATCTGCGTACATCTGGAAAACTACTTGTGAATGGAATTGGGCCTCTTTGTTGGGAAACAATGGAGTTCAAAATCCTCATAGGTGATGTGAGAGTAACCTTCATTGGTCCCCCGCCAGAAACTTTGCTACCCCTATACTTGTTTGTTTAGATCGTGCAGGCTAGGGAATTCTGGGAATTGAAGTCTACTCATCTTAAAGTTGCTGAGGTGGAGAAACACAGGTTTAGATTATTTTAATTAGGTAAACTTGGAATCATCAGCATGCTGATGATACAGTTCTGCTTACCAATAATGATGATGATGATGATAATAATAATAATAATAATAATAATAATAATAATAATAACAATAATAATAGTAAAGTTGGAAGGGACCTTGGAGGTCATCTAGTCCAACCCCCTGCTCAGGCAGGAAACCCTACACCATTTCGGACAAATGGCTGTCCAGTCTCTTCTTAAAAACTTCCAGTGTTGGAGCATTTATTGCTTCTGGAGGCAGGTTGTTCCACTGATTAATTGTTCTCACTGTCAGGAAGTTTCTCCGTAGTTCTAGGTTGCTTCTCTCCTTGATTAGTTTCTACCCATTGCTTCTTGTCCTGCCTTCATGTGCTTTGGAAAATAGCTTGATTCCCTCTTCTTTATGAGATATTGGAATACTGCTGTCATGTCCCCCCTTGTCCTTCTCTTCGTTAAACTAGACATACCCAATTCTAGCAACTCTTCCTTATATGTTTTAGCCTCCAGTCCCCTAATCATCTTTGTTGATTAGGAAGATCAGGAAGATCTTCAGCTCCTCATCAACAGAGTCACAGAAATATCTGAAAAATACGCTTGAAACTTAACACCTCAAAAACCAAGATCATGGTCATCAGCAAACAACCTGTTAATTTACCACCAATAAATGCAGAAGGAATACCACTAGAAATAGTTGAAAGGATCACACACTTTGGTTCTAATTTACATGAAAGCTGGGACATGACCACTGAAGTAAAGACAAGGATAGAAAAGCTTGAACAGCATTCTTCAAAATGAAAAACGTTGTCTGCAGTCACGACATAAGCCTAAAACTGAAAATCAGGCTTGTCAGATGTTATATTTTTTTTCTATCCTGCTCTATGGAGTAGATAGTTGGTCTCTGACAGAAGGCCACCTGAAGAGACTAGAAGAATTTGAAATGTGGATTTACAGGCAGCTGTTACATATAAGCTGGGTTGACAAGATCAGAAATGAGGAGGTGATAAGCCGCCTGGGAAAGCCAAGAGAAATCATCAAAACAATTAAAGAAACGAAAATTAGAATATTTCGGACATGTGATGCGACACCCAGAAAAATACGGCATACTCCATTTAATCCTCCTGGGAAAGATTGAAGGCAAACGAGGTCCAGGCAGAAGAAGAACATCGTGGCTTCAAAATCTAAGGGACTGGTTTGGACAAAACTCAGCAGCACTTTTTCGTGCGGCTGCTGATAAAAACAGGATCGCCAACATGATCGCCAACGTCTGATAATGGATATGGCACAAGAAAAAGAAGAAGAAACTTGGAATGGTGGCATAATGCTGACATTCAGTGTAACTTTTCTTTACGGAAATGTCTGTGAGGCCCCAAGAACACCAAGAAAAGCTCTACTCTGCTGTTTATTTAGGAATGTGCTCACTTATCCAGAAAAATAAAGGGTAAAGAATATTCTGAAAGACCAGGAACCAGTGACAGAAAACTAGTCACCCCATCTGGTATGATTGCTGTTTTGGAACAGTATCCACAGAGTCGTTTTCATCACTGCAGTTGACCAAGTAAGAATGTCTTTGGGAATATGAAATTTGAACCTAAATTTTGAATGTGAGTTGGGTGACCCACAAGATGAAACTGCTGGAATGCAAATGCTCAGTTTTAATGGCCCATGTTTCTCCACAGTTACTTTTGTACAGGGTAAGAAAAGGGCATTATTTGAGTTACTTCAACTTCCTAACATTTGGGTGCCCTGTATTTTCACAACCTTAATTTGCTTCCATGAGCATAAGCAGAAGCTAACCTCATGTTTCCAAGGCATTTGTGGCTTCTCAGTACCCCTTCCCAAACCACTGATAGGACTCAGTTGCTGAAAACTTAGAACATAGAATAATAGAGCTGGAAGGGACCTTGGAGGTCTTCTAGTCCAACTCCTAATCAAGGAAGAGACCCTATACCATTTCAGACAAATGATTGTCCAGTCTCTTCTTGACAACCTCCAGTGATAGAGCGCCCACAACTTCTGAACTCAAACTATTCCATTGGTTGATTGCTCTAACCATTAGACATTTTCTCCTTAGTTCTAGGTTGCTTCTCTCCTTGCTTGGTTTACATCCATTGTTTCTTGTCTTGCCTTTTGGTGCTTTGGAAAATAGTTTGATCCTTGGAACACTACTATCATGTCACCTCTAGTCCTTCTTTTCACTCGATCGGACAATTCCTGCAACCATTCTTTGTATGTTTTAGCCTCTAACCCCCTAATCATCTTTGTTGCTCTTCTCTGTACTCTTTGCGTCTGAACATCTCTTTTATATTGTGGTGACCAGAACTGGATGTAATATTCCAAATGTGGTCTTACTAAGGCAGTACTAGGACTTCATGTTATCTTGATTCTATCCCTCTGTTAATGCAGCTTAGGATTGCATTGGCCTTTTTGGCTGCTGCTGCCAAAAAAGCCAATGCTTTGCTTTGCTCTGCTCTGCTCTGCTTTGCTTTTTCTTTCTAGAACCTTTTTTTTTCTTTTTTTCTCCTAGAATCTATTTTTTAAAAAAGAATTAAAGTTTAATCCTAGATTTGAAGTACCCTGAACTCCATGACATTTGATTCTCAACTGTTCGTATTTTTGGTGGTATCGAAAAAAAAAAAAGACTTCTGACAGGTCCTTGCACTTATGATTGTCACAGTGTACCTGTAATGATCTAATCACAAATAAGGCACTTGGCCACCAAAAATGTATTTATTATGTTTCAATGTCTCAGGATCATGCGATTGCCATTTGTGACCTTCCTAAGCTGCTTTCTAACAAGCAAAATCAATGGGGAAAACTAGATTCACTTAACAGTTGCATGACTCACTTAATGGCAAAAAAGATTGTAAAATTGAGCATGGTCACAGAATGATACATTTAATGACCACGTTACATAGTGACAGAAGATCCGGTCCCAAGTGGCTATAAATCAAGGATTAACTGTATCTGCAAGGAGTCTGAATCATTGTTACTGCAGAAGAATCACCACCAACAAAGCATTACACAAATTTAGAGCTGAATGTGCAAGCTTGCAGATAAATACCAAGCACCTTAAGTTTCATAAACTTTGTCACCATTCATTTAAAGGAAAGAAAATGAAGAACATTACTAAGTTTACACTGACCAGCTTTTTTTCTTCTTTCTTTCTTTCTTTCTTTCTTTCTTTCTTTCTTTCTTTCTTTCTTTCTTTCTTTCTCTTTCTTTCTTTCTTTCTTTCTTTCTTTCTTTCTTTACTTCCTTCCTTCCGTCCTTCCCTCCCTCCCTCCCTCTCTCTCTCTCACCTGCCTGCCTCTGAAAGAAGATTAGGGCCCATGTATGGACACAGTCATTATCCATCATGCAGAAAAGATGATGTTAGAAAGAAATAACCCCCAAGCCCAGAAAACGTATTGCGTGATTTAGTAATATACAGGTAGTCCTCAACTCACAACAATTCATTTAGTGACCATTTGAAGATACAACAGCACTGAAAAAAGGGACTTATGGCCAATTTTCACTCTTATAATCATTTCAGCATCCCCATGATCAAAATTCAGACGCTTGGCAACTAACTCGTATTTATGATGGTTGCAGTGTCCTGGTGACATGTGATCACCTTTTGTGACCTTCTGACAAGCAAAGTCAATGGGGAAGCCAGATTCACTTAACAACCATGTTACTAACCTAACAACTGCAGTGATTCACTTAACAACTGTGGCAAGAAAGGGCATAAAATGGGGCAAAACACACTTAACAGATGTTTCACTTGGCAACAGAAATTTTGAGCTCAATTGTGGTCCTAAGTCAAGGACTACCTGTCTATCATGTACATCACTTTACTTTTTCCCTGCTTAAGATAGGAGGCTGCATTGTAGAATGAAGAGGAGGAATAGATTACAATAGCAATAGCAATATCTGTTGCTTAACAATGGCAAATTCTGTACTTTGTGTTTCAATCTGTGGAACAGAATCTGTGCCAGCTAGTGTCAAGAATGTTAGGAGGACAAATTTAAAATTTTGGCTGATCTGTGAAAGGAAAATATCTCTTCTAAGATTATGGTTTGTGGAATCTGCAGACTCCTTATCTAAAATCAACAAGAGAATATAGTTTGTCCTTTTGGAAACCAGTTTCTCTCCCATGCCCATTTACACAGATTAACCAGATTATCCCCCACAAAGAAAGCCAAATGATGATTGAATCAGAACAAAAATATCTTCTGTGGGAGAGCAGAAACATCAGTTTTGCCAACTGCCTTATTTTGAAATTCCCCAACATTTTTGTATGCAAAGAAAGCACCACATTTTCCAGCAAATTGGAAGAAGCTTTCTAACTAACAGCTTCTCCAAGATGGAGATCACCCCAGAAAAAAAAGAGAGAAAAAAAATCTCTTTACATGCGATCCCTAACAAATATTCTCTTTCATTCTTTCTACACTGGGGATGTAACAAATATGCTCTTTTACCTATCAAACAAAACAAAACAAAAAACAAATACAAGCATAGCTGAAGTCATTGGCTGAGTGCATTGTGAAATCATGAGGTCAAATCAATCAGAATCTACTATTTTTTTTCTCAAAATCTTGGCTCTAGGAACATGGCCGTGGAAATGTGGAAGCAAGGAAAATTGCAGTGCATAAAACAGATCAAACCTTCCCTCACCGTGTAATTCATGTGGACTTTCACTATGTTCTGGACTTATTTATCTCATAAAATTGTCATGGGGTCAAATGAGAGAAGCCACAGACCTTTCTGGAAACTGGGAAGAAGGATAGGCTGTAAACACTACCATGATTTATTCATAACCCAACACTCCTCTTAAGGAGCACAATTCCTTGCCATCCCACATAGCTTCCAACAAGTCTTTGTTCAACTAAGCTTGGCTAAGAAGCCTTCTTCTTCTGGGGTTCCTTCTTGGTCTCTCAACCAGAAGCCCAGTGCACAATCCACCTCACACACAACTTCTTTATATTGAGTTGAGAATAACATGCTTACCCTTCAGTTTTCTTTCTCAGCTCTTGTTTCAAGCTTCTGCTTCTGTCTTGAGACCAGCCTCTCTCTTTTTGTCTTGTCCTTTGAGGAGTTTTTTTTTTCTTTGCTCAATCTCTTTTTTTGGTCATAGCACCTTCCACTAACTCAAAAAGGAAGTGATAGCAACTTTCAGAAAAGTTGAGTAAGAGACTTTAAAAAAAAAAAAAGTAAAAAGTGTTGAATTATTCTAAACACAGTCAGTTATTAGGATTGATTGGGTATATTTCTGTGTGTGTTTCTCTGTGTGAGAGAGTGTGAATGCTTATGTGCTTATATGCACTGATGTTGCATTCTTTTTTGCCCTTTTTGGCTTCTGAATTTCATGAACTCATGCTCCCTGTTTCTTTTCCTCTTTTTTTTTCTATTTTTTTTAAACCCTTAACATTGATACAGTGTACAGATGTACAAATACACAGTGCTTTTTTTCTAAAAAAAGGTGCCATAACTCACACATGTCATACAACTTGCCTTGCCTACTGTACAAGGTTCCATCCAAAAAAGGTGCCAGAACTCCATTCTAGGTGTTCTATGAGAAAAAAAGCCCCGTAAATACATATCCATAGAGATATATGCCCACTTCCCTCTTTAAAAATTACATCAACAGTACTCTATTTTCATGGAGGAAATCTATATTTGTGGTCTCTAGGAATCAAAAACAGATGATCAATCAATCACTTGCTCTGTGCTTGTTTTATTATTATGGTTCATCGCACAGTCAGCCAGATGTTAAGACTGGTTTTGGCATTTTTATCCACCTATTGAGTCTTTTCCAAGGACCTGGAATAGGCAGATGTGGATGTTTGATGGTGTTAGAGGTATCCTTGCAGGATGTAAGCTATTCCGAGTAAAGCTGCCTTTTGCAATTGACTGATGGCGAAATTGTCAATGCTGATGGTGTTTTAGTGGTCCTCTTCTTGTTGGGATTGATCTTTAATAATAGACAGTTATTTCTTTGTTCTCTGTCTTTATTTGTTCTCAATATTTGTGACAGCCAAACACCTTTTCTTCCAGTAGTTCTGCAGCTATTGGCCCTGGTTGCTAAGTCCTGTAACTCATTTTTCACCAAGAACTCCAATTCCTAGAATGATGTCTGACACCTCTGAAAAGACCTGTCCAGTATAGTTGACCCTCTGGCATAGCTCTCATCTTCCTCAGAGTACACAAGCCCCACAACCACATCGAGGTAGTGCCTCACTACTCCTTCTCCTTTTCCTTTACAGTGGAAGGGAGAAGCAAGCACATCCATGTAGTTTGAGAAATTTGGAAATGATTATATTATCTATAAACTTGACTCTAGAAGTGTAGACATGAACAGCTGATGGACTCTGTATCTTTTTTTCTTTCTTTGAAGGATAATAATAATAATAATAATAATAATAATAATAATAAGTAGTAGTAGTAGTAGTAGTAGTAGTAGTAGTAGTAGTAGTTGCCTCCAGAAGTTGTGGTTGTTCCAACACTGAAGGTTTTAAGAAGAGATTGAACAACCACTTGTCTAAAATTGTATAGGGTAATGGTGGCGAACCTATGGCATGCATGCCAGAGGCGTCACTCAGAGCTCTCTCTGTGGGCACACTCACCATGCCGTCCCTCTTCAACCAGCTGCATGCTAACTCTCTGAGGTCCCACATGGCTGGATGCATCCCAGCACCCATGTGCTAGCTGGCCAATGGTGCAGGGGCCGATGGTGTCAGGCAGCAGCCACCCCGGTCCCTGCCTCACCTTGCCCTATGACAATGGCACCCCTGCCCTGCCTTGCCTTACCCCGAGGTGATCACGTCCACCTTGGCCACATCCACCCCATCTGCCATGACCACCACAGCCACGCCCACCTGACACCCGGCAATAAATAAGTGGGTTTTGGGTTGCAGTGTGGGCACTCGGTCTGGGCCATCACTGGTATAGGGTTTCCTGCTTGAGCAGGAGGTTGGACTAGAAGACCTCCAAGACCCCTTCCAACTCTGTTATTCTGAGAGAAGCCTGAATGGCAGAGAACTTGGCTGTACAATTGACCAATATGTATACTAGCAGAGACAAAGAGAACTACATAAATCATATGTCATCCCCTCTGAAGAGCTGCAAGGCCCAGGATTTCTCATACAGAAGAAAGAGGAAGGGACAGGAGAGATTATGCAATGTGATAAGCAAGGACATTGATGCTAGGGACAGTGATAGCCAGTACATTAGTGGGATTTACAGGTTTAAAATATATGTCAGTAAATGTCTAAGTTACACAACTGAAATGCATTTATTAAATTTATATGCTGCCCATCTCATTCTGCAAAGTGACTCGATAGCTTACAATTAAAATCATAAATATAAAAATATTAAAAACTTTAGGTACAAAGATAAGAAACAAAAGGCAAGATCAGAATGGGGGTGACAAAGAATGTCAGCTGATGGGGACTAGAAGATGAGATTTTTCTGCAGCACCCCTTGCTCAGTGGCACATCCTCCCTTCAGAAATTAGAATGGCTTAAACCCTATTAGCTTCCTATAAAGCTTTTAAGACCTGGCTACGTCTGGGGTGCTACATGTGCTAGAAGCCCCACCTCCTAGCTGTATTTTAACAAGCCAGATGTCTTTCTTTGTATATATTCAAATTAGATGTTTTAAATTTTTTAGTGTTTTTATATTTTAATGTTTTTATTGTTTTAAGATTCTAACTGTAATATATGTTTCTTAATTGTGAGCTACACAGAGTTTTTGGCTGAGATGGGCGGCTATAGAAATCAAATATAATCAGTCAGTCAATCAATCAATTAAAAAATCAACCTTCCCTGTTTAGTCCACAAACTTCAAGACAAATAACAGAATAACATGGTTGGAAGGGATCTTGGAAATCTGAGAAAGCCCTATACCATTTCAGACAAGTGGTTGTCCTTTCTCTTCTTAAAAACCTCCAGTGGTGGAGCACTCAGAACTTCTGCAGACAAGTCATTTCACTGATTAATTTTTCTAACTGTCACAAAATTTCTTCTTAGTTTTAGGCTGGTTCTCTCCTTGATTAGTTTCTGTTCATTGCTTCTTGTTTTGCCTTGACAGAACCAGGTTTTAATGGCCTTTAAGAAGGTTGAAAGGGTGGGAGCAAATCTCCCTCAGGTTGCAAGTAGCCATAGGAGAAAAGGCTCTTCTTTTTCTTTAAACCCAGACAAAACTCCTTGACCAATTGGGCCCTCAGCTGCCCCTTCTGCCCGATCAAGTATGGTGGGCTGATACCACTGGTGTGAGTCGGTTCTTAAGATAACCTGATCCTGTGCCAGTGATGGCGAACCTTTTAGAGACCGAGTGCCCAAACTGCAACTCAAAACCCACTTATTTATTGCCGGGTGCCAGGTGGGCGTGGTCCACTGGGTGGGCATGGCTGTGGTGGTCATGGCAGACTGGGTGGGTGTGGCCAAGGTGGGCATGATCACCTCAATGTTGCTCGTGGGGAAGGATGACTGCAGGGCCCAGGCAGGGTTGAAGGAGATCCAGGGGGTCTCTAGCAGGTGGGGCGGTGAGCAGGAGGCTTGTCCTGTGGGGCGAGGCAAGGCAGGGCAGGGCTGCCATTGTCACAGGGCAAGGTGAAGCAGGGATTGGGGTAGCTGCTGCCTGACACCATTGGCCCCTGCACCATCATCCAGCGAGCGCATGGGTGCTGGGATGCATCCGGCCATGTGGGACCTCGGCGAGTTAGCATGCGGCTGGTTGAAGAAGGATGGTTGCCACCTCCGGGGCATGGTGAGTGTGCCCACAGAGAGGGCTCTGAGTGCCACCTCTGGTATGTGTGCCATAGGTTCGCCACCACTGTCCTATGCCATGAAGGGCTTTAAAGAGGATAACCATCAACTTGAATTGGATCCAAAAGAAAACATACAATCAGTGCAGCTCAGATAACAGTGATTTTTTGCACACTAAGGGTGGCCAAGACTGCACCAGCGCATTTTGAACCAATTGTAGTTTCTAAATACTCTTCAAGGGTAGCCCCATGTAGAGCACACTGAAGTAATCCAAATGCCAGAGCATGAGTGACTGAATGCAATCCAGAAAAGTGTGCAGCTGGCGCCCAGCACAAAGACATCAGAATGTTCTTATCTCCTCATTGCCTGAAAGGTTTTAAAGTTGATTTTTAGAATTAAAAGCTAATACTTTTCTTCCATGGTGCATTGGGTAGCATTTATGGAATGAAGGAGTGACCTCTTACAAGTTTGCAGCTGGTTTTTCCAAAGGGATGCTGGGACAGGTTCTGACACACATGATTGAATTTGTGAAGTGTGGATGATATGTTTGCACTTCTTTTTTTTTAACCTGAAGGAACTGTTTAACATATCTGAAAGGCAAAGTGTGAACTCTTGATTTATTTTTATTGGCTTATAAATCCTGCTTGTCTACACCCCTACTGCCGGCACAAGTGGTATGGGCCAGTCCCAGTGGGGAGAGATGGTCCCTCAAGTAACCTGGACCCCTGCCATGAAGCGCTTTAAAGGTGATCACCAAAACCTTGAATTGCACCTGGAAGCAGGCTGATAACAATGCAGCCCTGGGAGCAGGTGGTATTACAGGGACCATTCCTGCCCCCCCCCCAAAAAAAACTACCTGCGCTGCTGCACCACTGCACCCACTTTTGACAGTGAAGATCAGATCAGGAATCCAGTCACTGCCCAGATTGAGATGGGTGATATCTAAATCTGATAAATAAATAAATATCCCTGGAAGATCCAGGTCAGAAAATCCTTCACTGAACATCATAAAGCAGTTGATGTGGACATCAACTCCCAGAATTCCTCAACCAACATGCTGGCTGGGGAATTCTGGGAATTGAAGTCCATAAGTCTTAAAATTGCCAAGCTTGGGGACACCTGTCATGGGGCATCTGGACTGTGACCAGCTCCCTCTACTGGTATTCCATCACATCTTGGCTGACTCATTTCCTGTCCTGGAGACAATGTCCCCCCCCCCACCCCGCCACATTGGTTAGCCACAGCAACCCTTCACAAAGAGCTTTACAGCATTTCAGGGATTTGTTGCATCTGTGATGGGTGTGTAGAGATTCAGGCACTGTCGAAATAGCCAGGAGGGGTGCAGAAACTCCACCAAAAATGAAATACAAAAAAAAAAAAAAAAAGCTGTGAACTTCCCCTTCAAATGAAAATGTTAGTATTTATGGCTGGCAGAGAAAAAAAGAAGCAAGACAAGAAAAATCAAATCAGAAAACAGTGGGGAAAATAGCTTTTCCAAATGCACCACCTTAACACCTAATGTTAGGGCCAGAATGAGGGCAAAAACACATATTTTTGGGGGGGTCATCCCCTTCTTTTAAAATTTTATTCCCCAACAGGTTTTTCTTTTTGTATTTCTCAACCAGCATTGCATATATGCATTAGATTAGGATTTGTGCAGTGACAGTCTGATTCATTTAGGGCAGTGTTTTTCAATCACAAGTGACTGGGGAATTTTCTAGGAGTTGAACTTAAAGTCTTAAAGTTGTCACACTTAAGAAACACATACCTCAAAGTTGCCAAAGTTAAGAATCATTGTATGTTGATAGTTGTATCTTTGTCAGACCAGCATTCAAAATCACATAATCACCAGGTATCTCACAAACATGGATAGAGAAGTATTTTTTTCTGTTGCTACTGCTTCATGGCTGCTAATTCACCTCTGATGCTTCAGTTCACGAACAAACATCAACATTAATGGTCATGGCTTAATTGTCTATGAATTTTTCCAGATCTCCTTAAGACCAGCCAATGGTCTTAAGCAGGAAAGTATTAATAGATTTACTTAGGGGTGGGGAAAAAGAGCAAATAGCGAAGTTTATCGAACGTAAGTTTGTTGGTTGGGTTATATTGGAAGGAAAATTTTGTGTTTATTATGGATGAATGGTTGTTTAAAAGAAATATACACCTCAGCGTGGAGAAGATGGATAAATTACATGTAGAGTAAATAGAGTTGATATGAGATTAAAAAGTATTATTTAGATTATGAATAATTTTTAGTTTTTCAGTTTGGAATTGCTTATATTGTTATTTTTGTTTTTTTCTTTTTTATATATTTTATTTGCTTAAATTTGGTTTGTATTCGAGTTAAAGTACATTATTGATTTTGTTATTTGTATAGTTGGATAAGTTTATTTAGAATTTGTTTGTTTATTTGTAACCCTATAACCAGCTCTGGGAAGTGAGGGGGGAGGGAGGGAGGGAGGGGGTTATTTAGGGGGGATATTGTTAAAAACTTGTATAAAACTTTTCAATAAAAAAAGACCAGCCAATGGGAGGAAGTCTCAGCTGGTAGCAGGATTGACTGAGCATATCAAGAACAGCAAGTTAAACTGAGTTGTGTACGGTTTCTACAAGGATAGGGACCCATTAGAAAATCCTAAGCTAGACCAGAAAATTGATTAAAAAAAAAAAATAGAAGAAGGCAAGAATAAATCACATCCTTGTGAGCCAGCAGTATACTGCAGCTGCCAAAAAAGCCAACACAGTCTTAGTCTGCATTAACAGAGGGATAGAATCAAGATCACATGAAGTGTTAAGTACAGCTTTATAATGCTTTAGTAAGACCACACTTGGAATACTGCATCCAGTTTTGGTCACCGCATATAAAAAAGATGTTGAGACTCTAGAAAGAGTGCAGAGAAGAGCAACAAAGATGATTGGGGAAAGGAGGCTAAAACATAGGAAGAACAGTTGCAGAACTTGGGTATGCCTAGTTTAATGAAAAGAAGGATAGGGGTTACATCAGGGGTCTTCAAACATGGCCCTTTTATGACTTGTGGACTTCAACTTCCAGATTTCCTCAGCCAGTGTGCCTGGCTGAGGAATTCTGGGAGTTGAAGTCTACAAGTCATAAAAAAGTCAGGTTTGAAGACCCCTGGTTTACATGATAGCAGTGTTACAATATCTAAGGGGCTGCCACAAAGAAGACGGGGTCAACCTATTCTCAAAAGCATCTAAAGGCAGGGCTAGAAGCAATGGATTGAAACTAATCAAGGAGAGAACCAACCTAGAACGAAGGAGAACAATTAATCAGTGGAACGACCTACCTCCAGAAGTTCCAAAACTAGAGGTTTTTAAGAGGCGATTGGACAAGCAATCTTATCTGAAATGTTATAGGATTCCCTGCCTGAGCAGGGGTTGGACTCGAAGACCTCCAAGGTCCCATCCAACTGTTATTCTGTTCTGTTTTGGCCGAGAAAACTACAAGCACTTGCTTATGAAGTCATCAGCTCAGTTAAATCATACCATTTAATTAGCCTTTTCTCAGCTACAAATCTAAGCAGGATTTCCCGGGTTTAGGGGAGCATTTGAAAAGTCTAAGGTAGTTGACAAATTAGGAAGGGTTCTTGTGTGAGGCAGTCTGAATGCATTGATAAAATTCACAAGTATCTCTTCCCACAATTAAGCAGAGTGAATTAGGGTTGCACAAAGCTTCGCGGTGATGACACCACTTCAAAGTGCGTTCATAGAGCTACCTGCCCCCACCTATGTTGCTTTGCAAAGCAAGATGACTCTGAGACTTCCAGGAACAGAGTTTACCTCACCCCAACTTTCACAAGGCTGCTAGTTTTGAACTCTCAGACATTAATGTGTCACGAAACAGTAAGATTTCTCTGCAAGTTCAATTGAAAATCCCATTGAGCACTTGTTCTTGTTCAGCACAAAGGTACAGTTCCCTCCTGTAGACATGACAATTTAAACCCATTGCAGTCACTTCCCAACTCTCCCACATTTTAGTTAATATTATATTGGATCTTGACATCGTGGCCTGAGACATGCTAACCCTCAGCTTATTTCTTTGTGTTGGAGAAGGTCAAGAGAGAAATGAAGACTACATTCTTCAGAAGAACCATTTCCTCATCATGATCATCCCTCAGTGAGATGAACTTCATTGTCTGCCATGAAGCACACAAACAAGGTCTTTTATCTTGCTTTATCTTGTTTATTTTTAAGAGGCATTTTGGACAAATATCCTCACTGTAAAAATGGGTTGAATACATTTGTAAAAAAAAAATGCAGATCCCCTTACTATAATAATAATAATAGTAGTAAAGTTGGAAGGGACCTTGGAGGTCATCTAGTCCAACCCCCTCCTCAGGAAGGAAACCGTACACCATTTCGGACAAATGGCTGTCCAGTCTCTTCTTAAAAACGTCCAGTGTTGGAGCATTTACTGCTTCTGGAGGCAGGCTATTCCACTGATTAATTGTTCTCACTGTCAGGAAGTTTCTCCTTAGTTCTAGGTTGCTTCTCTCCTTGATTAGTTTCTATCCGTTGCTTCTTGTCCTGCCTTCAGGTGCTTTGGAAAATAGCTTGATTCCCTCTTCTTTATGGCAGCCCCTGAGATATTGGAACTCTGCTATCACATCCCCCCTTGTCCTTCTCTCCGTTAAACTAGACATACCCAATTCTAGCAACTGTTCCTTATATGTTTTAGCCTCCAGTCCCCTGATCATCTTTGTTGCTCTTCTCTGTACTCTTTCTAGAGTCTCAACATCTTTTTTACATTGTGGTGACCAAAACTGGATGCAGTATTCCAAGTGTGGCCTTACCAAGGCATGCACAAGAAAAGCATATTTGTCCTAGATAGGCATGCTAAATTTCAGTTATCT
This sequence comes from Crotalus tigris, assembly GCF_016545835.1. Classification (NCBI taxonomy): domain Eukaryota; kingdom Metazoa; phylum Chordata; class Lepidosauria; order Squamata; family Viperidae; genus Crotalus; species Crotalus tigris. The sequence goes on along the minus strand of NW_024097325.1, from coordinate 118,788 downwards.
GAATTTTCCCATTAGCTTTGTCATTAAAAGGACACAAGGACAAAAATGGAACGTGCACATTCATTTGTATATAATAACCGGTTTATTGTTGTAAACAACCCAAGAGAAATATTGTTGGCCTATGTGCTTCCTGCATTCCTACTAGCTGCTGTAACACAAAGAGAGAGGTTGTCTGAAATGAAAAAAGATTCTATTTTTGGTTTTTACTCTCCTCCTACTCCTCCTCCTCCTCCTCCTCCTCCTCCTCCTCCTCCTCCTCCTATCTTAAAAAAGACAAAATGTATTTCTCTGCTTTTAGGAAAGGAGTATGTTGCCTGCAAGCAGATAATGAAAGAATTTATTGCAGACATTTTCCTGATTCCTTTTAGCATATCAGATGTCAGACTGCAATTATTCCACAATGAAAACATAATTTGTTCTCTTATCATAAACACACACAGTCAAGTCCATGTTTATATGCATATGCATGTTTGTGTGTGTCAGTTTATTCAACTATTAACTATTGCTTTTAATTTTGAGATATTTGAGAAATTATATTTATTTTTTTTCTCATCCAAATATTCCCTGCAAAAAACTGTAAGTAATTCTTAAGGAGGCTTGGGAGGCAGGCTACTGACATCCAACAATTAATGAACAATTTATTTACTAACAGATAAACACTCTGTCCATGCTAACGTCAACAACAGATCTTTGCTGTTTTCATAGGAGTCAAGCCTAATGCCTAGCTATGAAAATAAAAAACAGTTGTAAAATCAGTGTTTTGCATTTCTTCAAATGGATGTGACAAGAAGGGAAAAGTCATGAAACAAAATAAGGAAACAAAGAAATAAACAACACTTCCATTAACCTAGATACAAAGGGGAAAGTGGATGAGAAAAAATAGTTGCACGTATCATGTAGTGTAGAAATGTTACTGATGCTTTTATTTAAATCTCAGTTTTACACGAAGAGCAGGCAAGTAGCAGGACTGGAATTCATATTTTGCAGGCAGATGATCCTAGCTTCATTTCTTTAGTTGGTAAGATCTTTGCATGAAATTCTGAATAACTACCCAATCAGCATAGGCATATGCTGGAGGAACTGGTCCTGCCTAAGGCAGTTTTGTAATTTCTTGTGTAGTGACTCACTCTAGGAAATGTTATATGTTGTGCCATCGGTTAGCCTACAATTTGTGTCCTTGTCAACCCCATCACAATTTCCCAATAACTGCTGGTCCAGGTTCATGCATGGCCCAACTGCTGGTATTAACTCTTTGTCCAAGTTTTTCTGAGATTGAGACCTCCGTCCGAGCCCCTCGGATGCTCCCTCAAAGAACTGAGCAATGAAATTGGCACCCGAAGTCTTAATGAGGTTCCCAGCAGCAAAGACATAGAGCACAGGGTTGATGCTGCTACTCAGGAAGGCTAAGGCTGTGGCTCCTGCACGCCCACTCTTCCAGGCCTGTCCCAGTCGGTCTGCCATTTGCCCTGAGGTTAGATTGGAAGCCACCTGGATCATGTTGATGATGTGATATGGCACCCAGAGGACAGCAAAACAGATCACAATGGCCACGATCAGTTTCTCGGTCTGAGCCCCTTTTCTCTTCCGTACCCCCTTGAGGCGGACAAGAATGGCTGAGTAGCAGCCAACAATAATGGTGAATGGAATCACAAAGGCCACCACGGTCTCCATGGTGAAGTGGAAGATGGTCAGGCTCTTCCTAGAGTGACAAGGCTCACAAGTGAAATGTCCCCGTGTGGGTTCCTTCAAGACTTGGCGAAAGAAGAAAGCTGGCAGAGACAACAAAATGGCCCCCAGCCAAATCCCTATCAAGATCTTGACTACCAGATTCTTCTTCCGGATGGCTTGGGAATAATAGGGCTGGTTGACTGCCAAGCAGCGATCTGCACTCATGAGAGTGATGATGAAGATGCTAGCAAACATGTTGATGCAACACAAGTAGTACACTCCTTTGCAAATGGCCCAGCCAAACAGCCAGTTCTTGAAGATAAGGAAGAGGACGAAGAAGGGTGTCAGGAGAAGAACCACTCCATCTGCCACTGCCAAGTTTAGGACCAGAAGGCAAGTGACTGAGCGATGGCTTGGCTTCATTTTCCAAAGGATGCTCCAAATCACAAAGAAGTTCCCAGGTAGCCCAATTAGGGCAGCCAGGAGGAGAAACGCAATGCCAGTGATGCTGGAGGTTGAGGAGCTCACGAGGGTACTATTTCCCGATGTCAGGAGGCAATCATTGGTGGTAGCGTTCAGTAAATGGAATGGGGGTGCCCTGTAGGAAGGAAGATATGGAGAAGTTTCAGATGCCAAGAGCTGGATTATGCTTGCACCCCACCACCAAAACTCAATTTTGTTCATCATACTGCTTTCTAGCAATAGCAATAGCACTTAGACATACACTGTTTCATAGCACTTTACAGCCTTCTCTAAGTTGTTTACAGAATCAGGATAGTGCCCCCAACAATTTGGGTCCTCATTTTACTGACCTCAGAAGGATGGAAGGCTGAGTCCACCTTGAGCTGGTCAGGATCGAACTCTATGCAATGGGAAGAGTTAGCCTGCAATACTGCATTCAAACACATCTCATACTGCATTCTAACCACTGCACCACCATGGCTCCCCCAGTTGCAATGAGTCAGAGATAGACTGGGTCTCACAAATTCTAAGGTCTGGGGCATATTGAGCATGTTCCTTTCTTCTGTTTGCTTTTCTGATCACTGCTACCTCTCATATTGGCTTCCTTACCCAAATGAGTGATCTCTGATTGCTTCTTGAATTTTGCCTCCATACCTTTTACCTTTTGGGGGACACGATGGTAGCTCAGCAGTTAAGATATTAGGCTTGTCAGATAGAAAACTGACAGCCCAGGTTTTAGATCCGAGCACCACAAGACAAGATGAGTTCCTGTCTTCACCTCAGCTCCTACCAACATAGCAATTTGAAAGCATACAAAATGCAAGTAGATAAATAGGTACCACTATGGTGGGAAAGTATCAGCTCTCTGTGATGTCATGCTGGCCACATGACCACAGAAAGTGTCTTCGGACAGCGCTACCTCAATGGCCTTGAAACAGAGATGAGCACTGCCCCTATAGTTGCCAATGACTAGCGGAGTAAAATCTGCCAGGACGCCTTTACCTTTTTAAAATCCTGGCTATCGCACGTCCAGTAGCCATGAGTTTCACTACCTCAGAAGATACTGTGTGACTAATAAAGGAGAATATTTGTAGCTCAGGGTTGACATGAGGGGTCCTTGGTGTTCTCTGAGCTTGGTGGTTTTCTTGCAGACGTTTCATTTCCCAAACTAGGTAACATCATCTGTGATAGTGGCTGATGATAGCTAGTTATGGATAGTGACTAGCATTGATGATGTTACCTAGTTTGGGACATGAAATATCTGCAAGAAAACCACCAAGCTCAGAGAGCACCAAGGTACCATGTGAGGCAATAGGCATTCTATTTTATCTTGCTTGATTATTTCTCTGCCAATCATTTGCATTTGACAGCTGCAGAGTTCACTTACCATTTTCTCTCTATTTTTATTATCTTTGTCTGTTTTCTTCCCCATTTGACTAATATTTTAAGCCATACAGATATCCTTTCTGAAATCACTTTGGTGTTCCCACCTACAAAAGATGGTTCCAACAATTTTCTGAGTTTGCTATCCTTTTTGAAATAAAGCAATCAAAACCCAGGATGGTGTTCTGCCACTTTAGTATGCATCTAGCAGGAAAGTCCTTACTAAACCTGGTTATTTAATTTTCAAATTCTTTCCTCCTTAATGCCTGAATTTTCCATAGAAATTTTCCATTGAGTGGAATGTAGGTCTCTACCTTTCTGCGTCTCTCAAGTGAAATGCACAAATAAATGATAATCCTAACCAGAATCTGAATAAAATTTTTTCTTTCTTTCTTTCTTTCTTTCTTTCTTTCTTTCTTTCTTTCTTTCTTTCTTTCTTTCTTTCTTTCTTTCTTTCTTTCTTTTTTTCTTTCTTTCTTTTCTCCTTCCTTTCTCCCTCCCTCCCCTCCTTGTGGAATTTTGCTTTAATCTTTTGCATGTCATTGCAATCGTCATTATCATTATCTATAAATTAAGATTAACTGTGCCTGCCTGGATAGCAGCATAGACAAACAGACAAACAGATAATTATTTTCCTGAGTTCTTACCATACATTTCTGCTAATTCCTTTCATTTCCGAATTCCCAAACAGAACGATTCAAGGATTCCCCAAGTATCTCATACAATGGGACTGCTTCTTTACCTGCCTCAATTCCCTTCTTTTTCCTGCTTGGACTCCTGGGACTGCCACTTACACACACACACACACACACACACACACACACACACACACACACACACATACCCAAGTGAAAATACTCACATGGGGGATAGCCATCCACTTCCGGTCACAGAGGGGCCAGCGTCTCCTGTCTTCGCTGGATTAATGCCTTCATACCCAGCCTTTTTCATGCAAAGAATGCTTTTCTTACTGCTCTTCCTTCGCTTGTCCAGACTGGAAGCTGGAATGAGATTGAGTAATGGAAGAGCAGGGGAGTGTCAGGGAGGCTGGCTCAGTCTGCAGGCATGAACTCACACCCCTGGCTTCTCCAGGGAACCTCCAAGTTGGGACTTGCTGGAGGAAAGAAGACCACACCCCTGGCTTTTCCTCCTCCAACAAGTCCCAACTTGGAAGTTGAGCATGTATCTCTTTCCTTCTTTTTCTTTTCATTTTCCTTCCTTTCCCTTTCGGCCTTAGCCTTCGGCTCAGCTGTCAACCATCCTTTCCTGTGTCATCCCTTCATTCTCCCTCTGCCTTGCTTGAGAAGGAAGGACTTAAACCACAGAGCTTTATCTGGGGGAAGCTGATAACCAAAGCCATCAAGCAAGCAGGCAAGCATTTATCTGTCCTTCCCTCACTGTGCAGTTTACATGATGCAGTGGATGAGTTTTGCTAAGGTTTTTTTTTTGCAAAGGACCAATGCTATTTTTTTTAATACCCTATAGATACCATGACCATACATCCTTTATTATACAGAAAGTCCCTTATTTCAAAGAGCCATCCTTTGGATTTTTTTATTGCTTTTTTTCCCTCCAAACCTCACATTTGTTCTTTCCAAGTAGTCCTCGACTTACAACTGAGCCCAAAATTTCCATTGCTAAGTGAGACATTTATTAATAGCAACGGCACTTAGACTTATATACCGCTTCACAGTACTTTACAGCCCTCTCTCAGCAGTTTACAGAGTCAGTGTATTGCCCCCAACAATCTGGATCCTCATTTTATTGACTTCAGAAGGATGGAAGGCTGAGTCAACCTTGAACCGGTGAGAATCGAATTGCCGAGCAGCCAAACTGCTGGCAGTCGGCAGTCAGCAGAAGTAGCCTGCAGTACTGCATTCTAACCACTATGCACCATGATTAAGTGAGTTTTGCCCCATTTTACTACCTTTCTTGCCACAGTTGTTAAGTGAATCACTGCAGTTGTTAAATTAGTAACACGGGTTTTAAGTGAATCTGGCTTCCCCATTGACTTTGCTTGTCAGAAAATTACAAAAAGGGACCATGTGAGCCCGGGACACTGCAACTGTCATAAATACAGTATGAGTTAGTTGCCAAGCATCTGAATTTTGATCGTGTTACTGTAGGGATTCTGCAATGGTGCTAAGTGTGAAAATTGATCATACGTTACTTTTTTTCAGAGCTGCTGTAACTTTGAACGGTCACTAAACAAACTGTTTTAAGATAAGGCCTACCTGTATTTGGATCAATGAACTTTTAATGTACAAGTGGAACCACTTTATGCACTGTGTTTCCCATTGATGTGAAAAATATGGAAATGGAATTGTCTTTTTGAAATAAATTTACCTATACTGTTTGATTTTAGATATTTTTTATTAAAAATGTGTCTTTGTACAGCTTTTCTTGCTTTTGTTCTTGAATTTTCCTTTGTAAAGCAAAGTTATAAGCATAAACATTTTCTTTTCCTTATGAGCTTCTTTCAGATTTGCCATTTTTCAGATTTGTAAAAATACCAATACGAATAAGAGAGGCCATGGATGTGTCTGTTTGTCACCAAGAGGTTGACCAGTCACAAAGAAAAGCTTAAACAAAGTGGGTGATCTAATAATTGAAGGTCAACTGAAGATTTGAAGTCCCCTTTAAATCCAGACTAAGTCTGCAAAAAAGAAGAAGCATATTTTGAGGTAAAAAGGGGAAAACATGTGAGGTGTAAATAGGCCTGTTGGTAAAAAATAAAATAAAGTTAAAATACGCCCTCTCTCTCTTCTGCAGTATTAGCCCTACTTTCATGTAGGATCAGCAATAACTTCCCATTTTGTCCTTCTGCTCAGCAACAAAAACACATACTTACACAAACAAAAATGCAGGCCTTAACTGCCAATAGCTTCCCACTCCTGTGCTAAGTCATTGTTTGCTTAATCCAGAGTTTCTCAAACTTAGCAAATTTAAGACATGTGGACTTCAGCTCCCAGAATTCCCCAGCCAGCATGTTTACAATGTATAGTAGGGGTCTTCAAACTTGGCCCTTTTATGATTTGTGGACTTCAACTCCCAGAATTCCTCGGCCAGGCACGCTGGCTGAGGAATTCTGGGAGTTGAAGTCCACAAGTCATAAAAGGGCCAAGTTTGAAGACCCCCTGATGTATAGGTTTACCAAATCATTCTGAATCAGAACACTAGAAAACAAATTCTCATTTAGTGCAATATATACATTTACACACAGGTTTGTTTATTTGTTTATTTGCTTGTTTGTTCATTCATTCATTCGTTCATTCATTCATTCATTCATTCATTCATTCCTGTGAGCCAGAAAAGAGTTGCTCTTCTAATTTTAGATCACCATAGGCTGTACTTTCCCCTTTATTGAGAAGTAATATGGAGCTGCCAAATTTTATAAGGGGAAAGCCATACTGGTTAAGTTTGTGTCTGAGCTGGCCACAAATGCGCTGAAAGTTTGATGTCTCTTATCTCAAACGCTGAGCTTGAATTTGATTGAAGTTTCAGAAGTAGAGTGAGTATTATAGATGTTTCATTTTTCTTTGCTGCTACTGTAGCTACTGTACTTTTACAGAGCTCTTGGGACAAAAATGTTAACTTAATGGTACTCACGAGGGAGAAAAACAGTCTTGACCTAATTAGAAAGTCCATCCTCTCCAGTCAGCTACTTCAGGGATCCCAAACTTGGCCACTTTAAGACTTGTGGACTTCAACTCCCAGAATTTTCCAGCCAACATGAGGAATTCTGGGAATTGAAGTCCACAAGTCTTAAAGTGGCCAGGTTTGGGATCCTTGATCTACTTCCTAGCATTAGCATCATGCAGGAGGCTTCCCAGCAACAAATAATAATAATAATAATAATAATAATAACAACAACAACAGCAGCAGCAACAACAACAACAACAACAACAACAACAAAAATACTGAATCACTCAGGACATGGCTATCAAACATCAAAAACATCTACCAGACTATCCCATCTCCTTTACATGGATGATCTGAAGCTGTATGGAAAAACATCATCTGAAACAGAATATATACTTGAGAAGTATATATCGCCAAGATATTGTTATGGAGTTTGGCTTGGACAAATGTGCCACACTTACTATCAAACAAGGAAAAGTAGTGAAAACTGAAGGAATCAAGATGCCCCACGAAAATAAGATTAAGAGTCTGGATGAGGAAGCTTACTACATATACTTGGGTATCCTTCAAGCTGACAACATCAAGCACACTGAAGTCAAGAAAAAGATTACAGGTGAATCCATCAAGAGAGTGAAGAAGATCTTAAAGTCCAAACTCAATGGAGGAAATACCATAAAGGCAATCAACACCTGGGCAATTCCAGTCTTAGGTACACAGCTGGAATAGTGGACTGGACTCAAGCAGAACTAAAAGCAATGGATAGGAAGATCAGAAAAATAATGACAATGAATCATGCCCTTCACCCAAGCAGTGACATTGACAGACTTTATCTACCAAGGCAAATAGGTGGGCGTGGAATGCTACAAGTACATCAGATGGTTGAAGAAAAAAAAATGGCTTTGGAAGAATATCTGAAGAATAATGATGAAGATGCACTGAAATTAGTATATCAGGAAGGCTTACTGATTACTGGAGAGACCAAACTGGCCTACAAGAAAGACCAAATGAAGAAAAGAATAGAAGCATGGGAAGACAAAGCACTACATGGCCAATACATTAAAAAAATAGCTGGGAAAGCAGATATTAACAAGACCTGGCAATGGCTAAGAGCAGGAAAATTGAGGAAAGAGACCAAGGGACTAATTCTGGCTGCACAAGACCAAGCCTTAAGGACAAATACATATAAAGTCAAAATTGAGAAGACAGCAACAGACAGTAAGTGCCGCCTATGCACTTACTCTTCTCTGTACTCTTTCTAGAGTCTCAACATCTTTTTCACATCATGGTGACCAAAACTGGATGCAGTATTCCAAGTGTGGCCTTACCAAGGCATTGTAAAGTGGTATTAATACTTCATGTGATCTTGATTCTATCCCTCTGTTAATGCAGCCCAGCACTGTGTTGGCTTTTTTGGCAGCTGCAGCACACTGCTGGCTCATATTTAAGTGAATTGCCAATCGCTTGTCCCAGGTTCGTGGGGCTCATTCGAGCCGAGAGAAGCCTCGTAGGGGTGGCGGAAGGTGTGGGTGACCTGTTGTTCTGTCGTTGGTGGCGACTGGCGACGGGAAGAGGGTGAAACTCAGAACCGAGTGGACCGGGAAGAAGGCGACCAGCAATGGCCACCGAATGACTTGACAGCTGGACCGAGCTAGTGAGGCAATAGCGGAATGACGGTGTATCAGACTTGACTTGATTGATTTTCCCAAAGCTTTCGTGAGTAGACTCGGAAGACGCATTTAAAGGGATAACTGAAAGCAAAAGCCTGGCAGAAAGAATGCCGGAGTAGCAGTGAGGAGGCAGCGAGTGAAAGTGGCAAGAAGAGTGGCTGGAAAGGGTCCCGCCAGGAGGAAGCCAGGAAGCACGGATTAGAGACTCAGAGTTACCTTAAAGGGACAGTAATTAATTTTAATTGATGCTGAGCACCTGTCTGAGATTCTTGACTTTTGGCTTTGATTTTGATTTCTGAGCGGATCGGCTGATGAAAAGGTGGCTTTTTTGGGAAGGAATAGTGATTGAATGACAGGAGGAACTGGACTGGGACAATGACTTGCAACTCTGAAAGGTGCTTGCCGAGGAGATAGCTGGGGTGACTATATGGACTTATAAAAACGGAATGGAGTGAGAAGAATGAAGATAGAAGATAGAAGAAGGGGGAAAAAAGAAGAAGAAAGGGAACTTAAGAGAGGCTGAAGGGCAGTTACTACTATTGAGCAAGGTATCCCCTATACTATACCTGTACATTTGGTTTTTCTTGCTTAAATGTAGAACCTTGCTTTTTTCACCATTGAATTTCATTTTGTTAGATAGCGCCCAATGTTCAAGTCTGTCCAGGTCTTCCTGTATCTTCTTTTTTATTAAAAATTTTATAAAATGTTACAGTATAAACCCCTCCCACCCCTTCCCCACTTCCCAGAGCTGACCACGGGGTAATAAATAAACAAACATAATCTATCTAACACAGTGGTTCTCAACCTGTGGGTCGGGACCCTATTTGGCGTCGAACGACCATTTCACAGGGGTCGCCAAACAACGCAGTCCGCCATTTTTTCCCCCTTTTCCTTAGCGGTGCTACTCCCTTTTATTCTATTGGCTTTTGAAAGCCAATAGAATAGACTCTCTTGAATAGAGTCTAATTCTATTGGCTTTCAAAAGCCAATAGGAATTGTCCAGGCTGTCTCTGCCCTGCTGAGCCCGCCAAAAGTCCCATTCTGCAAACGGTGCTGCACCAGTTGAGTAGTCCTCGACTTACAACCGGTTGAGTAGTCCTCGACTTACGACCGGTTGGGAGGTCGCGGCATTAAAAAGGTTGAGAATGATTGATCTAATATAAACCAACTATACTATCAAACAAAACCATAACACACTTTAACTCCTTTTCAAAATAAATGTTAACAAATTAAAACACAAATAATAATATAATTAAAACTATTAATAATTATCTAACATCTACACATATGCAAGATAATACTTATCAATTTCATATTTCTTTTGAATATAATCAATCCATCTTCTCCAAACCATAATGTATTTTTCTTGTGATTAATCCTTCAAGTAGGCGGACTGTATCCTAAGCCTGTCTTCTGGAGTGTTGGCTATTCCTGCCAGCTTGGTGTCATCCGCAAATTTGATGAGTTCTCCATCTATCCCCTCATCCATCTCACTTCCCAAAAAGCCACCTGTGAAGTTCTTCCCCAAATTTATTCCTTTCTTTAAAGAAAAGCCTCCAATGCCATTTTTATTTTCCTCTTGAAGACAGGTTGCAAAAGGGCAGGTTTTACATTGGATCCTAAATCCCGTACAATTTCCCCTAGTGAACATATTCAAGTCCACTCGCTGTAGATTGGCCAATTTTCCGAGATGAAATGGACAATATTTTCATAACAGTGAATCTAACTGGAAATTACAGTTAGTCCTTACAACCATTCGTTCAGCCACTGTTCGAAGTTGCAACAACATTGGAAAAAAAGTGACTTACAACCAGCCTTGCTCTTACAGTGGTTTACCCCATCCCCACAATCATGCAACCAACTTTGGGCACTTACAACAGTTGCAGCATCCTGGAATCACATAATTGTCATTTGCTGGTCTAATAGCTGACTGTCCAAAGTGTGATCACGTGACTATGAGGGGGGGAGACCAACAGTACATTGAATCTAGGTTGTAAGTAGCCCCTGAGAGGTTTGTCATAACTTTAAATAGTTGCTAAGCAATTGGTTGTAAGTCAGGGACTTACCTGTAGCTTCCAGTTAGGTTCACTGTTGTGGAAATATTGTCCATTTCATTTTGGAATTTTTCCGAGACAGGTATTTTGTATCTTTGTCATATTCACCACACTAGAGTTTTGTTTTGTTTTTTTAAAAAAATATCAAACAGAAAGATATTGACATGGGAAAACCCTGGTTTATTTAAAAACAGCAGCAGAAGTAACAGCCACAAGAGCAACTGCAGCAGGAATTTGCAAAAGTCCAAACTTCTTGCTGAGATTTTTCATAGGTTTTTGAGAAACACCGAACTGCAGGATAATCTCAGCTGAAAAGGCAGGGATGCAAAAATATCTCAGTTTTTTTTTTGTGGGGGGGGGTAATTGAAAGGTGAAAGGCATTGTATTTTGTCTGATACATTGGCTGAAGCACCTGAGGAAGACCATCAATTCAACAACACTTCAACCAAATAGAAGCTGATGTGGTAGACAATGGTCAGATGTTCTTTAAGTCTTCTGAAGAGGAGATCTGTAAAAAAAAAAAAAAGGAATAGCTAAAGATTAGAGTTAGTCCATTTAAGGCCGCAAAATCACAATCAGGCAATGCTTTGGAGGTATCGGTTTGGTTGAGATAAATATTGAGAATACATAATACTGTAGAAGAATTGACACAGGGGGGCATTCTTGTAACAGCCTGTGGAAAGCTCAAAGGCCAGGTTTGAGGAGACCACCATTTCCTGTTGCTTATCCACTATCTAGTAAGAATAGAATAGAGCTGGAAGGGACTTTGGAGGTCTTCTAGTCCAGCCCTCTGCTCAAGCAGGAGAACCTATACGTCTCAGACAGGGGAATGTCTAGTCTCTTCTTAAAGATCTCCAGTGATGGAGTGCCCACAATTTCTGAAGGCAAACTGTTCCACTGATTGTCCCCACTGTCAGGAAGTTTCTCCTTAATTCCAGGTTGCTTCTCTCTTTGATCAGTTTCCAAGCATTGTTTCTTGTCCTGCCCTTTGGTGCTTTGGTGACCCTCTCTGCCTTGTGGCAGCCCCTCAGATACTGGAACGCTGCTATCATGTCTCCCCTATTCCTTATTTTCTTTAGACTAGCCAAACCCAAGTCCTGCAGCTGTTCTTCGTATGTTTTAGTCTCCAGGCCTTTGATCATCTTAGTTCTCTTCTCTGAACTTTTTCCAGACTCTCAACATCTTTTTTGTGATATGGAGACCAAAATTGGCTGCAGTATTCCAAGTGTGGTCTTACTAGGGTTTTATAAAATGGTACTAATACTTCATGTGATCTTGATTCTATGCCTCTGTTTATACAACCCAGGATTGTATTAACTTTTTTGGCTGCTGCTGCAACCAGTAAGTGGACTATCCAAGATATATGATGGAAGTTTTATATAGGCCCTCAAATCTCAGCCTCGAGTAGACCTCCCTGTCAGGTACAAGAAGTCAGGAGCCAGGATAGAGTTCAAAAGTTCAGGTAGTCCTTGACTTATGACCACCACTGAGCCCAACATTTATGTTGCTTAGTGAGACATTTGTTAAATGTGATTTTTTCCCTCATTTTACTACCTTTCTTGCCACAGTTGTTAAGTGAATCACTGCAGTTGTTAAGTCAGTAACAAGGCTATTAAGTGAATCTGGCTTCCCCATGGACTTTGCTTGTCAGAAGGTTGCAAAAGGTGGCCACATGACCAAGGATACTGCAACCACCATAACTAGGAGCCTGTTGCCAAGCATCTGAATTCTGATCAGGTAACCATGGGGATGCAGCAATGGCCATAAAATGTGAAAACGGCCACGAGTCACTATTTTCAGTGCTGTTGTAACTTTGAATGGTCACTAAATGAACTGCTGTAATTTGAGTGCTACCTGTACTACAAGTATAATTCATGCTACGCGTACACAAAAATCTGAACCACTAATGGTCAAGGCAAATTGGTGCCAGATATCAATGGACTTCAAGGGAGGCTGGACTTATGTCTCTTATAGAGGCATAGAGATGCCAAACTGATGACACTTTTGACCCTGCCTCTCAGGCTCATCTTAGTCATCTCCTACATTCCCTATTTTAAACTTTGTTCAAGGAAGTAGACTGTTGACAGAGGTTCTGCTCCTTCTCCTCATCATAATAGAGCCTATTATGACATCTTCAGATTGCAACACAACATCTGGGGTCATGCTTACAGTTAAACAACTGTCCAAACAGTTGTACTGCAGAAATATCAAAACTCAGACAATTGAATCATGTTGTGAACTTAATCATGCAAGGAAAGGAGTGGGAGAGAAAGAGTAACCAATGACAGAACTTATTCCTAAGGTGGGGCAGGATAAGAACATGCCTCTGAATTGGCTGCAGGAGCCAAGTCTTACCCTCTCCTGCTTTAAGGCCAAAGATGGAAGAGAAAGAGAGAAAAGAGAGAGAGAGAGAGAGAGAGAGAGAGAGAGAGAGAGAGAGAGAGAGAGAGAGAGAGAGAGAGAGAGAGAGGGAGGGAGGAGGGAGGGAGGGAGAGAGAGAGACACTAAGTATGCCATGAAGACTTTTCAAGTCTTTGCCACAAGGATTTATGGAATATCAGCCACTTCCTGGTGGTATAAATGTGGCATTCTCCACATCAAAGCTAATATATTTGTCTTCAAAACCCTGGCCAACCAAGAGATGGCAGCAAAGAGATTTTTCTCAGCCTTTTTGGTGCCACCAATGCCATTCAGAGATTTGCAGCCTAGACCTTTTTGACCCAGTTCCTGTGATTGTGCCCTTCTAGTGGGCCACCAGTAGAGATTTGACTCAGTGAGTAGCTGAATGGGTTTAGATATTGTGGGAATGGGAACATTGTCCCTGTGCTCCATCCTATGTCATGCTATCAAGGCCAAAATTTAAAAGTTTCTAAAGACTTGTTTCTAGTTTAAGTACATCATAGTGTCCAAAAGAAGAAAAGTAGGATCCAATTTGTGTCGGTCCCCAGGACCAGAGGTTTAGTCTTCTGAGCTTTTGGACTCATGCCGGAGCCCATCCTCTGAGAACTTAGTACAGAGAAATTTGCTGAGGATGGGCTCCAGCACAAGTCCAAAAGCTCAGAAGACTAAACCTCTGGTCCTGGTGATAGACCCAGATTGGATCTTGCAACATTATACTGGGACACATATATTTGCCTTCCTTCACAAGAAAACTAGGCCTTAAAATACTGTAGTCCTAGATCATTAAAGGCAATGGTGGGCTACCTGACCTCAGGATCACATACAGAATCATGGATGTAGTTCCTAAAACTATTGGTAGCAACTATCCTGGGTGGAGGAAGTCATCTCAAGGAACACACTTAATTTTTTTTTTTTCATGGTTTCACCAGTATCTTCTCTGGCCTTTTTTCCCACTTTTTTTGGAATATGCCAATCTTTGCAAAGGTCAGATTTATTTCTTGAGTCAAGAAACTCCTGATTTAAGTCCTTAATGGGACAAAACAGGGCCTTTGGGTGTTGTCCTACAGTCCCCATCATCCTTAGCTAGGCCTCGTGATGGGATAATGGGTACTAGAATCCTTCTTTGTTAGGAAGAAGTCATTGAAGAAGATTGAGATGACTATTCTGGAGATTTCTATTCTTGTCTCTTCCTGGCTGTGTAAATCCCACCTTTGTCAATTCATCTTCTCAAAGGTACTGATCCCTAAAGAGAGTATCTTTCTCGCAGTGCCCCCAGTCTGCCTTACCTGCTTCTTAAAGAAATACAATAGGAGGTTAAGAAGATGAGACCATTGATGGTGAAGAAACTCCCACCGACAGCCAACAATCGAACCCATCTGACGCCTACATTTGAAGAGAGAAAAGAAGTGCTGATTGTTTTTTCAACACAAACTTACCACATCCTCGCATCGCTTGATAAACAGGCAAGCATTCTTATTCAGAATCAGATTAGACTGATTATTTTTGGCTTTTTTTCTATCAAACAGTGCTTATTCATCATTCCAAAAGCAGCTTTAGTGAGCTCCGTGGTCTCTCTATCATTTTTGATCTCACAGCAATCTCCCACACCTTCTAGGCACCTTCTTGTTCTCTGGGCCAGCAGCATGTTCCAAAGGTGGTTTTTGAAGAGGCAACTGGCCAACCTTTGTTTTTTCCTTGAAAACGTTTTCGCTTTTCATCCAAGAAGCTTCTTCAGAAATGAAGAATTTCTTCAGAACTGAAGAAGCTTCTTGGAAGAAGAAGTGAAAACGTCTTCAAGGAAAAACAAAGAAAGTCCAGTTGGCCTCTTGAAACAGCACCTTTGGGACAACCATGACCCAGAAGACTGAGAATCTCTATAGATTTTCAGTAGCATGTCAGAAGAAAAAAAGAACATGGGATCCCTAGAAGCAACATTACCTAGCCTTTCGAGGAAAACTGGATTGCTGATCCTGGAAAGAACGTTTCTTCCATGGAGATGCTGAGCATAGGCACACCAAACGGTCCCTACATACTTGTCTTTTGCATCATTTAGACTGTATGTGCTATTGACTTCAGCCTTGACCAAGACAACCATTTTGTCTCCAATGAAGCGAAACTGCTCAATTTTATTAGCTTCAGGTGGAGCTGAGCATTCCAGGGTGATGTTCTTTCCATGGTTGAAAATCCTGTAATTCAGAGATGGAGCTGATGGGGCTGCTGAAAAAAAAGAAAGAAAGAAAAATACATGTTCAGCACTGGAATGTCTTCCTTGCTTTTTAGCTTCTCCTCAAGGGCAAATAATGAACATAGAACAATTAGAAGGAACCTTGGAGGTCGTCTACTCTAGTCCAACCCCTAGCTTGAGCAGGAGACGCTATTTAATTTCAGACAAATGGCTGTCCAGTCTCTTTTTAAAAACCTCCAGTGATGGAGCACTCAGAACTTATGGAGGCAAGTCGTTCCACCGTTTAATTGTTCTCACCATCAGAAAATCTCTCCTTAGTTCTAGGCTGCTTCTCTCCTTGGTTAGTTTCCATCCATTATTTCTTGTCTTGCCTTCTGGTGCTTTGGAAAATAGTTTGAACCCCTTGTCCTTGCAGAAGCCCCTCAAATATTGGAACACTGCTATGATTCTATGTCTTTTCCTTTGTGAGAGGAAGGAATGAGATGCCCATTTTCAGTCTCAGTTTTACACATAGTAATACTAACTGGATCATCTTATATGACCTTGCCTCAAAGGTGCTTTTTCAAGAAGCCACTGGGCGTTCTTTGTTTTTCCTTGAAGACATTTCACTTCTCATCCAAGCAGCTTTTCCAGCTCTGAAGTGTTTCTTGGATGAGAAGCGAAACATCTTCAAAGAAAAACATGGAAGTCCAGTTGCCCCTTGAAAAAGCAGCTTTGGGACAACCATGACCTGGATGACTGAGAATCTCCATAGACATTTAGCTAACTTAGGTGAACTAGGTATATTATTCCTTCAAAAACCCTCTTAGAATTCACTGCATGGTGATTCTCACAAAGAAGTCAGGTTAATTAAGAACAAGTAATTGTTCTTGTCCTATCTTAAACATCCCCTTGAAGGGACGTTTCTTATCATATAGGCCAGTGGTTCTCAACCTTTTTAATGCCGCGACCCCCAACCGGTCGTAAGTCGAGGACTACTCAACCGGTCGTAAGTCGAGGACTACTCAACTGGGTGCAGCACCATTTGCAGAATGGGACTTTTGGCAGGCTCAGCAGGGCAGAGACAGCTTGGACAATTCCTATTGGGTTTTGAAAGCCAATAGAATTAGACTCTATTCAAGAGAGTCTATTCTATTGGCTTTCAAAAGCCAATAGAATAAAAGGGAGTAGCACAGCTAAGGAAAAGGGGGGAAAAATGGCAGACTGCGTTGTTTGGCGATCCCCGTGAAATGGTCATTCGACCCCAAATGGGGTCCCGACCCACAGGTTGAGAACCACTGATATAGGCAGAGCGAGCATGGAATTGTTACAAAACCCAGCAGCGCTTTTGTGAATGACGACTATTAGCAATTATCACTGGCTGCAGCGATTCCATTTACCTTTTCTCTGAACTTACGTTTGCTAATCTACCTGCCTCCTCAAACATGAATTGGCATGCACAAACAGAAATGCAGATGTATGAAAACATGCTATAATTAAACAGACTTGGTTATATTTAAATAATCTTGCAGCCAGTTGTTGTAGTCTTGAAACTAAACCCATGGAAATTCAGTAGTTTCCTTCATATGCCAGAGCTATTCCTGCATGTGTATTTTTTTTAGTTCTTTCAAGAAACTCAGTCTTGGGGTTCATCTATTACATTGAGCCATAATTTAAATAAAGAGGTTGGTTTAGCCATAAATGTGGTTTGCCATTTTCCGATTCAGTGTCTTGTCTGAATATCTTGGCCCATGCTAATGTAGAAGAGTGTTCTATAGGAGATCTAGTCTAGGAGCTCTGGGCTCTGCAATGAATCTGGAAGGATGCTGGGATGAAGAGGGTGTGGACCTGACAGTTTGGGAGATCACCTGATAAGAAGAATACACTCTCTATGCTATAACGTCTAGCCAGCTGAGTTAACAGTTGAGAATGCTAACATGGGCAGTCCTTTGAGATAGCTGTTAGAGAATATTTCCTTCCTTCCTTCCTTCCTTCCTTCCTTCCTTCCTTCCTTCCTTCCTTCCTTCCTTCCTTCCTTCCTTCCTTCCACCTTTCCTTTCCTTTCCTTTCCTTTCCTTGCCTTGCCTTGCCTTGCCTATTCTTTCCTTTCCTTTCCTTGCCTTGCCATTCTTACTTAAGACTGTTTTTTACACTTATGACTGTTGCAGCATCCTCATGGTCACCCGACCAAAATTTGGGGATTTGGCAAATGGCATATATTTATGACAGTTGCATTGCCCTGGGGTCATGTGATCACCTTTTGTGACCTTCCCAGTGGGCTTCCAACAAGTGGAGTCAATAGGGGAAGCCATATTTGCTTAACAACTGCATGAATCACTTAGCAATTTTGGGCTCAATTGTGGTCATAATCAAAGACTGCCTCTATATCTATCTATCCATCCATCCATCCATCCATCCATCCATCCATCCATCCATCCATCCATCCATCCATCTCTCTATCTCTCTATCTATCTATCTATCTATCTATCTATCTATCTATCTATCTATCTATCTATCTATCTATCTATCTATCTATCTATCATCATCTCACCATCATCTATATCATCTACCTTCCTAGCATGGCCTACAGCTGCAGGATTTGTTGGTGGTCTTCCTTCCAAGTACCAAGTTACTTTGGGGAAACAGTAGTTTAGTAAGCGGGGAAAAAGTCAATATAAAGTATAAATGTATGTTTTGCTGCCATCTGGTGATCACAATGTGCTAGTACAGCTTCATCTTTCACAACACAGGTTCTCTTCACAGCAGACAGACACAGAAACCCACCCATGTACAAATTATATATATAATGTATCTGTCTGTCTGTGGAGAGAACCTGTGTTGTGAAAGATGTAGATGTACTAGCACATTCTGATCACCAGATGGCATATGTATCTTTAGTTTCCTTTAACCAGGAAGCTATTTGCTAATATAGAAACTTATCACTCAGAAGTTCCCCATAGCAGATTCTTTTTTCTTCTTCTCTCATTTGGTTGACTGGTGCCCTCCCTTCAGCTAAATACAAAAGTAAGCCTTTACAGCATAAAATTCTCACCACTGTCAGAGTTCTAGAATTTTAAAAAATGTCTTTATCCAATAGTCCTAAAAGAAAAATTTCTGGTTTCCATTGTAAGTCTGTTGTAAGGTTAGGGTTATCTATCTATCTCTATATGTGTATGTATATATATATATATATATATATATATATATATATATATATATATATATATATATATATATATATATACTGAAAATTGCAGCGTTAAAACAGAGATTAATATATATACACATATATACGCACATATATACACAAATATATAATATAGAAAATCTCTTTAAGGTTTTAAGACAATGCAAATTTCAATCATTTAGTCCATGGATTTTCCGATTGCTCCAGCATTATGTTATAACCAAAATTTCTTGTCAATTGAATCATACGGTATTTAACTTATTCACTTTAAAAATTCATCTAGTATTTACTATTTTATATAAATAAAAGGTTGATACTATAATTCTATCTTACTGCACCAAAAGATGTTGGAAGTCACTGCTTTTTATTTATTTCTTTTCTTTCCCTCACTTCATTTCCTTTCCCCACTTCCCTTACCCTTTCCTTTTTTTCCATTATCTTTATTTTATTTGCCTTTTATATTGAAAAAATAATAATATATATAGTCTTTATCTTCTCTGCAGTATTTCCAGGCTAGATAAGGTTTATATAAAGAACAAGGAACTTTAAATAAATTTTCCCCAAGCCTTTTATTAAATGAACTTGTTTATTATTTTATATGTACATGCTGCAGCAAAGATGTTTAACCAGTTGGTTGCTGCTAGCTATGTTCTTATTGTTTATAATTTGGGCCCGATTCAGTGTTTCTTGGTTTTGTTGGAAGTCAGCACCTAAAGAAGGAAATATTTGGGAGGATATTAAAAAAAGGCAGATTATTATATTTCCTTGAAGGAATAATGGAGAAAAATCTTAGGCAGAAACCAATCCCCAGTCTCCTTCTCCCAAGCAGCCCAGATTTTAAAAATGCAAATTTGGTAATTCATTCAGGGAAACTGGGGCAGGAAGGCTAGAGCTGAGGGGATTAGAAAAACAAAGATTCCAAGGACAGGAACATGACCTTTAGGACATAATAGGATTAACCCACCACCATTAGAATACCAAAAGGGCACACTAAAGGTCAAATCAAAGTACATTGCACAGGAACAGGAACAACCTGAAATACAAAACCCAAAGAAGGTATAAAAACCCACCCACTCCCAACTGCATTTTGTTAGCTATCCCAGAACCACATGCTGTTGGTTCTATTCTTCAATACACAGAACGTTCTTTCCAAACAGCCTCCATTTTATTTATTCCCAGCTTGGATTGGACTTGATGATTTTTCTTTCAACAGTTTTAAACTTCTTACGAAAGAAGTTATGATTTTACCATTTTACAAACTGCTTTGCCCCAAGTTTCACCCCCAACCATCTTCTCTCCAGTATTGTTGCAGCAAATGATGCAACAGTCCCAAGTTCCTTCTGCAATTTTGAGTCTAGAACCCCAGGCTGATCTGTAGAAGCTCAGCAAGTTTGCAGCTACTTAATCCTTGGAGAGAGACCGCTGTAAGATTTTAGGCTGTGGGCTTGCCTGAGGAATAAATAAATAAAAAGTAAAACAAACACCTCTAGATAAAAGCCATTGTGGGAAGAATCCAGTGAAAGAAATATTTGGGGGAATATTAAAAAAGCAGAATATATTTCCCCAAAGGAATAATGGAGAAGATCTTAAAAAGACAGAAGCCAGCACCCAGAAACCAGCACCAGCCCCTCTCCCCCCAAGCAGAAACAAGGCAGAGGCCAGCTTTTAGAAATGTAGGTGTAATAATCCACTCAGGACGGTTGGAGCCAGGAAGCTATAGGAAGACAAAGACACCTAAAATCTACATACCCCCACCCAAATTCTAAGGACAGCAGACATAATAGAATTAACCCACCAATACCAAAAGAGCACACTCAGACCCAGGTCAAAGTACATGACACAGGAACTACAAAGCCTCATACAGGAACAGGAAACAACCTCAAGAGCCCCAGAAGGTATAAAAACCCACCACTCCCTGCTACATGTGATCAGTTTTCCCAAAGCCATCTTTCTGTTTGGCTCTCCTCTTCATAAACTGCAACCTTCTTTCTAAAGCAGTCTCCAATTTGTTTATTCCCAGCTTGGACTGGACCCTGATGAAGATTTTTCTTTCTACACCATGATGAGCCCAATCTACTGCTCGGTGCAGAAACCCAGATTAAAATATCCCAAACAGCCTCTGCTTGAGAACACACAACAGAGGAGAGCCTGCAGGATCCAATCTGGGTACATCACCAGGACTAGATGTTTAGTCTTCTGAGCTTTCAGACCTTTGCCGGAGCCCATCTTCAACAAACTTCTCTCTCATACATTCTGTTAGAGAGGATGGGCTCCAGCACAAGTCCAAAAGACTAAACCACTGGTCCTGATGACTGACCCAGATAGAATCCTGCAACATTATCCTAGGACACATATATTTGCCTTTTTTTTTTTTTTTTTTTTTTTGAGAGGCAAGCCTATCATCTCTCTGGTCACTGACTACCACTAACTCTTCTTATTGTTAGAATTTTAGTAACATTCAGTCAGTGCCTACTTTTCTAGAAGTGCATAATTAACATTCAGTCTTTGCCAAGCTTCTCTCTCCCATCTCGTCTGCCTGTCTATGGTGCCATACTCTGTGGCCCAGTGCTTTTTTGAAAAGTATAATTGTGTGCCTAGGAAATAAAACCAAAACAAAGGGATTTTGATGGTGCAAAGGGTGCTACGGAGGCAAAACCCATTCTATGTCTTCTGAGAAAAAGGGGTGCTAAGCTGGCTATATGACTGTGGGCTAGTCACTCTCTGTCAGCCCAGGCCACCTCATAGGGTCATTGCTGTGGGGACAATAGGAGTTAATTATGTTTGCCGCCTTACGTTATTTGTAAACATAATAAAAGCAGGATATAAATCAGATAGAAAGATGATATAGATGGGTAATAGATAGATACAGTGGTGGGATTCAGCCAGTTTGCACCAATTTGGTAGAACCGGTAACTAATTTTTTGTTGCCCAGGCCCAGAATGGACTTCCAGAAGCAGCCTCTACACAGAGAACCAGTTGTTCATATATTTGAATCCCACCACTGGATAGATAGATAGATAGATAGATAGATAGATAGATAGATAGATAGGAGAGAGAGAGAGGGAGGGAGGGAGAGAGAGAGAGAGAGAGAGAGAGAGAGAGAGAGAGAGAGAGAGAGAGAGAGAGAGAGAGAGAGCATTGTCTCCTGGACTACAATGGGGAACATAATGTCGTAGTTCCTTAAATTTCTCAGCTGATTTCATGAAAATGGGAGAACTGACTTCACAGAAGCTTCCTTATACTCTTCAGGATTATAATAAATGTGATCTACCATTCACTTGGATGCTGGTGGTGAGACTTTGATCCGACTGAACCTCCCTGCCTGCTTCTTCCAGCCAATATGCACAGCTGTAATTTCCGGTGCTATTCATCTGTGTCTGAATATCCATTATGCCATCTCTGTAAGCGTTAGGGGCCGTTTGATGAATCTGTTGCCCATCTTCTTGGAAGAATCGGTAACCTTGCACCATCGAGTTTCGCAGCACGGTCAAGTTCCGAACAGCTGAGCAGATCAACCTGATTTCATCTCCTTCATAATATTCCTGGTACACAGGCTCCACAGAAAGTGTGGGTCGAGTTAGAAGCTCTGCAATTAAAAACAAAGCAATTAAATACAAAAGGCAATTAAATACATAAAAATTAGACAGATCCAGATGGTTGAGTTATCAAAAGCCAGTTTCAAAACCCAGGCTGAGATCCAATCCAACTAAACATTATATTTTTATATCTATATAGTGTTGAAGTGAAAGATGAAGTGAGGAAAGCCAAGGCTCAAAATGAACTAAGGCTTGCGACCAAAGTCAAAAATAACAAAAAAAGCTTCTTTTAACATGAAAAAAACAAGAAAAAAGTGAAGGAAATGATTGGTCCATTATTGGGTGAAAGTGGCAAGAAGGTGACAAGCAACAGGGAGAAAGCAGAACTATTTAACTCATTTTTTGCATCTGTCTTTACACAAAGGGAAAAAACACACCAACCTATCAAAAATAGTGCCATAAAAAACAGAACAGAAACACAAGTTAAGATAGGCAAGAAAATGGTAAGTGAGCACCTGTGTAGCCTAGACCAGTTCAAATCGCCAGGACCAGATAAATTACACCCCAAGATTCTCTAGGAACTGGCACAGATGTGATCTCAGAACCACTGAACTATATTTTTCAAAGATCCTGGAGCACAGAGGAACTACCAGAGGACTGGAAAAGAGTTGATGTAGTTCCCATCTTCAAAAAAGGGGAAAAAATGGACCCAGGAAATTACAGACCTATTAGCCTGACCTCAATACCTGGGAAGATTCTGGAAAAGATAATCAAACAATGAATCAATGAACACCTAGAGGCAAACAAAGTCATTACTAAAAGCCAACACGGGTTTGTCAAAAATAGATCATGCCAGACAAATCTTATTGCATTCTTTGACCAAGTGACAAAATTAGTGGATCAGAGGAATGCTGTGGATATAATTTACTTGGACTTCAGTAAGGCATTTGATAAAATAGATCACAACCTACTACTTGACAAGATAGAAAAATGTGGGGTAGAAAGCACCACCACCAGTTGGATCTGTAGCTGGCTGATCGGCCGTACTCAGCGTGTGGTCCTCAATGGAATCTCATCTACATGGAGGGAAGTGTGTAGTGGGGTGCCCCAGGGCTCTGTTCTGGGCCCAGTGCCCTTCAACATCTATATCAATGATTTGGACGAGGGGATAGATGGGGAATTCATCAAATTTGCAGACGACACTAAGCTGGCAGGAATAGCCAACACTCCAGAAGACAGGCTTAAGATACAGAAGGATCTGGATAGACTTGAACACTGGGTACTACCTAACAAAACGAAATTCAATGGTGAAAAAAGCATTTAGGCAAGAAAAACCAAATGCACAAGTATAATATAGGGGGTAACTTGCTCAATAGTAGTAACTGTGAGACGGATCTTGGAGTCCTAGTGGACAATCACCTAAATATGAGCCAGCAGTGTTCTGCAGCTGCCAAAAAAGCCAACACAGTGCTGGGCTGCATTAACAGAGGGATAGAATCAAGATCAGGTGAAGTGTTAATACCATTTTACAATGCCTTGGTCAGGCCACACTTGGAATACTGCATCCAGTTTTGGTCACCATGATGTAAAAAAGATGTTGAGACTCTAGAAAGAGTACAGAGAAGAGCAACAAAGATGATTAGGGGACTGGAGGCTAAAGCATATAAGGAATGGTTGCTGTTGTCTAGTTTAATGAAGAGAAGGATATGTCTAGTTTAATGGAGAGAAGGACAAGGGGGGACATGATAGCAGTGTTCCAATATCTCAGAGGCTGCCACAAAGAAGAGGGAGTCAAGCTATTTTCCAAGGCGCCTGAAGGCAGGACAAGAAGCAAGAGATAGAAACTAACCAAAGAGAGAAGCAACCTAAAACTAAGGAGAAACTTCCTGACAATTAACCAGTGGAACAACCTGCCTCCAGAAGCGGTGAATGCTCCAACACTGGAGAATTTTAAGAAGAGACTGGACAGCCATTTGTCTGAAATGGTATAGAGTTTCCTGCCTGAGCAGGAGGTTGGACTAGATGATCTCCAAAGTCCCTTCCAACTTTACTATTATTATTATGTTTGATTTATATGATGTTGATGTTATATGATTGGAGGGGCTGAGGGTTTATTGTTTTCTTATATGGTGTTCCCTGACCATATACTTGAATTGGGTGGCCTTATAAATCTTATAAACTTATAAAGCAAATCTGGGGAACTTCATGTATTATTCAGGAAAGTTGCATGATAGTACAGATAGTCATACTTAGTGATTGCCTCATTTAGCAACAATTTTTACAGAACTTTTCAGGTCTGTAGAACAAAGGAAAACTGAAGACAGATCATAAGCAATGGGCAATGCTTCATTTAACGACCAAGTTACTCATCTCCATTGTAGTTGCAAAATGAGTACAGATAGTCCTCGTCTTACAACAGTTCATTTAGTGACTTTTCAAAGTTACAACAGCACTGACTTACTACCAGAGTTTTTTTTCTAAAAAAAAAAAAAAAAAAGGTGCCGGAACTCACACACATCATACAACCCGCCTTGCCTACTCTACAAGGTTCCATCCAAAAAAGGTGCCGGAACTCCGTTCTGGGCATTCTATGAGGAAAAAAAGCCCTGCTTACTACCATTTTTCACACTTACAACTGTTGCAGCATCCCCATGGTCACGTGATCAAAAATTCAGACACTTGGCAGCTGACTCATATTTATGATGGTTGCAGTGTCCCACGGTCCTGTGATCACCTTTTAAGACCTTCTGATAAGCCCAGTTAAAGGGGAAACCAGATTCACTTAACAGCTGGATTACTAACCTAACAACTGTGGTGATTCACTTAACAACTGTGGCAAGAAAGGTAATAAAATGGGGAAAAACTCACTTAAGAAATGTCTCACTTAGCAAGAGAAATTTTGGGCTCAATTATAAGTTGAGGGCTACCTGTATAAGCAAAATCTCTCTTTGCTTTTGAAATGATAAAATTTGCACATTGGTTTAATTTTTTTTAAAAAAAGTGTTCAGAGGTAGCTCAAAGATAAAACTTAGCAAAAAAAATCTGGTTGCTAACAAACAAGATCATGCATCCAAGCAGGAAAGCTTACATAATTAAAAAGCAGCCAAATTGGGAAACACTTGAATTTACTTTCTGACTTGTCAGCAATCTTTAATTTGAGAAGTAAGAGTTGGATCACGACCACTGCTAGTCGGGCGTGTCCCCCCCTCCTTTTCTTCAGAATTTCCTACTATTTGTGATACACAGGAGACTGGGTAGACCTCAAGGATGACTCAGAAGAAGAGTTTCATACTTTGGCTCCTTACCAAGCCAGTTCCTCTGCTACTGATTTAAGCAGCCCTTTTATTTTCACTTTCAAGGCGAAGCTTGGGGAAAAAAAATAAGATAAGGCTGCTTGAAAAGTTTCGTGACCTTTAATAAATCCACTCCTTAAAGCAGCCACTGTTCTTTTCTAAGGCTTGCAGAAGCCTATAAAAACATAAATAGCAGCGAAGTGCTTGTGAATAACCTAAAGAAACTTTTGAATTATTTTCTAAGCATGCAGGAATCTTCGGTTTTGCACCTATGGCCTCACACCAGTGAAGGCTCAGACTGCCCACTGATCTGCTGTTACAGTTCTGCAGAGGAATGATTGAGTCTGTCATTTGTACTTCTATAACTGTCTGGTTTGGCACAGCAACCAAACGGGACAGGGACAAGTACTTCACTGGATAGTTAGGACTGCAGAAAAAACAATTGTAACCAGCTTGCCTTTCATTGAACAGCTGTGGTAGCGCAGTGATTAGAATATTATTATTGCAGGCTGATTGTACCCATTGCTAGTAGTTCGATCCTAATTGGCTCAAGGTTGACTCATCCTTCCATCCTTTTGAGGTCAGTAAAATGAGAATCCAGATCATTGGATGCAATATGCTAACTCTGAAAACCGCTTAGAGAGAGCTTAAAGCACTATGAAGTGGTATAAAAGTCTAACTGCTATTGCTATTGAGGACTTGTATAAGAACATGATGGCACAGTGGTTAGAATGCAGTACTGCAGGCTACTTCTGCTGACTGCTAGCTGTCAGCAGTTCAGAAGTTCGAGTCTCACCAGCTCAAGGTTGACTCAGCCTTCTATCCTTCCGAGGTCAGTAAAATGAGGATCCAGATTGTTGGGGGCAATATGCTGACTCTATAAACTGCTTAGAGGACTGTAAAACACTGTGAAGCAGTATATAAATCTTATTGCTATTGAGGACTTGTATACTTCACGGGCCAGAAAGAGGGCTGAGAAAATATCTATGAACCCCTCACATCCTGGACCTAAACTGTTTCAACTTCTCCCCTTAGATTGCTACTGTAGGGCATTGCATGTCAAAACAACTAGACACAAAGAAAGTTCCCCTCCATAACTCTGATAAACATATAATTCCCACAGCACTGTCTTATGCCTATAAGGATATTTACCCATGTAGTATTACTATTATCCTTCTCACCTTTTCTATTACCTACTCCTCTTGGTATCTTATGACTATCACATGCTGGTTGTATCTTACGATTTATGATTTATCACTCTGTTGTTTGTATGTACACTGAGAGCTTATGCACCGGAAACAAATTCCTTGTGTGTCCAATCACACTTGGCCAATAAAGACTCGACTCTTCTCTTCTCTTCTCTTCTCTTCTCTTCTCTTCTCTTCTCTTCTATTCTATTCTATTCTCTCACAATAGTTGTCATTTAAGCCCTTCTCTCTCTCCAGACATTTGATATTGGTGATGGCAGTTTGTTCAATTTACTAGAAAAGTGAAGAATTGCAGATTTAAAAGCAAGAATCCCATCTCGCGGCGGCGGGGGGAGGGGGAATAAAGCAATGTAAAATGTGTGTTACACACTCCATTAAACACAAATGAAAACATTCTAAATGAAGACCCTGCATTATTTTAGATTCAAAGATAAGCAGTGTGCAGAGAGGCATTTCCTGAAACTCCTTAAAACAAGCATGTCTTTTCCTGGGTTGCAGCTTTTCGCTCTCCTCTACCTATTTTTATGTGTTGTGATAGAACTTCTGATCTTCCATTGTATTTATTTATTTAATGTAGTGGTTCTCAACCTTTTTAATGCTGCGACCCCCCAACCGGTTGTAAGTCGAGGACTACTCAACCGGTCGTAAGTCGAGGACTACTCAACTGGTGCAGCACCGTTTGCAGAATGGGACTTTTGGCGGGCTCAGCAGGGCAGAGACAGCCTGGACAATTCCTATTGGCTTTTGAAAGCCAATAGACTTAGACTCCATTCAAGAGAGTCTATTCTATTGGCTTTCAAAAGCCAATAGAATAAAAGGGAGTGGCACAGCTAAGGAAAAGGGGAAAAAAATGGCGGACTGCGTTGTTTGGCGACCCCCGTGAAATGGTCGTTCGACCCCAAATGGGGTCCCAACCCACAGGTTGAGAACCACTGATTTAATGTTTGGCATCATAACAAAGATTTGACTGAATCCGGCTGGTGAAAAGGCATGGCTCCTTTAAGAAGTTGCTAGCAAGGTCTCCATGAAGCCTTTCCCTGCATATTTTGAAGCATATGTTTTGCATGAAATGGAAGCTTGATTCTAAACAGATATTTCCAATGTTTTTAGTGTGAGCTGAATCGGTGTGACGTGTTTGAGATATAAGGGAAATATTGTTAACATAATTAAGAAATGGCCAGATTTGATTTCATTTGTTGCATGCATTTAAACTCGTTGCTGTTAGCAAAAGGAAGGAATTCTCTATTACGCATTGAAATGTTTGTATATAGTGGAAAGAACTAAATTTTCTCCACTTTTAAGTATAGCGTTTGTGTGATGCAGATCCTGAAACATGGGAGATGATTTTCAGAAGTTTATAAGGTAACAAGTAGGATAAAATGAGAGAGATCAACAGCACAAATTACAGAAATTATAGGAATGGGTGGTTAGAAGATGGAAAAAGCAAAAAAATAAAATAAAAAATAAAATAAAATAGAGAGAGATTTATTGCACATGTCAAGATTCTTATCATTAACTCAAGAACGGTTTGGTGAACAAATATTTCTTCCTTCTTCCTCCCATTTTAGCAGAAGGGAGTTGTTTGTTAGAAAGCTTTTGCAAGTATGACTGAGTTAAAACAGAAAAGAATAAGCCAACATTTCTACTTCCACTGATGCAAGAAACAAATCATCAGTTCTTGAAAAGACTTGGTTTCTGTTTCTTTATACTGCAGATAAAGATAGAACAACCAGAGGTGAATGTTTCACTCTTGAGCATCACGAGTTGGATGAATTTGTTTTGCCCTTTGTGATCCATGAAACATACACCAGATGTTGTTGCTTGTCCACACAAACTCCTGTTATATGTCAATAGAATGCCCTGATGTCTTGGATCCATTCATTGGCATGGATGGGCAACAGGTCAGAAAAATCTTAAGGTGGGGAGAGCAACCCTCTTTTTCAGAACTGCATGGGCATGAAGCATATAATATATTTTTTATCTTAACCTGGCTGAGTAATAGTGAGTTAGTTTCTAGTTTTCATCCAATTCCCTGTAATCGAGAGATGTCTACAGAGATTCTCAGTCATCCAGGTCATGGTTGTCCCAAAGGTGCTTTTTCAAGAAGCAACTGGACTTTCTTTATTTTTCCTTAAAGATGTTTTGCTTCTCATTGAAGAAGCTTCTTCAGCTCTGATTGAATGGTAGAGAATGGAAGGATTTATAGTCCTTGCAGTCATCTGGTCATTAGTACTCTTTTTGAGAGTGGTTCAGGACACTTGGAGGTTTTTCTGTGCCCTCAGGGCCACCTGAATAGTGCAAATGGGGTGTGGAACCTTTTGGGAACTGCTGAAAGTCCCAACACAATTACAACACAATCATTTCAGCCAGTTCCAAAAAGGTTCCACACCCCATTTGCACTATTCAGGTGGCCCTGAGAGCACAGACAAACCTCCAAGTGTCCTGAACAACTCTCAAAAAGTACTAATGACCAGATGACTGCAAGGAATATAAGTCCTTCCACTCCCCACCATTCAGTCAGAACTAAAGAAACTTCTTGGATGAGGTATTCATCCTTTTGGTATATTATGTGGATGGATGGATGGAAGGAAAGAAGGAAGGAAGGAAGGAAGGAAGGAAGGAAGGAAGGAAGGAAGGAAGGAAGGAAGGAAGGAAGGAAGGAAGGAAGTAGGAAGGAAAACTGAAA
The DNA here is from genome assembly GCF_016545835.1 of Crotalus tigris. Lineage (NCBI taxonomy): Eukaryota > Metazoa > Chordata > Lepidosauria > Squamata > Viperidae > Crotalus > Crotalus tigris. The sequence goes on along the minus strand of NW_024097325.1, from coordinate 89,438 downwards.
CGTTACCTGCAGATGAGTATACTTGGGGCACAATATGAAGCAAAGCTGCAAAAGAATAAGAAATACATAAGAAACTTTTTCATTAAGGATTACCAGAATTTCACTGATTTACACAGCAGTTTTTACATAGCTACTTAGAAATACATTCTTAATTATGTAATTGTTTCTTTTAAAATAATATTAATGTACTGCAACTAATGAAGAAAACTAGATATACATTCAAGGAATGTACAAGTTCACTTCAAATGTAACAACTCCCACCATAAGTTAAAAAGAGAAGAAAAAGGAGAGGAGGGAAGAAAACTAGATGGTTTGTTAATTATTTTATCAATGAATAACTTCAAAAACCTTTTGGATGGATTATTCAAAAGTCCATTGGTTAAAAAATAAATCAAACCATAACAACCCAATCCTCTCAAAGGAATTAAAATGTTGATGGACAATACATAACAACAGTTCATTGCTGCAAAGGAGTAGCTGAATTCAACAGATCTTCTCTGTGCAATGTGCCTAGGATTGCAGTATTCCTCTGAAGCTGTATTGTATTTATTTAAAACACATCATTTAGGATTATCACATGTTACATATTTCACATTATCCCGGGTATCAAAGAGAAACGAATCTGCTTTCTGCTGTTAGCAAGGTTGTAACATCAGGTGCCTTGAAATTCCAGTGTTGACCAATTTTTAATCTAATCCTTAATGGTACTACCTCTACATGGAGGGAAGTAAGCAGTGGGGTATGAAAAGGTTCTGCCTTAGGCCCCATACTCCTCAATATCTTCATAAATGACTTAGATGAAGTAATAGAAAGGGAACTCAAATTTGCAGATGACACTAAGCTGTCAGGAATAGCCAACACCCCAGAAAACAAGCTCAGGATACAAAAAGATTTTGATAGATTTAAACAATGGGCCCTATCCAACAAAATGAAATTTCATGTGGAGAAAGCAAGGTTTTACACCTGGGCAGGAAAAACCAAAGGTACAACTATAGATTAGGCAAAACCTGGCTCAAAAACAGTAATTGTAAGAAGGATTCCTATTGGACAATCATGTTTGAGTCAGCAGTGTGCAGCAGCAGCCACAAAAGCTAATACAATCCTTGGTTGTATAAACAGAGGCATAGAATCAAAATCACATGAAGTATTAGTACCGCTTTATCAAGCCTTTGTAAGGCCACACCTGGAATACTGCATCCAGTTTTGGTTACAAAATTACAAAAAAGATGTTGAGACTCTGGAAAAAGTGCAAAGAAAAGCAACTAAGATGATTAAAAGCCTGGAGACTAAAACATATGAAGAATGGTTACAGGATTTGGGTTTGACTAGTTTAGAGAAAAATAGGACTAGGGGGGACATGATTGCAATATTCCAGTATTTGAGAGACTGCCACAAAGAAAAGGGGATCAATTTATTTTCCAAAGCACCAGAGGACAGGACAAAAAACAATGGATGGAAACTAATCAAGGAGAGAAACAACTTAGAATTAAGGAAAAACTTCCTAACAGTGAGGACAATTAACCAGTGGAACAGCTTGCCTTCAGAAGTTGTGGGTGCTTCATCACTGGAGATTTTTAAAAAGAAACTGGACAGTCACTTGTCTGGAATGGTATAGGATCTCCTGCTTGAGCATGAGGCTGGACTAAAAGACCTCCAAGGTCCCTTCCAGCTCTGTTCTGATTTTAAAGGAAATTCACCTATGCAAGCTTCAAAGCTAATTCACAGAGACCTTGTAAATGTCTTTTGCTCATAAAAGGGTACCCAGGATGCATCTTTATCTGCAATTTTGGCAAATCAAAGTTTTCATTTTAATAAGAATAATGTGAGAGCAGAAATTTAAAAACAAAAAAACAAAAACAATAAGAGTTGAAGATCAGAAGAAGAGGTAACTCACTTAGCATAGGGACAAGGCCAAAGGCATCCATGATGAGTGAGATGAATCTTCTTCCAAATTTTGATTTGGAAATTAAGGTCTCTCAGAAATTACTGTTCTTCAAAGGCCATGCTTGAGTATCTTGACTTCTAAAATGAACCTTCTCCTTTGAAGCAGATCATCTAAATGTCTTCTATGGGAAGTCCACAGACTAATCAAGGGAAGCCCATTCTTGCACAATCACTCTGCGAAGAAATGCTAGTCTTCACAGAAACTCAGCCACAGATCTACGGGAATTTCTTTGAAGAAACAGAAAACTTAAATCAGAGATCTCAGCTCACATTTTGCATTGCTTATCTCATCAACAATCCTTTTTTGATCTTATGATTATTTAATATCCTGTCCTCAACTCACAGGAAGAAGTTGCAGACATTTCTGTTTGATATAATAGATGCTGATTTAGAGGACCTCAGAACAACATATTTTAGACCAAGGTCCACCTGAAAGAGCACTGTGATGGGTAGCTGAGGTTGGCTGGAAAGCCCTGGACAGGACCCAACCTGGAAACCCTGTGGAGTAGGAATCATACCCCCAAGGTATTTTCATCACCTGTTCTCAATAGACCTATCAGGAAAATTCAACAGAATAGTTGCTATGAGTTTTACACAACTCACACTTTAAAAGAATTAGAAGTGTTGGAAAACTCATGTACTGCCAACAAGCAAGACTGTATTTATCGACAAGCTTATTTTTTGGTTTAGGGTCTATAAGTGTGTTTGAGCCATCATTCCTTTGTTCCTGTATATTTGATGTACTTTTTATTCATATTGTTTTAAAGCAATCCATTCCTACCCCTGATTCTTTGGAGAAAGTAGATGATATATGCAGTGGAGGGATTCAAATATGTGAACAAATGGTTCTTTGTGTGGATGACGCTTCTGGAAGTCCATTCTGGGCCTGGGCAACAAAAAATTGGCTACAGGTTCTGCTGAAGTGGTGCAAATCGGCTGAATCCCACTACTGGATATATGGTTACTTGAATAAATAATTCTGGGTGCTAACAAGAAGAAAAGACAAAAAGGAAATATGATAAAATCTTTCTCCACAACATAAAAAAAACAAATGCAAAATAATTATGATGCAATAACCAAAACTGTGTATCTAACTCACATATCTAATTCTAACTAACTCTTATAGCATTACTAAAATCAGAGGCTGTCTATTAAAATAATTTTCCATAGAATTGTTCAAAGGAGAAATAAAATTGCAACTCAGAATATGTTTCATAAGAACGCTGAAGTCTTGAGCTTCTAAAATACATTCAAAGAAGACTGGTACAAGTTTTCATGCTTGAGCAGAGAATAAGAAACTGCAGCCAGTTAACATAAATGTTAATATTTCAGATATTAATTCATTTAAAGAATGAGAGACATCAAAATACATCATACAATCTTGACTGAGAGTTATACCCAAATTTCTTGACCTATATTCATTAAATTCCTTGAGTTAGAAATATTGATTCAATAATATCTTGATTTACTTTTAGCTTTTTAGGCCCAGTACTCTTTAACATCTTCATCAATGATTTGGATGAGGGGATAGATGGGGAACTCATCAAATTTGCAGATGACACCAAGCTGGCAGGAATAGATAACACTCCGGAAGATAGATTTAAGTTACAGAAAGATCTTGACAGACTTGAACATTGGACGCTATCTAACAAAATGAAATTCAATGGTGAAAAATGTAAGGTTCTACATTTAAGCAAGAAAAACCAAAGGCACAGGTACAGTATAGGTGGTACTTTGCTCAATAGTAGTAATTGTGAGAGGGATCTCGGAGTCCTAGTGGACAATCACTTAAATATGAGCCAGCAGTGTTCTGCAGCTGCCAGAAAAGCCAACACAGTGCTAGGCTGCATTAAGAGAGGGATAGAATTAGTGGTGGGATTCAGCCAGTTCGCACCACTTCAGCAGAACCAGTAGCTAATTTTTTGTTCCCCAGGCCCATAATGGACTTCTGGAAGCAGCATTCTCACATGAGAACAGTTTGTTCACATATTTGAATCCCACCACCAGATAGAATCAAGATCAAGTGAAGAGTTAATAGCACTTTACAATGCCTTGGTAAGTCCACACTTGGAATACTGCATCCAGTTTTTTTCACCACGGTTTAGAAAAGATGTTGGGACTCTAGAACAGGCATGTCAAACTCACAATATCACATGACATCATGCAATGTATCAGGACTTTTTCCCCATTGCCAGCAGTGGGCGCGGTTTCAGTGTGATGCATCCGGTCCGTGGGCTGGCAGTTTGACATGCCTGCTCTAGAAAAAGTGCAGAAAAGAGCAACAAAGTTGATCAGGGGACTGGAGGCTAAAACATATAAAGAACAGTGGCTGGAATTGGGTATGTCTAGTTTAATAAAATGAAGGACTAGGAGTGACATGATAGCAGTGTTCCAATATCTCAGGGGCTGCCACAAGAAGAGGGAATCAAGCTATTCTCCAAAGCACCTGAGGGCAGGACAAGAAGCAATGGATGGAAACTAATCAAGGAGAGAAGCAACCTAGAACTAAGGAGAAACTTCCTGACAGTTAGAACAATTAATTAGTAGAACAACCTGCCTCCAGAAGTTGTGAATGCTCCAACACTGGAAGTTTTTAAGAAGAGATTGGACAATCATTTGTCTGAAATGGTATAAGAGTTGGATTAGAAGATGTCCAAGGTCCCTTCCAACTCTGTTATTCTCTTCTATTTTTTTTAGAACTTCCAATGTTTTTTTTATTGAAAGTTTTTTAAATTTTACAAAACAAATCCCCTCCCCAAACCCCCCCACCCTCCCATACCCTCCCCCACCTCCCCAAACCTCCCAAACCCTCCCCCAACCTTCCCAGAGCTGAGTACATGCTTAATTAAAATTTTTCAGAAAAAGAAAAGAAAAACTTAAAACACATATAAATCCTAAACAAATCTAAATACATTAAATTAAATAGGTTATCGTCTCTAAAAAATAATAATTGCAATCATTAAACACATTATAATATACTCTAAACATTTTCTACTATCATACTTATATTATTATCCATCATTCTGTATAAACTCCCTCCAAAACACAAATTTAAACATTACTTTCTTTGAATATCTATACCTACAATATAAAATCTAATCTCTCCCTCTTTCTTTATCCTAGAACACAAAAATAAACATATAAACCTTCATTATACCATTAAAACTAAATACTCTTTGAATACTTAAACTAAATACTTAAACCTAAACTTCTTATCTAAGATTTTCATTCAATCTCCATAATCTTCTCTCCTATCAAAAAAAAACCTTAAAAGACATATAAATCCTAAACAAATCTAGGTACATTTAATTAAACAAGTTAAATAATAATAATAATAATAATAATAATAATAATAATAATAATAATAATAATAATAATAATAATAATAAAACCCCAATCATTAAACACATTATAATATACTCTGAACCTTTTCATATCATACTTATGTTATTATCCATCATTCTTTATAAACTCCCTCCAAAACACAAATTTGAACATTACTTAAAACATTAGAATTCCCTTATACACATTTAAATCTTTACCAATAACAAATTCCATCCACAATAAACACATTCCTTATCAGTCTCTCTTGTCCATAAACCATTAAAATTCCCTTATACACATTTAAATCTTTACCAATAACAAATTCCATCCACAATAAACACATTCCTTATCAGTCTCTCTTGTCCATCAACCTCAAAAGAAGTGCTTTGAAAACTGCCCTTAAAGCTAACTCCAAAAAGTTTGTAAATCTTGCTTCTCCCACAGACTCAGTACTCTTTTGAATACTTAAACTAAATACTTAAACTTCTTATCTAGAATGTTCATTCGATCTCCATCCTTGTCAGTCTCTCTTATCCATAAATCTCGAAAGAAGTGCTTTGAAATCTGCCCTTAAAGGTAGCTCCAAAAAGTTTATAAATCCTGCTTCTCCCACAGACTCAGGAGCCAATACTTGTGAGGCTTCCTTAAACTCCTTCTTCTGTTGCTCTTTTTCTTTACGATTATATGTTGCAGGAGTTGTCCTCTGCTCCTTCATCTCGACTTGTTGAGGCCCCTCAAACTGAGATTTCCCATTTTTCATTAATATAGGCTCTTCGGACTGCAATTCTACCCTTAAAGGTTGCTCCAAAAAATTTATAAATCCTACTTCTCCTGCAGATTCAGAAACCAATAGTTGTGAGGCTTCCTTAACCTTCTTCTGTTGCTCCTTTTCTTTACAGTTATATGTTGCACAGGTTATCCTCTGCTCCTCCATCTCAACTTGTTGAGGCCCCTCAAACTGAGGTTTCCCAATTTTCATAAGTATAGGCTCTTCAGACTGCAATTCTACCTTCTTTTCTTCCAAAGCTTTAAACTTAATAGATGGCGATGAACATACCCCCAGGACCGAAGTATAAAAGTCTTTTGCTTGAGAAACAGTATTAAGTCTATAACATATCCCCAGGTAATTCACCACCATTCCAATCGGAACATCCCATCTGAACAAGATTCGTCTCTTTTTAAGTTCATCTGCTAAAAAAGCAAACTCCTTTCTTCTTCTTAAAATTTTAGATGGGATCTCCTTTAGAATTATAACATCTTGTGAAGCAATTTGAAATCTCTTCTTATAAAAAGCTTGTATAATTTCGTTGTGCAGGGATCTTTTCCCAAAGTAAATTACCACATCTCTTGGCAAATTCTTTTGCACTGCCACCACAGAGTTAACTCTAAATAATTTTTCAATTTCACTAAATATTTCCTCTTTTTCTCTATTCAAAATCACAGCAAAGTCCTTTGCAACCATCTCTCTCAGATCTCCTTGCACAGACTCTCCCAAACCTCTGATTCTTAAGGCATATTCCATTTGTCTATATTGAAGCATAAGAATCTCATTTTCCATTTCTTTTTCCATGCTTTCAAATTTTCCCTCCATCAATTCCACTTTTTCAGTTACCTCTTCTACACGAGAGTTCAGCTTTTCAAGAACAGAGGCAACTCCTTTTAGAGCCAAAACTATCTCTTGCCTCAAAATCTTATTATTTTTCTCTAAAATCTCTTTCATTTCTGCCCTAATTTGAGATATAACATTTCCCATCATATCTTGCAAATTCTTCACAATTATTGGCTGTGCCAAGGAAGAGGGTGAAGCTATTAATTTAGGTTATTGCACTGATGATAACACCGAAGAAGAAACCACCTTAGGAGCTGTAGGAATTACTGGACGCTTTGGAGCCATCTTAAAAAAAATCTTTACTCCTTCTTAAAAATTACAAACATTAAGCAAAAGAAAAAGAGAGATTAAGTCCAAAAAAATTCAAAAAATCCTTCAAAAGGAGATCATTATAACAAAAAAATACTGAACGCTTTGGAGCCATCTTAGAAAAATCTTTACTCCTTCTTAAAAGTTACAAAAATTAAACAAAAGAAGATTAACTCCAAAACATCAAAAAAATCCTTCAAAAGGAGATCATTATAATAAAAAGAAAGGAGTTAAAAAAAGAAAAGGGAAGAAGAAAAAAATAATTAAATAGAAAAAATCCATTCCATTTTTTTAAAAGTACAAAAAGCAAAACAAAGAAGTTAAACAAAAATAATAATGCTTCTAAAATCCAAACCCAACATCAAAATCTAATCCACATTCCGTTCCAATCATTAAAAAAAAAGGAAAAGGATAAAAAAAAAAACACCAAAAAGCCTGCCGATCACCATTCTACCTCCCCCCCCCCAAAAAAAAACGAAAGGCTTGCCGATCGCCATTTTACTTTCCCTTTCAACAAAAGGAAAAAAATAAAAAGAGGGAATATAAAAGTAAAAGTAAATCTTTAAACTTAAAATCCAAATAAAATCAAAGAAAGCAAAAGCTAAATCCTCTACTCAGCTCTGTCCGCCTCTAAAAAAAACCTCACCAGATCACTTTAATCACGGAGGTGGTTGCAGCGGCTTGTTTTGTCCCTAGGGACAAAAGCAGCTGGGAAGCGGAGACAGTCTGAACTCCGTGGGAGCACTCCTCTCACCCCCCCAAAAAAAGCCTTGGGGGTGCATGAGAGTGGCTCTACCACTATTCAGACAATCCTCTTCCTCCCCCCTTTGCCCAGGAGGGGGATTTTGAACCGCTGAACAGCTGATGGCCGCTGTTCATAGCGATTCAAACACTTACCCAGGAGGACGGCTACAAAGTAGCCGCCATCGCGTGCGCAGATCCACTGGAAGTCCAGAACTTCCAATGTTATGTTTTGAGATTTAGGAGACATGGTAAAGATGAACAATTTTCAACTTTTTTTGTGGCTCTTTCCTCCAAATTCTCTTGTTTTCCTCTTCCAAAGCTAGTTTTGTTTTGTTTTTGTTTTTTAAAAAAACCCTGCCCACTTTTTCCTATAGAGTGGAAAGTGGTTGAGATGATTCTATATGATCTAAACTGAGCAAGTTTGGACTTATTTCCTTGCTTCCCTCTAAATCCTTGCAATAGCATGATTGCTTAAGCAAAGATAATACAAAAATAGAATTGGAAAATATCTTGGAAATCTACTAATCCCTCATGCCATCTTAGGTAAATGGGTGTCCAATATTTGCTTTAAAACTTCTAGTGATGGAACTTCTTTGAGTCCAGGAGGAAGGTTGTTCCACTACTTCATAGTTCCCAGAGTGAACTATGAATCCACATTATAAAAAAGATATTGAGACTTTGAAAAGAGTGGAGAGAAGAGCAACTAAGATGATTAAGGGATTAAAACATATGAAGAGTTTGGCTAGTTTAGAGAAAAGAAGGGACTAAGAGTGACACGATAGCAGTGTTCCAATATTTGAGGAGCTGCTACAAAGAAGAGGGGGTCCTCTTATTTTCCAAAGCACCAGAACGCAAGACAAGAAACAATGGATGGAAACTAATCAAGGAGAGAAGCAACTTGGAATTAAGGAGAAACTTCATAACAGTGAGAATAATTAATCAGTGAAATAGCTTGCGTTCAGAATTTGTGGGTGCTTCATCACTGGAGGCTTTTAAGAAGAGTCTGGATAACCACATCTGAAACGGTATAGAGTCTCCTGCAGGGGGAGGGAGGGATTAGATTAGAAGACCTCGGAGGTCCCTTCCAGCTCTATTCTGTATTGGCCTATTGAGGGAAAATGCTCCTTAGTTCAAGTTTAGATCTGTCACTGCAAAGTTTCTGTGTATATTTCTAGTTGAACACTGACACCTTGTGGTATTACTAGCAAAGTTTTCACTACAGAAAATAGTGCTATTGTGTATACATTTCTGGTCCAACACTGACATCATGTGGTACTAACTAGTATTTAATGTGTGCCAGTGTGCACAGTTATTGGAGAAAGTAAGAGTGGGATACGATGCAAAACATGGGTATGTTAAAGTGAAGGAGATGCCCCATTTACAATCATTTAGCTGATTTTGTCCTTTTTTCTTTGTTCTCTGCCTTTCAAATTCCTACCTTTAACATCCTGTTTGAAGGATAGAAGAGAAAATTGGTCAGTATTGTAACAGACCAAACAGATTTATTCTTTACAAATGGACTTACAAATAAAAAGCAACAAGGAGGATATTAAAAGCCATATCCTAAGGATATAGAAAGTGAAATACAGGCAATAAATACAACGTTCCCTGTTACACATTTTTGTACTGAATGTAAAATGATCTAATATATATGTATATTGGTATAAATCTCTCAACATTCATTTAACTTACTCAAAATTCAGTTACGGCACTAGATATCTCCATTAGCAAATTTCCCAGGGTTTGAAATTTGGAAACTGAAAATAATGGAGAATAGAATAAGTTTATTCTGTTGTTTCTCCCCAAGATATTCAGTCTTTGTCTAAAAGGCAGGAAATTCTAATTCTTTTATACTGCACTTATTTCTTTTTCTTTATTAGTTGCTCCCTGCGATTCAGATCAGGTCTTAGTAAAATCACATAGCATTTGGGGGAAAAGATACAACTTAGTAAGCCAGTGCTGGAGACCAAGATAGAGAAGACCTCCATAATTACCATCTATTTTCCTTTGATACTCATGTAAGTTGGAACAAAGGAGACCCAGACACTGCAGAAGAGCAACATGGTAAACGTGATGAATTTGGCTTCATTGAAACTATCAGGTAAGTTTTTGGCTAAAAAGCCACAAAGAAAGATACAATGGAAAGGAAGCCCATATATCCTAGAACACAATAGAACGTTTTAGTTGAACCTTCATTACATTCCAGCACTATCTCTCCCTCTAATGTGTGCATGTCAACATCTGGGAATGGTGGTGAAGATCCTAGCCAAATGGTCAAAATGCCTGCTTGAACAAGGGAACAGGAAAGAAAAATGAAAATTGGCAGTTTTCTCCCCATCCATTTATTCATCTTGGAATGCGGTTGGATGGCCAAAAAAGCCAGGATCACCATGATGGCTTTTGCTAATATGCATGAAGTTGCCACTGAGAAGATGATGCCAAAGGATGTTTGTCGAAGAAGACAAGTTATTTGAATAGTCAAAGAAGAAGAATGCACAAAGAAGGAGAGAATTAGGGATATAAGCAGACTGTAGCTGAGACTTTGGTTGTTGGCTTTGACGATGAGAGTGTGCTGGTGTTTAATAAAAACTCCTAGCACAAAAGATGCAGTCAGTGAAAGGGAGATAGCAAATGAAGCTGAGGTGATCCCTAAAGGCTCTTTATAGGAGAGAAAATGTATAACTTTAGGAGTGCACAGGTTTCCCCCATCTTTTATATAGTGATCTTCTGGGCAACTGACACAGTCATCCATATCTGAAAAAGAAACAAGTGAAAAATCTTAGTCATGGATCTTTGCAGCCAAGAGCCTTGAGATAGTTTGGTAATTGGTTCTATCAGACACTGGAAAAGAAGATGTTTTCTGCTTTAAAGCAAGGGTCAAAAGGTTGTGATGGAAAGAAGGTCACTTCCATCTGTCAATGATCAATGTCAAGTGCTGGGGAAATCAAGTTCAAATGAATATAAGGGTTTGTTGCAAGCTTAAGCTCTCTACAAGAATCTGAACTACTAACAGTCAAAGCAACTTGGCAGTAGATAAGAGTCAATGGAATTCAAGGTGGGCTGGATTTAGATCTCTTGTGGGTGTGAAGGGACTCGGGACTAATGATGCATTTGACCCCTCCCTCAGGCTCATCCTGATCATTTCCTACATTCAAAATTTTATAACATCCCGTCTTACACACACACACACACACAGACATACACACACACACACACACACACACACAGAGACAGAGAGAGAGAGAGAGAGAGAGAGAGAGAGAGAGAGAGAGAGAGAGAAGGCAGCCTTTAAAGATTATTTACTTAATCATATACTGCGTTTCTCCAATTTTTTATCATCATCATGCTTTTTCTCTTGCTGATGATTCTAAATTGATTAATAAAAATTTGAAAGCAAGTGATTTTTTTGTTTCTACATGAATGGGATGAGGAAGGGACAGTCAAGCAATGACTGAAGTAAAACTTCATTAGGTCTCATTTCTGACACACTTAAAAATGGGGCAGACCTACCCATCAGATAGGAAATCTTCCCTTCTTCACATTGAAGACAATCATAGCAGCAGAAGGGCTCGGCTTCCTTCTTGACCTTCTGAAATCCAGGCTGGCAGAGATCATTGCACAGAGAAGTAGGGGGTACCTGTCCAAAACATTAGGATGGAGATAAGGTCCATATTGGTTTTCATCTGTCAGCTACTTAGAATAATGGAACAAAGAGTTTTCACATAAAGATGGATGCTCTTGGCTATAAGAATTTGTATGGTTTTGTACCCCATTTCTCAGTTCATTATTCATCTGTCTCCCCAAAAATCCACTTACTAACTAATAATTTGCTGTTTAAAATATGCATTTTTTTAAAATATGTAATCTGTTTCAAATTTCTCAAATATGAAATCTGCTACCACCCTGTTCAGATAGATAGCAAGATGGCCATCCATTATCTATCTATCTATCTATCTATCTATCTATCTATCTATCTATCTATCTATCTATCTATCTATCTAACTATCTATCATCTATCTTTCCATTTATCAAGTATCCATCTATCTCAGCTTGAATGGACCACAGTCCATTTCAACAGATGCCAAGAATATAGTCATCTATAATTAGGTATTATATATAAACACAAATATTCATGACACAATGTTTTCGATATCAAAATGTTGATCCACAATTTCATAATGAACCACTTCAGTGGAATATTTAATGTTGATGAGTTATTTGATCGAAAAATCTCTTTGTTATGGGCTGATGTTTGCATCTCACCATTATAAAGAGCCATGGTGGCATAGTGGTTAGAATGCAGTACTGCAGCCTAACTCACCACTCACTCCAAGAGTTCGATTCTGAGTGGCTCACGGTTGACTCAGCCCTCCATCCTTCCAAGGTTGGTAAAATGAGGACCTAGATTGTTGATGGCAATATGCTGACTCTGTAAATTGTTTAGAGAGGGCTCTAAAGCAGGGCTTTTCAACCAGTGGTACGGGTAACACCTGTGGTACATTGGCACCTGGCAGATGGTACACGACATCCTAGAAAAGTGGTAGCAGGAGAGGGGAATGAGCTGAACCGGTGGCAGCACTGCACAAGCCTGAGCAAGAGATGGCTGGAGCTGCAGGGCTGTCAGGGCTCAGCAGAAGCACCAGGATCAGTGCTACTTTCCAGCTGATCAGTGCTTCTTTGGGGCTGTCAGGGCTCAGTGGAAGCACCAGGATCAGCGCCAGGCTCCAGCTGGAGCTTGGTGCTGATCCTGGTGCTTCTGCTGAACTCTGAAGAAGCACCAATCATGCTGGAAAGCAGCATTGATCCTGGCACTTCTGCTGAGCCCAGAAGAAGGCCAATAAGCTGGAATTTTGCAGCATCTCCAGGATCTTGTGATTTACATTCAGATGCTTGGCAACTGATTCATATTTATGACGGTCACAGTGTCCCAGGGTCATGTGAAGTGACCAAAACCTGCTGCAACCACCCAGCAGACGGAGGGAATAAAAACCAAACACCCCCCACCCCACCCTCACTGCCAATTCTCAACAGAAATGCTCACAACAATGAAAACCTCGGGCAGGCAGGTGTCTTGCTCGGCTGTGGCTTGGGGGGCACTTTTTTCAGTGCCATTGTAACTTCAAACAGTCACTAAGCGAACTGTTGCAAATCAAGGACTTGTACTTTATCACTTTTTTCCTTTTTTTTTTTGATCATCAGGTTTTTAACACCTTGCTAGGCGACTGGTAGCACTCGGATGTTGCCATATCTTAAAAGTGGTACAATGGGTGAAAAGGTTGAAAAGCCCTGCTCTAAAGCATTGTGAAGCAATATAAGTCTAAGTGCTATTACTATTCTAAAGCTATTATTTTTCTTATTGTTCTTCATCATTACCCTCTTTCCACTGTTGCTGGATTAGGAGCAATAGCAAACAGAACAATTTGATCACCAACTTGTACTCCATTTGGAGAATTGGAATGTAATCCTTAAAATATGGTAATGGCATAGAATTTAAAGTATGAGTACTTAATCCCCCCCATATTTGTGAGTTTGTATGTGTGAGTGTTTGTGTGTACACACACACACACACACACACACACACACACACTGGTGTCCATATAATACAGTTTTTAAGATGACACATTTTTTCATATAATAACGTTTTTCCTGTCACTTAAAGGAATTGATGATGGCAATATTTTTAGGAAATCAAGTAGCTGTAGTGTAATTTATAAAATGTTATTCTGTATTATTACTTTTTCAGGCTCAAATGTACTACAAAGCTTATATATAATTTTTATTAAAGGAAAATATAAATTAACATAAAATAAGAGAAAGAATAGTAACAAATCAAAAAGAAAGCTAAAAATAGCAGAAAAATTGAAAACAAAGAAAAAAGATGAAAAGAAGTAATTTCACATTTTGTTTTCAGCAATTATACATAAAATCTACCTCTTATTCTATAACTCTCCTCTTTATATAATCAATTATGTCTAATCGCCCAAACCACAAAATATAACTTCATTTTCTGTTTCATACAAAATATTTATAAGTGGTTTCCTGTCAGCAGTATATGTAGATACGGTCTTTGATCAAACAAGTAGTTTGGCCATCTATTAAGGCTAAGATCCATCATCTTCATGAACTATTCCTCCATTGTGGGTAATGCTGAATCTTTCCATCTTTGTGCAAGTAATCTGAGGCAAGTAATCTTGCTACAGTTATCACGCACAAAAACAAAGCTCAATGACTTTTTTTCCCAAGTGTTGATCCATCAACCCAAAAGACAAACTTTAGATCTCAATTGTATATTAATCTTTAAAATCCTCTGAATCAGTGTGCTTATTTGAATCTGGAATTTTTTCCATTTGTACATCATACAAAATACAATTTTGAAATAAAATAAATTCATAACCATTGGTACAACCTGCCCATTCCCCCTAGGCCGCGTCCACCCTCTCTAAAACCTTCCCTACTTCCCTCCTCTTTCTCTCCTTCCCTCCTACTCTCTTCCCCTCCCCTTCTCCTCTTACCATCCTACTTCCTCCCTACACCTTCTTCTCCTCTCATCCCTCTCAAACACATGAACGCAGCATAGGGGAAATGCCCAGGCCGCACCTTTCTTATAAACTATCATATATATATATATATATATGATCCTTACCCATCCACTCTTTATCTTCCTTCTAAAAATCTTTTGAATGTTCCACCAAATCATAATCCAAAAAGCCTTTACCTTTTTGCAATTCCACCAAATGTGAAAATATGTCGCATCCTTATTGCCACATCTCCAACATTTGGGCTGTATATTAGAATACATATAAGATAATTTTTTAGGATCTAGGTGCCATCTGTAAAACATTTTATAAAAATTTTCCCTCAAATTTTGAGCTTGTGTAAATTTGACATTTCTAATCCAAATTGTCTCCCATAAATCCAAAGAAATCGGTTCCTGTATATTCTGAGCCCATTTAATCATACAGTCTTTGACCAATTCTGTTTCCGAGTCTAACTCTAATAAAGCATTATAAATTCTTTTTATATGAGCCTGACTCTGATTTTTGATCTGAATAACCAATTGTTTATCTTCTAATGTCATTCCCTCTTTCTTATCTACAGTCCACCTGTCCACTATTTGTAAATATTGAAACCATGACTGTAGAATATTTTCTTGCCTTAATTTTAAATGCCAATCCAAACCTGACCAAATTAATAATTCTTTATATGAAATTCTATCAAAGTTCATCCCCTTGGAGGTTCCCTCAATTGCATGTCTGGGAATCCTCCAGATAGGTATTTTATAATTTAACCTATAATAATACTTTTTTCCAAATACGAAGTAAGGCATTCCTCAGAATATGTGATTTAAAAATCCGCTCGACTTTCTTATTAAAAATTAAGTATGCATGCCAACCGTACATTAAATCCCAGCCTTCCAGGAAAAGAATATCCTTATTTGTTAAATTAAGCCAATCACTTATCCAAGTTAAAGCAGCTGTATCATAATATAATTTCAAATTAGGTACCTTAAGTCCTCCTCTTTCTCGGGCATCTTGCAAAATCTTAAACTTAACCCTTGGTTTTTTCCCAGCCCAAATAAAATTGTTAATACCCTTCTGCCATTCCTCCAAGTTTCCCTCTTTTTTTAAAATAGGTATCATCTGGAACAAAAAAAGAAACTTTGGTAGAACATTCATTTTTACAGCTGAAATTCTCCCCAACAATGACAGTTGAAATTTTTTCCAATCCTTTAAATCCTTTTGTACTTTTGCCCATAATGGTTCATAATTGTTCTTATACAATTTTCCATTTGAAGCAGTTAAATATACTCCCAAGTATTTAACCTTTTTTACCATCTGAAAACCTGTAGCTTTAACCAGACTTTCCCTATCCTTAACTGACATATTCTTAGGTAATATCTTAGTCTTGTAATTGTTAACTTTAAAACCAGAAACATTCCCATACTGTGTTATAAGTTCTAATAAGCAATCAATCGTTTGATTCGATTGTTCCAAAATTAAAACCAAATCATCCGCAAAAGCCCGCAGTTTATACTCATTCTTCCTTATCTTTATACCCTTGACTACCGTTGATTCTCAAATCTGGATCAACAAAATTTCCAACGTTAAAACAAATAACAATGGAGATAATGGGCATCCTTGTCTTGTCCCTTTTTCAATATTGAAAGTCTCAGTCAATCCCCCATTTACAACAATTTGTGCAGATTGTTGCTGATATATAGCTTTAAGTGCATATAGAAACTTATCCCCAAAATTCATTTTCTAATTTTGGGAGGTATTTCTTTTAAAATTATCACGTCTTGATCTGCAATTTGAAACTTCTGTTTATAAAAAGCCTGTATAATTTCATTACGAATAAATCTTCTAGAAAAATAAATAACCACATCTCTTGGTAGGTTTCTCTGTCTAGCAACCCGTGAGTTGACTCTAAAAAATTTTTCTATCTCATTCCCAATTATTTCAGGTCTCCATCCAAGATTAATAGCAGTATCTTTCACAATAAGCTTCTTTAAGTCCTCCTGAAAGTTTTCTCTCAATCCCCTGATACGCAATGCAAACTCCATCTCTCTGTATTGTGAAATAATTTGTTCATCCTGTGTAATTTCTATCTTATTCTCCACCTCCTCCATTCTAGATTCCAATCGTGTTGCATTTTCGGTAATCTCCTCCATTTTGTCATCAATTCTTTCAATATGCACAGCAAGACCTTGAAATGCAAATAGGATGTCCTCCCTGACTTGCTTATTTATTTTCTCCAATAGTTCTTCTGTAATAGCCCTCTCTGCAATTATAAGATCTTTTACTTCCTCTTTAATATCCAAAGCATTCTTTTTAAAAGCTTCTTGTAAGTCTTTAAGAGAAATTGCAGGAGGAGGGGAGGGTGGGGGTGATTTTGGTTTCTGAGAAACAGGCTGAGACATTGGAGAGGAGATGAAAGCTTTAGGAGCAGGGGGCAAACGTTTTGAAGCCATTCTCTTAAATACAAAAGAATAAAATTCTTGCCTATAAAATCACAGTTCTTTAAATAGTAGCAAAAAGAAAAAAAAGAAAAAAAAGAAAGAAAAAAAGAAAAAAAGAAAAAAGAAACCAAGTTCTTGCCTCTATATTTAAAACATTGATCTATGTCCAACTTTTAACTTTGTTGCTAAATCAAACAAGAAAGACGGTCGCCATTTTGCCTTTCACTTTCCCTTTCTTCAAAAGGGAAAGTAAACAATAAAAAGAGGAGAAGATACTTGCTGGAGTTAAAGTCACAATCAATCTTAAACGCGGTTTCTCCTGGTCTGCTCTGTCTGCATTTAAGTACTCACAAACCTCCAAAAAAAGCAGATGTGGGAGCGGCGCCTTGCTTCATCCCAAAGCTTTGGGACAAAGACGTCCTGGAGTGCAGAGTTGGCTCAGGCTCCGAGGGAGCTCTACCCTCCGATCCCTGAAATATGGGGATCCAGGGGAGCTCTTACCTCTACCTGAGCAGCTCTTCTCCTCTCTTTATCCCAGAGAGGAGATTCAAACCGCAGGACAGCTGATTGTAAAAATCTTGCGGCTTTTACACAACCCAGGAACGGGCTGCTTTGTGAAAAGCAGCAATCGTAGCTGCTTGTTCAACAGGAAGTCGTGCCTCCTTATTTTTTGATGGTCAAAGTATCAGATTATCACAAATGTCCTAGTGCCCATCCATAGTTCTTACTTGGGGAACTTTGTAAAAGCCCAAGACATCTTCTATACAGAAGGAAGCATCAGCACTTAGTTCACCAATGACACCTATTAATTTTTGACTGCTTCCACATTTGTAGTTCTGTGTAGCAAAACTACACAGAAGAATTATACAAAAATGAGCTTAATGTCCCAGATAACTACAATGGGGTGGTCACTGATCTCAAGCCAGACATCCTAGAATGTGAAGTGAAATGGGCCTTAGGAAAGCTGAGCAACAACAAAGCTAGTGGAGGTGACAGTATTCCAGCTGAGTTATTCAAAATCTTAAAAGTTGATGTAGTAAAAGTGCTACACTCAATTTGCCAGCAAATTTGAAAAACTCAACAGTGGCCACAGGATTGGAAAAGGTCAGTTTACATTCCAATTCCAAAGAAAGGCAATGCCAAAGAATGTTCAAACTATCGCACCATTGCACTCATTTCACCTGCAAGTAAAGTTATGCTTAAAATCCTACAAGCTAGACTCAAGCAGTATATGGATTGTGAACTACCAGAAGTACAGGGAGGATTTTGAAGAGGCAGAGGAACTAGAGATCAAATTGCCCACCTATGTTTGATCATGGAGAAAGCTAGCAAGTTCCAGAAAAACATCTACTTCTGCTTCATTGACTATGCTAAAGCCTCTGATTGTGTGGATCACAACAAATTGTGGCAAGTTCTTAAATAGATGGGAGTACCAGACCATCTTATTTGTCTCTTGAGAAACCTATATGTGGGTCAAGAAGCAACAGTGAGAACTGGACACGGAACCACTGATTCGTTCAAAATTGGGAAAGGAGTCCGGCAAGGCTGTATTCTGTCACCCTGCCTATTTAACTTATATGCAGAACACATCATGAGAAAGGCAGGGCTAGATGAATCAAAAGTTGGAATTAAGATTGCCGGGAGAAATATCAACAACCAAAGATATGCAGATGATACCACTCTAATGGCAGAAAGTGAAGAGGAACTAAAGAGCCTCTTGATGCAGGTGAAGAAGGAGAGTGCAAAAGTTGGCTTGAAACAACATTAAGAAAACCAAGATTATGGCATCCGGCTCTCTCAATTTCTGGCAAATAGATGGGGAAGAAATGGAGATAGTGACAGATTTTATTTTCCTGGGCTCCAAGATCCCCTCAGATGGGGACTGCATCCAAGAAATTAAAAGACGCTTGCTCCTGGGGAGGAAAGCTATGGAAAATCTAGACAGCATACTAAAAAGCAGAGACATCACCCTGCCAACAAAAGTGTGTATAGTCAAGGCCATGTTTTTCCCAGTTGCAATGTGTGGATGTGAAAGTTGGACCATAAGAAAGGCTGAGCGCCAAAGAATTGAGGACTTTGAACTAATGGTGCTGGAGAAGACTCCTGCGAGTCCCTTGGACTGCAAGGTGATCAAACTGGTCAGTCCCAGAAGAGATCAACCCTGACTGCTCTTTAGAATGTCAGATCCTGAAGTTGAAACTCAAGTACTTTGGCCACTTAATGAGAAGGAAGGACTCACTGGAGAAGAGCCTAATGCTGGGAAAGATTGAGGGCAATAGAAGAAGGGGACGACAGAAAATGAGGTGGCTGGATGGAGTCACTGAAGCAGTAGGTGTGAGCTTAAATGGACTCCAGAAGGTGGTAGAGGACAGGAAGGCCATGGGATTGCAATGAGTCGGACACAACTTCACAACTAACAACAACAACAACATTTGTAGTTGGGAAGAAATTGATGTGAGTTGGAGAGCAAGTCCAAAGTGGCACGGAAGGTTGTCCTTGAATCAGTGTAGCTGTCATGGATGTGGAACCCAGAAGTTACATTGGGTAAGAGCTCAGAATTCCCATTGATCTCATCAATGGCAAAGACCAAGGCTAGGATATGTTGGATGAACTTTTTGATCAATCTGCAAAGAAAGAGATTGGATGCTTGTAGGCAGAAATCAAAATTAACTAATTTTAATTATTTATTGTTTCCCTTTAGAAGCAATAAAATAGGCCATAGTTACCACCCAAGTGATTACATCCATGAACTATGTTTACTAAATAAAAAAGTGCTAGTTAGCAGCCAGATCAGATCTATATCCTCATCACTGAGCTATAGCAATTGAGGATTTGAATGGAAATTATGTTGAATTAACTTCATCAAATAATAAGCTCTTTGTATGGAATTGCATTCAATGCAAGAACAACCTAAACAATACATTTTATTCATTTCTTATCCCCATGAATTGAATTCAGGCTTAATTATCCTCAAAAAATTAAATAAATAGAATTGAAATTAGTCTGGCCATAATTCCAGTGGGTACAGTCCAAGCATAACTAAATCTGGATCCAGATGTATGACTTTAACATTTCTGATTAAACTTTTACTGATCCTGATTCTGAAGTTAGTTAACAGAACATAGGTATTCCTTAATGGAACTGAAAAAACTGGATCTGTGACTTTCATTCATTCGCTAATTTCTGTTCACTCCTCAAATGTAATGCAATTTCCTCTTGGCTACTGTTTTAATTTCATTCCTTTTCTTGTTTTCCATGAATGTGGCCTTTTGAGAAATGTATTTTTATGGTACAGACTTATCAAAGAACTATGCCAGATATATAATCATCTATTCTCAGTTCTGTTCGTTGTTTCTTCACAGCGGATAGAAGGGACATAAGAATCTCTCCCCAAGGCAGTTCTGATTCAGCCCTGGATCTGAATGTTCTCCAACACATCAACTAGAAAGAAATTATGGTGACAGAATATCTGCCTCAGTAGATTTGGGAACAAACATCCCAATTTCTGAAAGAATATATGAAAATAATAGTAATGTAATGAATAGTAGAAAATAGAGAGTAATGTTATTTAATGCAATGGAAGAATGGAATGGAATGGAACATAGAATGGAATAAAACAAGAATAGAATAGAATAGAATAGAATAGAATAGAATAGAATAGAATAGAATAATTCCTTTACACATACATATATTTACATCTCTATTTTGATTTAAGGATCTAATGGTTTTATTTTTGTCTTTTTTATATAAAAGTTTTATTGGTTTTTTCCATTTTTTTTACAAAAGCTTAGGACACAACGTGGTGGTCAGAGTGTCAGATCATTCAAAAACAAAATCATATACATATAGCTCAAATTAATTATAAACAATTTCCTCTCTGTAAGGAATAATGTTACTTATTAAAATTAATACAATTTTAGATAAAGTTCAATCAAACAAAAATCCTCAATCACCTTGCAATTATGATAATCTATATCCTGTTTTAAGCTTTACTAATTACAATTGTCATATTCCAGTTACATTTCAATAGACATATAGTTGGGATTTCAGGTATACTTAATAACAGATCGTTCATTAAAACTATTTTTTCCCTATCACAAGTGGCTCTTACTCTCTCTCTATTACCGCATATTTTTCACTTTTAAAATAACAATATAAATCCAACAAATACAGTTCTATTTTTAAAAATATATTCTATCATTTCATCAATCCACATCTATAAAAAATCTTTTTAAGCCCTTTTATAAAATTTACACCTTCAAATACTTATCAAGTATAATGTCAGGAAATTCCCAGCCTTCATTCATTATTAAATCAAACAGAAATTCTCTCTCTATTTCAAAATAAGTATCATATTTAAAATAATAGTGTAGTTCCAAAAAGAAAACAAATATCTATTTTTAAAAACATGTTCTATCATTTCATCACTCTACGTTTATAAAATCTTTTTAACCCTTAAACAAGTTTGCTCCCTAATAATTATCAACTATGATAACAGTCAATGCTCATCCTTCTTTTATTGTTAAATCAGACAAAATCTCTAAAGTCTTTTTAACACATCAAGTAACATTTTATATCACATTTAAACCTGACTCTAGCTTTCTTTCTAGGTCAAGTTGGTTCCCATATTAAAACTTTTCGATCATCAAACCTCAAACTTTGGTTACAAAAGTTTCTAATCAATTCAAACTGAGCAAAATTTTCTTTTCTTCCTGTCAATATCATCTGAGTGTTATATTGACTTTTATTCCATATTATAATTGTAAATAGGTTATCTGCTTTGTTGTGGTTTCCAGAAAGTTGTATCTGAGTGTCAATCTTTGTAGTTTTTGGTAGTTGAACTGAATCAGTTACAGTTAGTTCTTGATCATCCAAGTTATCCATCCGTTGTAGGTAATGTTGTGTAGAATTAGTTGACTCATTGGTTACCACCTTTTCTCCCAGTGTAGATTCACCATTGGGTTGTAAGAATAATGTCTCTGTTTCTTTAGATTGTGTTTCTTGATGTGTGAAAGCTTGTTCAGTTTTGCTCTGTTCTTCCTCTGGTGTTCCTTGTTCCATGGCTTGATTCATTATTGGAGGGTCCATTGGAAATGCCAAGGTGGCATCTTTAGATTGTCTCCTAGATTTCCAATAAGTTTTGAGCTCTGCTGCCATTTCAAAAAAAAAAAAAAAAAATTCAAATACTAGATCATAGTCAAGATATGGAATATTTTCTTCCATTTTGGTGGTAGACTAGCCTATTCCTTTATTAGAGACTATATTTAACAAAAGTCCAAAAATATCTGCCTCTAAAGGTCTAATAGCCAGCTTCACTACCCAAATGTCAGATTATCTTTTCTCTTTTACTGTCATATGAAGTCCAATCCCTCTTCCAATCACAAAGATAGAGTTGTAATGTCACTTTTGGCCACCAGATATCCTCAGTGGACTGTAAGTTCTTTTTTCCAAGTTGATAAATTTAAAGAAACAAAATGTTTTCACTTTTATTTTTTTAAAATTTAACAAGAGAGGTATCTCCAACATTATAAAGTTGATAGGAACAAATTAGCAATGTCCCTTCTTTCTTCTTTTCCCCTAAATATCCCCACTGAGAAAGTCCAATGGTAGAAAAAACAACCCAAAAAGACAAAGAGGTTTTTTTTAAGCAGCTGCTGCTTTCTTAGCAAAGGGAAATAGTCAGAGCTCTTTACAGGAAAGATCAGGATAGCGATAGAAAAGGGAGTCTCACCCAGATTCACCACGGTGGGTCTTCAAGCTTAGTTGTTCTTTTGATTTGCGGTTAGTGCAGCTGGGTGATCGGCCATTTTACTGGCCGATCTTCTTCTCCGTCGACCCTCAGAGTTCACTCGGCCAGCTGGGGGAGCCGCTGCTCCTCTACAACTGAGCACAGCCTCCTCGACAGTAGTCGCATCTTCCAGGGCGACTTTTGACCTGGATAAGGGTCTACCGGCAGAGGGAAACTAGCTCACGAGGAGACGAGTCTCTTTGAACGGCTAGAGGCACCGCGATCTAGAAACGGAAGTCATTTTTGTCTTATTGCTCATGTATCTCTGCCTCTGGAGGCCCTCACATGTTTTGAAGATGTTCACATATGTGACTCTCTTATTATCATTAAGAAATTAACCAGTTTGTCTCTTACAAATCCTATGGGACTCCATGAAAACAGGCGGAAGGGACACTGAAATATGGTATTTATTGTCCCCATGATATTCCAACCTATGGCTGGGAGCCCCAAAGCTTTGTGAGTTGATCTGATAGTATGTTGCACTCACTATTTGTGTTTGAAGAAGGCAAGTCAGTCTGATCCACTTCAAATAACTTGTGGCAGAGAGAGGCATTTGCACCCAGAAAGAAGACACTCACAGAAGATGTTAGTATTCATGGAGTTACTGTTAACAGTATTGCCTGAAGTGGTGTGCAAGGATCCTGGTCTTCAATGTGACTTTCATCAGCCTCTTCCTATTCGGCACACCTATCATCAGCTTGGAGACATTAATATTGCTGGTATTATTTCTGTCTTGTTTGCACCTTCTAGTCCTATTAATTTTATTCAAGATCCTTCTCAGGGATTTCATGATGGACTTATGTAAGTACACCATTAATTCATTGTCAAGCTCTGAACCTTATCTGATGCTTGAAATGTTTCCTCTAAGGGCAAAAATTCCAGAAAGAAACATCAACAATATGATGCCTAGGTTTATTTTGTGTGAAGTTATATTTTACTTTAGTCTCCATCAAATCTCCATTTATAATAAATCACATCTAAATATATATTAATATACAGGAATGTGGCTTAATTTATGAAGCTGTTACTATCATTAAGAAAGGGGAAGCACATATTTCCCATGATCAGGTTTCTCATTTGATATTTCCGGTGCCAAAATGTAGCAATTTCCTTCTGCATATAAGCCATTCTTAAAATGTATTGCTTGATAGTGGGCCGTTCTCACATATAAGAGCACAGAAATAAGAATTATTTCACACATTCCCCAAAATGTGTTGTACTGAAGGATTGCAAGTGCCATAATTGAAGCAGACCCTTCTTAATATTTATATTTTAAACATTTTACAGAATAATATTTCAGAATTACCAGCATATTCTGGCATTAGCATTTACTATAAAACAGATTAATGAAAACCCTCAGATCCTACCCAACATTATGTTGGGCTTCCACATTTTTAACAGCAATTTTAGTCCAAGCTGGACTTACTTCACATCAATGGTTCTGCCTTTCACTCAGGGAAAATTCATCCCTAACTACAAGTGCGGTGTCCCAAATACCTTGGCCGCAGTCATTGGGGCACCTGACATCTCTCTTCACATGGCAACTGTGCTCTGCATCTACAAAATTCCTCAGGTAAGATGTGCTGAAGACATACACTATCATTCTGCCATATCCCCACAGGTATCTATATGCTTCTCTCTGTGAAAAGGAGAAACTTTTCTGATTCCTACATATTATTTTTTGTCTGATAGTATCTGATAGAGCTGCCTGAGTAATGAGTAAGTTTGAATAGACAGTGGGTATATGTGACATAGCAAAACATTTCTCAATTTCAGAAATTGATCCAAGGTTCAATTTTGATATATCCACAAGGAGACTATTTCTAGGAAACGGTATTTACTGATACCTGAAGAGTGACATCTTGGTGATATTCCTAAGAATCCTTTAGATTCCTAGATATTATTTTTGCTTGATAGGATTAGCATAACAGCACGAATAATCATAACTCTGAATAGATGGTGGGGCTATTTGACACAGCAAAATATATCCAAATTCCAGACACTGAACTAAGATGCAAATATTCAAAATGAGACTACTTCAACAAAAATGTATTTACTGATCCCTCAAGAGTGACATTTTGGTGGATATTTCCTAATAAACACAACCAGTTGCATAGAGTTTCACAATATAACATCAAAGATACCCAAAAATGCACATAGACCTTAATCTCACACAGACCTTTGCAACTGCATATGTTTATCTTTCTGTAGTTGATATATGGCTCTGCTCCAGTCATGGATAAAGAGACTCAAGCAGTTTTCTTCCAACAAATGTTTCCGAATGAATCCCACCAACATAAAGGCCTCCTGCAGCTATTGCTGTATTTTAGATGGATCTGGATTGGAATTCTTGTAGTAAAGGATGAGAAAGGAGAGAAATTCCTTCAGGAGATGCTCCCCAAATTTTCTGAGAAGGGCATTTGCATTGAATTCATAGCAGAATTCCCAAAAGAATCTTTTTACAGTGATTTTACTGATACCATGGATGAGGGATTAAATATATACCATGTTCTCATGAAGAGCACAGCCAATGTGATTCTCTTATATGGTGAAACTCAGTCCATATCAGCTCTGAGAAGCTTTCTCCAGTTTTCAGAAGTGGAAGATATACCAAAGAAGAATAAGATTTGGCTTATAACAGCTCAGACAGATTACACTTCAGTTGCCGTTCATAAATTTTGGGATATCCATTTTCTCCATGGTGCTTTATCCTTTGCAGTTCATACAAAGGAGGTCCAAGACTTCCAGGAATTTCTTCAAAACTTGAATCCAAACAACAACAACCAGCATGATCGTTTTCGGAAAGATTTTTGAGAACAGGCATTTGATTGTTTTTTTGCAAACTCAAAAACTGAGATCTCTGGGAAGAAATGTACTGGACAGGAGAGGCTTGAGACCCTTCCCACATCTGTGTTTGAAACAGTAATGAATGGCCAGAGTTACAATATTTACAATGCAGTCTATGCTGTGGCACATGCTTTGCAATCTCTGTATTCATCCAAATCCAGGGGAAAAACATTTGTTAAAGAAGGGAGGAAACAGTTTCATAATCAAGCATGGTGGCAGGTAAGTCTGTAAGCAGAGTAGTACAGAAACCACCATATGTTCAATTGCAAGATCTGTCCATAAATTCTAGCGAGCAATAATTTCTTCAGGGATTGACATCAGGTTTAAATGTGATATACAGTAATGGATTAACCAACTGAAATATTTATATGCTGATGTTAAAATTGTAAATAGCATCTTACAAAATTGTAACCACATCTCTTAGAATTTACTACTGTCCATGAAATTAACTGCCTGCAAAATTTAGAAATGGATTTGATGATTCTTCGAAACTGGTTTCTTTCTTGTTTCATACCTATAGACAAAATCTTGCCAGACTGAGCACTTTAATATATGTATCCATAGTATAATCTGTGAACTATTCAGGAAGGAGTGTTTTCATCCTCTTTCTCTCACACATAATATTCAAACTGAGTTGTCTTTTACTTGTCAAAAATATATCCCCTCCCTCCTGAGAATTCACCTCCTTACCACAATTCCCTCTCTCTGCCATAAATTCAGTCTATTAATAAATAGAATGAGGTGATCTGTTCCATTCACATGATGTGCAGTAGTTGCAAGCTGCCCGGGACCAGACAGAGTGGTGCCAGCCTGCGCGCATGCGCAAGGCGCAAAAGCGCACCATTCTTTGTTACCTTTTTGCCAGGGGATTGTATTTAGAGGCAGAGAGGCCTGTGAGCCTCTAAGTTGTGTCGGAGAGAGCTGAAGAGAATAAAAGCTGTTATAACCATCAGAATGTGTGCTCTTCTTTCGCCATTGACTCGATGATTAAACAGCCCAGATTTCACAGACCATTAGAAAGTCATCTGTATTTCTACACACAGAAATTAACAGCAAAACGTGCTTAGTTTGGGAGCAAATGAATGGAGAAGAATGACGACAGCCTCTCTTTGAACACATCCAGTAAAAGAAAGGTCATTGCTCCTTAGTTATTATTTCTTATTGCCTAACCCATGAGGGTCAAACTTGCCACATCACGTGATGTGTCGTGACGTATCGTGACTTTTTTTGCATTGCCAGAGCTGCCATGAATGTGGCCTCGATATGATGTAACCGGCCCACAGTCCAGCAGCTTGACACACCTGGCCTAATCTCTTCTACTGAGGTTTTGTTTAATAGGTAAAATATAGTTTGCAAAAATATTTTTAATGAAGTTTAGATTTTACATTCTAAAAGTAAAATCTGTCTTCCATTATACTGAATATTTTGCAGATCATTCTTACTGAACTATGGTAATCAGGGCCAGAATTTCCATTGCTAAGTGATGCAGTTATAAAGTATGCTGTCATTTGACCATGCAGCTTACAAAAGCAATAGTGACAGTTTCCAATTATCTTTGTTAAGTGGGGACTGCACAGGTTTTGAAGCACCTCATGTGATTACAACCTCCAACTTCCTTCCAGCTTCCCCATTGACTTTGCTTGTGGAAAGCCACCAAGGAAGGTTACAAATCCCAATCATGTAATTTTGGGATACTGCAGCAGTCAGAAATCCAGTTACCAAGTTGCACTATTGTGATCACATGACCACAGGGGTGTTGTGACAGCTGGAATTTCAAGGAAGTCATCAGTACCATATATTTTGCACCAACCAATTTCAAATGATTGCTGAACAAGAAGCCATTGAACGAGGACCACCTGTACTTACATATTTCTGTGTTGTCTCATATATAGAGACCTCCAAGACATTTTCAGCCCCAAAAGGTAGACCAGACTGGGAAACCATCACCATGTAGGTCAAGATTAATTTTATTGCAAGAGCTCTAGTAACTGAATCTTGCAAGTCTGAATGTGCCTAGATCTCTACCATATTCTCTTTGTTTGATACACTAAGGTTTCTCTGAAATGTTTTCTCAACTAATATTTCTTAATTAAGGTTCAAGTACTTATTTGAATGTTACCTTGATAGTTGCTCTCCCTTCTGTACTTCAAGACCATTCATATGATCATTACAAATGTAGATATTTCCCCATTCACAACACATTGGCTGTGGGAGAAGGACCTTGACTACTTCTGTGTCTTGCTAGCTGTCCAGGAATGGGGATATCATATATTGTAGCCCAGTTCTGTATGTGAGATAAGATTGAATGCATATCACTCCTCCAAGTGAAGTGATCCTGAATCCAATCAAGGTTACCATAACAAAGTATGCCTAATGGCCATTTTTCTTTCTGTTTTGAACATAAGATAATACAACCAAATACATAACACAATATCTAGATATTGTAACTGGAAAGGATTTTGTGTCTGTCTGTATATACATACAGTTAGATTTTGTTTTAATTTGTTAGTTCCTTGCCTCTAGTCTGTTTGATTTTAACCATACTGTAACTGAAATCAAATTTTAGCACAGTTACAAGTATAAGGCTCTTTATAAGTAAGAAGAGTATTCAACTATTATATCCCTATATATTCTATATATAGTTTTTGTTTAATCATTAAGTTGTGTCTGAATCTTTGCGACCTCATGGACCACAACACCCAAGGACCCCCTATCGTCCACTGTCTCACAGAATTTGCCCAAATTAAAGTTCATTGTGGTGAACATCTCATTTAACCATCTTATCCTCTGCTGTCCTTTTGACTTCTCCTTTTGCTTTCCTTCTTTCCCAACATCAGGATCTTTTCCAACGAGTTCTCTCTTCTCATTAGGTGGCTAAAGTATTTGAGCTTCAGCTCCAATATCTGTCCTCCAAAGTAGTCAGAGTTTATTTCCTTTAGGAATGACTAATTTACTCTCCTTGTACTCTAAGGAACTCTCAAGATCTTCTCCAGCACCACAAATGGAAAGCATCAATTCTTTGGTGCTCAGCCTTCTTTATGGTCCAACTCTCACAGTTTTACATTACTACTTTGAAAACCATAACTTTGACTATACAGACTTTTGACAGCAAGGTGATGTCTCTGCTTTTTAATATTCTGTGGAAGTTTGCCATAGCTTTCCTCCCAAGGAGTAAATTTCTCTCAATTTCATGGCTGAAGCCACTATCTGCAGTGATTTTGTAGCCCAAGAAAATAAATCTGTCACTGCTTCCATTTCTTCTCCTTCTGTTTGCCAGGAGTGATGGGACCAGATGCCATGATCTTAGTTTTTTCATGTTGAGTTTCAAGCTAACTTTTGCACTCTCCCGTTTTACCTTCATCAAGAGGTTCTTTATTTCCTCTTCACTTTCTGCCATAAAAGTAATATTTTCTGCTTATCTGAGGTTGTTAATATTTTTCCTGGATATCTTAATTCCAGCTTGTGATTTATCCAGCCTGGAGTTTTTCATCATTTACTCTGCATATAATTTAAATAAGGATCGCTGAGACGATTATTGATTAACTAGTTGATATCATAAGGACTTCTTATTAGTACCTATATTAGGACACAACTGAAAGATACGTAAATACAACATTGACAATTGAAAGATGGTTTACCCAAAATATTACAGATGTTATACGCACAGTTTGTTATACTCTGTCCTGTTATAGAATGTATTTTAAGTTTCTGTTTTTCTTTCTGTAACATAAGGTAATAGTAATAGCACTGTTGAAGCCAGGGAAGTTGAATCATGTCCATTTTTGTTTTTAAAATGTATATTTAATAAATTTTGTAAAAAAAACCATTATCTCTATCTTTCTTTCTGTATCTTAAAATATTCTTCTTCATTCATTGATAGGCATTACCTCTATCTTTGTGTAATGATCCTTGTGAGACAGGATACAGCAAGGAAAAGTTAGAAGGGGAGTCGTTTTGCTGCTATGATTGCCACCTATGTCCAGAAGGGAAAATATCAAAGGAGAAGTGTTGCGTCCTTGGCGGGAAAACAGACACGAGAAGCAGCTGGAGTTCTCAGTTTCTTTTATTCAGCGTTCAGCTTACAGGAAGATGGCTTCAGCCTCGCCCAAACGCCTCGCAGCCTCTTATATAGGCAACTCCCGGGTAAATGGGTTACTTTTCCCGCGCCAGCACCCGCGCATGCGCACGGCGCTGGCGACAGCCTGTCTGGTCCCGGGCAGCTTTGCACCTGCCCGGGACTGTCTGCAAACGCCCGAGCCGTTTGCAAAGGCTCGGGACATAACAAGAAGGGTAGGAAATTTTCAAATATAATGGGATGGCACAACACTATAATTCCCTATATCAATTCACATGCATTCTTTTTCAGACAAAGATGACTGCTCTCCATGTCCAAAAGACCAATATCCAAATCCTGACAAAAATATGTGCCTTCCAAAGCGGATCACCTTTTTGTCCTATGAAGAACCCTTGGGAATCAGTCTGACTGTTCTTTCTCTTTGCTTTTCATTGATGACACCTTTGGTAATAACAATTTTTCTGAAACACAAAGATACTCCCATTGTCAAAGCCAACAATCGGAATCTCACTTATATACTCCTAGTTTCTCTTCTCCTTTCTTTCCTTTGTGTCTTTCTATTTGTTGGGAGACCCAATACAATTGTGTGTCTCCTTCGACAACCAGCTTTTGGCCTCATCTTTTCTATGGCGGTTTCTTGTATATTGGCCAAAACCTTTGTTGTGGTTCTAGCATTCATGGCCACCAAACCTGGTTCCAAATTGAGGAAATGGGTGGGAGGAAGAATGGTTAGTTTCATTCTACTGTCCTGCTCCCTTGTTCAAATATGTGTTTGTGCTGTGTGGATGATAGCCTTACCACCATATCCAGATTTTGATGTGCATTCAATACCTGAAGAACTTATCCTGGAGTGTCATGAAGACTCGGTCATGTTCTACTGTGTTTTGGGTTTTATGAGTTTTCTTGCGCTGGTTAGTTTCTCTGCTGCTTTTCTAGCTAGGAATTTACCTGACAGTTTCAATGAAGCCAGCATGTTGGTCTTCTGCAGTGTTTGGCTGCAGTGTTTGGCTGTGCTTTATTCCAACCTATCTAAGCACAAAGGGAAAATATACATTGGCTGTGGAGATCTTCTCCATGATCTCCTCCAGTGCTGGCTTATTAGTGTGTATCTTTCTTCCCAAGTGTTTTATCATTGTGATGAGACCTGAACTGAACAATAAACATCAGCTCATGAAAATAAAGTTTTAACAAATCTCTCTGTTTGCATGACATCATATATAATGTATTTTGTAGCTTCAATGTACTTGTACATTGAAGCTACAAAGTAATGTGCAGTTAGATTGGCCTTCTCTGATGCCCTTTCCTGTAGGGCTTGGATAGTTTAAAACTCTTTTTCCTTCTGGAAGTCAATTTTAATTGGGGACCATAAAATGTATAAATAAATAAATAAATAAATAAATAAATAAATAAATAAATGGACAAATTGATTTGTTAAGATATTTCAGTTATGTGATAGACAATTCTGACTAAATATATAGATTAAATGTTAATTATATATTTATCTTTATTGGTCATCTTAATTCATATCCAAACTAGAATGTGTAATAAGAAGTGGGCATTAAACACAAATGAGCCTTCATTTAAACAGGGAAGACCTATGAATTGGGTTTTTTAAAAATATTTTATTGGTTTTTTACAATAACAATCTCCAGTGCCTGTTGTACAGTGTGTTGTCTTGGTTTATATATTTGAACAAGAGACAATGGTAATTAAATAATAGTCAATAATAATAGATTTTGATAATTCCATAATTACTATATTAATTAATAATATATTTCTTTGATCTTCCTTCTCCCAATTGTATTCTCCTTCTTCAAACTCTAAAGAGATATTTCTTAATATTTTCAATGTATAAATGATTAAATATAAACGTTTTTCATATTTGTTCAGATAATGATAACTTATCATCTGCTTATGTTATTCTTATAGAAATCATCTCATTAGTTCATCATGCATCCTATTTGTGAAGTTTTTGTTTAAGCTTAATTTCCCCTTTATATTCAATCCATTCTTATCAATCATGATTTTCTCAATGTTCGTCATCTAAATATCCATTTTTTCCATTTAAGTATACCATCCCAATATTTTCATATTTCATACCTTATAAAAGTCTATATTCCTTATCTATCTTATAGCATCTGTGTATCATCTTATATTTCACTTATATTTATAAAAATTACATCTTCCCAATATTTTTACATTTCATATATTGTAAAACATACTATAGTACTTAAATCTCTTATCCCTCTTGTTGAAGAGCCCCTTTATGTTCAAAATTGCACATCATGTGAAATGGTCATCTACAAAACATGGGTTAAAGATCTTCCAGATGGCCATATGTCTTTTCCTCATTAGCAAAGATCAATGAAATCTTTGGCACAAAAACAATTTTGGAAAATCCAAATAAATTCCATGAAAAGTCCAAT
The DNA here is from genome assembly GCF_016545835.1 of Crotalus tigris. Taxonomy (NCBI): domain Eukaryota; kingdom Metazoa; phylum Chordata; class Lepidosauria; order Squamata; family Viperidae; genus Crotalus; species Crotalus tigris. Next base: position 57,413 of record NW_024097325.1, on the reverse strand, counting down.
TCATACCAGTATCTAATACACATAATGGTCTCCTAGTAAATTCAATCACGTAAAAGATGACTGTAGAACAGCATGTTCCTGGGTCATAAGTCTGTTTGAGTAAGTTGACTAAGTTGCAAGCTATTGCCATGCTCACCAATGTCAGATACTAACCTCCAAAAAAATTGCACAGATAGATGAAAAATAGCCCAAGAAAGTGGCAGAAAATGATACAGCTGATGGTTACAGATGGGCACTTCAGACTAAACAAATATTATCATTTCATGGCAATGCTCAAGGAACAATCAAAATAGACCAGCATCCCAGAGCATATAAAAAGACTGGTCACCACCATCAAGACATGCCAGAAAAAGAAAAAAATAAATTACAAACAAAACTACTCAAACTAAACCCAGAATAAAATAGGTACCAGAGTCCAAATGGGTGATCAAAATGTCTAGCAGAATACAACATTTTATGGAAAAGCTTGATTTTCTTTTAAATCCTAACTTCATTTTTGCTGCCTAAAATAATACCCTCCTATTATACATACATGGAAAAAGAAGTAGTATCTCCAGTTACGGGGCCGTTGGTGTTCTTTGTGAGCTCTTTTGAGAACTGCTCTGTTCTCTGCTTTCAATTACTTTTCTCTTTTTCCTCTGGTCTGTGGTGTAATAGTTTGTCTGATGCTTTCTTAGTCCCTGCTGAAGGTCCTGTGGTTTTAAAGTCTACTTCTAAGCCTGCAAATAATTCTATTTGATTAGCATCATCTCTGTTTAGTTTAGTTAAAAGAAAATAGAAAAGCAGAGTTTAAAAGGCTGCTGCTACTGCAACACCAAACTTGCAGAAAAGAAAAAGGGGAAAGAAAAGAAAAGAAAAAAAAAGAAAGTGGGTGGGACAAGGCTGATCCTAGAAGAAAATTTATCCTCCCACAAATGCTCAAACAAAACCCTGGTTTGTTGTTGTTGTTAATTGCGAAGTTGTGTCTGACCCATCGCAACCCCATGGACAACGTTACTCTAGGTCTTCCTGTCTTCTACCATCTTCTGGAGTCCATTTAAGTTCCCACCCACTGCTTCAGTGACTCCATCCAGCCATCTCATTCTCTGTCATCCCCTTTTTCTATTGCCCTCAATCTTTTCCAGCATTAGGCCCTTCTCCAGTGAGTCCTTCCTTTTCATTAGGTGGCCAAAGTATTTTGAGTTTCAACTTCAGGATCTGGCCTTCTAAACAGCAGTTGGGGTTGATCTCTTCTAGGACTGACCGGTTTGATCACCTTGCAGTCCAAGGGTCTCGCAGGAGTCTTCTCCAGCTCCATAGTTCAAAGTCCTCAATTCTTTGGCGCTCAGCCTTCCTTATGGTCCAACTTTCACAGCCATACATTGCAACTGGGAAAATCATGGCCTTGACTAAATGCACTTTTGTTGGCAGAGTGATGTCTCTGCCTTTTAGTATGCTGCCTAGATTTGCCATAGCTTTCCTCTCCAGGAGCAAGCATCTTTTAATTTCTTGGCTGCAGTCCCCTTCTGAGGTAATCTGGGAGCCCAGGAAAGTAAAATCTGTCACTACCTCCATTTCTTCCCCATCGATTTGCCAGGAACTGAGAGGGACGGATGCCATGATTTTGGTTTTCTTAATGTTGAGTTTCAAGCCAACTTTTGCACTCTCCTTCTTCACCCACATCAAGAGGCTCTTTAGTTCCTCTTCACTTTCTGCCCTTAGAGTGGTATCATTTGTATATCTTAAGTTGATGATATTTCTCCCGGTTATCTTAATTCCAGCTTTTGATTCATCTAGCTCTGCCTTTCTCATGATGTGCTCTGTATATAAGTTAAATAGGCAGAGTACAGCCTTGCTAGATTCCTTTCACAATTTTGAACGAATCAGTGGTTCCGTGTCCAGTTCTTTCAGAGCTTCTTGACCCGCATATAGGTTTCTCAAGAGACAAATAAGATGGTCTGGTACTCCCATCTATTTAAGAACTTGCCACAATTTGTTGTGATCCACACAATCAAAGGCTTTAGCATAGTCAAAGAAGCAGAAGTAAATGTTTTTCTGGAACTCATTAGCTTTCTCCATGATCCAGAATAGGTTGGCAATTTGATCTCTAGTTTCTCTGCGTCTTTGAAATCCTCCCTGTACTTCTGGAAGTTCTTGATCCACATACTGCTTGAGTCTAGTTTGTAGGATTTTAAGCATAACTTTACTTGCATGTGAAATGAGTGCACCATTTTTGCACCTATTTCTGTCTGTAAGCCTTGTTCATTTATATCAGAACCCCACACATATAAACTTTACTTGCATCCCAACATTGGCATTGAAGTTCCCTTATACATATTTAAAACAAAACATTCCTTTAAATACACTTTAAGTTTCTGAACATTCATTTCTTGTCTAAATAAATTTTCATTCAGCCTCCAAGATCTTCTCTCCTCTTTTTCAGCCCATCCACACTGGGCTGTGACCTGTCAATGACCTTGGAAAAAATCTTTGCATTCTTTACCCTAAAATATAAATCAGTTGTAATAAAAAAAAGTGAATTCTTAAAAAAGATTAATATCTTTCTGAAAAAAAAGTAAAGTCCCTCTCTTCCATGTTATGTTCTCGCCAATAATCTCGCAACTCCTAGTCCTCTTTCAAATCAAAAAAGGACTTAAGTAATTTAGCCTGTTTAAAAAAAGTAGAAAGTCCTTTTTTATCTCTATGAGTGTCTAAAACTCCATTCCAATCTCTCATTAATATAACAGATCTATAGTCCAATAGAACTTGTCACAGTTTGTTGTAATCCACACAATCAAAGGCTTTAGCATAGTCAATGAAACAAAAGTAAATGTTTTTCTGGAACAAATGTGCTTTCTCATAATCCTGCAAATATTGGCAATTTGTTCACTATTTCCTCTGCCTTTTCAAAAAATAATTTGTACTTCTTGTGGTTCTTGGTTCACATACTGCTGAAGCCTAGCTTGTAGGATTTTGAGTATAGCCTTGGTATTGTGTGAAATGAGCACAATTATATGGTAGTTTTAAACATTTTAGTATTTATTATATATTTATTACAAGTCCTCTGGCTTAAGTAGCTTTCACAATTAAACTACAAATGTTTTGTTTTGTGTTTTTTTTTTTGCAATTCTATGTTAATTTCATTTCTGTAAACTGATATATTATCTCTCCTTTGTGTTAGAATGATTGTTATGTCATTTGTTTTATACTGGCCTACCACTAAATTAAAAAAAAAAGTTTACATTTTCTTTGCTTAAATAAACATTCATATGAATGTTTTGAATATATGAATTCTGTCTTCCTCCCTCAGTCCTATTCTCTCCCTTCCATCATCATCATCATCATCATTCCTCACAATCATCTGGTTGTTAGCACTCTTTCTGAGAATCACTGAGGCCACTTGGAGGTTTATCTGTGCCCTCAGGGACATCTGAGTAGTGCAAATGGGTGTGGAAGCTTTTTGGAACTGCTGAAAGGACTATGCTGTAAACAGGAGGTTGACAATATTGAAGGACAAAGGCCACTCTTTTGAAGATAGCAAAGTCCACATTATGGACAAAGAGAATTGCTGGTTTGAAAGAGGGGTCAAAGGGTCCATCTACATTAAAACTGAATAGCCCTCTCTCAACAGAGAAAGAGGGATATGATACCAACTAAATTCTTCCATTTCCTGCCACTCAAACTGAAAAAAAAAAACATATTATCATGTTTGGTGGACATGTGACAAAGCAAAGAGCTATTGGAAAAAGATACATACTTGGTTAGAAAAGATATTGGAAGAACATGTAGACTTTAAACCTGAACTTTTCCTACTAGGTATAACTCCAGAAAAGATTAACAAACAAAGCCTATATTTGATCCTACACATCACAACAGCTGCAAGAATAAGGTTTGTGCAATATTGGAAAAATGAAGGAACACCACCAGAGGAAGTAATAATTAAAAAAAATTGGAATATGCAGAGATGGACAGATTGACCTTGAGATTGAAAGAAAAAGAAACAGAATATTAGCAAACATGGGATTTATTCTATCAATGGCTAGAGGAAAAAAATGAAGGATTAGGAATCAAATATGTATTAGCGCTTTCAAACTCAGACAGCACATTGGTTGAAAAATTATTATATGTATGTAAGAAAAAAATCAATAAAACCTTATTAAAAAAAAGAAAAGAAAAAACATCTTGGATGAGAAACAAAATGTCTTCAAGGAAAAGCAAACTGCATATTGAAAAAGCACCTTTAGGTGTCCTAGCAGCTGAGTATTCGTAATCAGGAAATGGAGCAACCTAGTTAGAACTCCAATGTCCCTTCCAACTTTTATTATTATTATTATTATTATTATTATTATTATTATTATTATTATTATTGATCATCGCACAGCCAGATGTTCAGAATGGATTTGGTATTTTGTCTACCTATTGACTTGTTGTTGTTGTTGTTATTATTATTATTATTATCACCAGGTTGTTCTATTGTGGATCAATGTAACACTCTGCACCAGCTCTCTGCAAAGTACTTAAACCTTCCTGAAGGTGTTCTGTGTGCTGTTTTCACAAATCTGAAAGTGGTATTTGATTGAAAGATTGTGGCAAAAACTGCTTCCTTCACTGATCACTGGCTCCTGCAACTATACCAGTAGGTATAGGTTCTGAGTGACAGTTCAAAGTTACATTGAACATCTTCAAGGCTACTTAAGTTCTGATAGCCGAACCATCCCTTCTGTGAATGCTCAGCAATTGACCCACATTTATGATGTTTGCAGCATCTCACAATCATGCAAGTGTCATTTATGATGTTTTCTTTACCAGAGACCTACAGTTTCCAGCAAAAAATTCCCATTTCAGACAATGGATTTTCTTAATGACCACCATCTACCCTTAATGTCTACTGATGTCTAATGCCTAATGAACATTGAACACAGTCATTATGTAACTTAAGTAATGACTGTCCTGAGGTATAACAGTGATTCTAAGCTCATTTATAGTTGTAAGTTGAGTACTTCTAACACTTAGAACGTTCTATGAAGAGACTCCAATATAGGCTCTATGGTTATTAGTGGAGAACTGATTCCCTATTCCAGTTTCTAAAAGAATTAAACAAAACTCTATTCTGACTCTTATATTCTTCAATTGTTAAACTAACTCTACGGTATGTGTTCTCACCTAAACTGTTTTTTTCTCTTTTCTATTGCTAGTAAAGCAATCTTCACTCTGCTATATGCTTATTACATTGTCATTAGTTGGTTTCCCAATGCAGTCTTCATAAATTAGCATCCTACAACATCATATGTCAGTCTTGAATAGTAGAATTCAACTACAGGACAACTGAGAATTGCAATAAACATCCAAATTTCTTGAAGAATATATGAAAATAATGGTAATGTAATGGATAGTAGAGAATAGAGAATAATGTTATTTAGTGCAATGGAAGAATGAAATGGAATTGAATAGAATTGAACATAGAATGGAATAAAAGAAGAATAGAATAGAATAGAATAGAATAGAATAGAATAATGCCTTTACACATACATATATTTACATCTCTATTTTGATTTATGGATCTAATGATTTTAGTTTTGTCTTATTGCTCATGCATCCCTGCCTCTGGAGGCCCTCACATGTTTTGAAGATGTTCACATATGTGACTGTCTTATTATCATGAAGAAATTAACCAGTTTGTCTCTTCCAAATCCTATGGGACTCCATGAAAACAGGAGGAAAGAGCACTGAATTATGGTATTTATTGTTCCCATGATATTCCAGTTTATGGCTGGGAGCCTCAAAGCCCTGTGAGTTGATTTGATAGTATGTTGCACTCATGATTTGTCTCTGAAGATCATCTCAAAAAGAACGGTCAGTCTGATTCACTTCAAATAACTTGTGGCAGAGAGATGCATTTGCACCCAGAAAGAAGACACTCACAGAAGATGTTAGTATTCATCGAGTTACTGTTAATTGTATTGCCTGAAGTGGTGTGCAAGGATCCTAGCCTTCAATGTGACATTCATCAGCCTCTTCCTATTCGACACACCTATCATCAGCTTGGAGACATTAATATTGCTGGTATTATTTCTGTCTTGTTTGCACCTTCTAGTCCTATTAATTTTATTCAAGATCCTTCTCAGGGATTTCATGATGGACTTATGTAAGTACACCATTAATTTATTGTCAAGCTCTGAACATTGCTGGTATGTTAGCTGATGCTTGAAATGTTTCCTCTAAGGGCAAAAATTCCAGAAAGAAACATCTAAAATAGGATGCCTAGGTTTATTTTATGTGAAGTTATATGTTGCTTCAGTCTCCAGGTAATGTTGAAATGGAGATCAAATCTCCATTTATAACAAATCATATCTAAACAACTATCATTAAGAAAGGGGAAGCACATATTTCCCATGATCAGTTTTCTCATTTGATATTTCTGTGCCAAAATGTAGCAATTTCCTTCTGCATATCAGCCATTCTTAAAATCTGTTGTTTGATAGTGGGCCATTCTCACATATAAGAACACAGAAATAAGAATTATTTCACACATTCCACAAAATATGTTGTACTGAAGGATTGCAAGTGCCATAATGTGAAGCAGACCTTTCTTAATGTATTTTTTTTTTAAAAAAAATGTTTTACAGGATATTTTTTCAGAATTACCAGCATATTCTGGCATTAGCATTTACTATAAAAAAGATTAATGAAAATCCTCAGCTCCTACCTAACATCACACTGGGCTTCCAGATTTTTAACAGCAATTTTAGTCCAAGCTGGACTTACTTCACCTCAATGGTTCTACTTTACACTCAGGAAAAATTCATCCCTAACTACAAGTGTGGTGTCCCAAATACCTTGGCTGCAGTCATTGGGGCACCGGACATCTCTCTTCACATGGCAACTGTGCTCTGCATCTACAAAATTCCTCAGGTAAGAAGACATACACTATTATTCTGCCATATCCCCATAGGTATCTTTTCTGATTCCTAGATATTATTTTTTTGTTTGATAGGATCAGTAGAGCTGCCTGAGTAATAAGTAAGTTTGAATAGACAGTGGGGATATGTGACATAGCAAAACATTTCTCAATTCTAGAAATTGATCCAAGGTTCAATTTTGATATATCCACAAGGCGACTATTTCTAGGAAACGGTATTTACTGATACGTGAAGAGTGACATCTTGGTGATATTCCTAAGAATCCTTTCAGATTCCTAGATATTATTTTTGCTTGATAGGATTAGCATAACAGCATGAGTAATCATCACTCTGTACAGATGGTGGGGCTATTTGACACAGCAAAATATATCCAAATTCCAGACACTGAACTAAGATTCAAATATTCATAATGAAACTATTTCAACAAAAATGTATTTACCGATACCTCAAGAGTGACATCTTGGTGGATATTTCCTAATAAATACAATCAGTTGCATAGTGTTTCACAATATAATATCAAAGATACCCAAAAATGCACATAGACCTTAATCTCACATAGACCTTTGCAACTGCATATGTTTATCTTTCTGTAGTTGATATATGGCTCTGCTCCAGTCATGGATAAAGAGACTCAAGCAGTTTTCTTCCAACAAATGTTTCCGAATGAATCCCACCAACATAAGGGCCTCCTGGAGTTATTGCTGTATTTTAGTTGGATCTGGATTGGAATTCTTGTAGTAAAGGATGAGAAAGGAGAGAAATTCCTTCAGGAGATGCTCCCCAAATTTTCTGAAAAGGGCATTTGCATTGAATTCATAGCAGAGTTCCCAATAGAATCTAATTACAGTGATTTTACTGATACCATGGATGAAGGAATATATATTTATCGTGTTCTGATGACCAGCACAGCCAATGTGATTCTCTTATATGGTGAAACTCAGTCCTTATCAGTTCTGAGAAATTCCCTCCAGTTTTCAGAAGTGGAGGATATACCAAAGAAGAATAAGATTTGGCTTATAACAGCTCAGACAGATTACACTTCAATTGCCTTTCATAAATTTTGGGATATCCATTTTCTCCATGGTGCTTTATCCTTTGCAGTTCATACAAAAGAGGTCCAAGACTTCAAGGAATTTCTTCAAAACTTGAATCCAAACAACAACCAGTATGATCATTTTCAGAAAGATTTTTGGGAACAGGCATTTGATTGTTTCTTTGCAAACTCAAAAACTGGGAAGAAATGTACTGGACAGGAGAGGCTTGAAACCCTTCCCACATCTGTGTTTGAAACAGTAATGAGTGCTCAGAGTTACAATATTTACAATGCAGTCTATGCTGTGGCACATGCTTTGCAATCTCTATATTCATCCAAATCCAGGGAAAAAACATTTGTTAAAGAAGGGAGGAAACAGTTTTATAATCAAGGGTGGTGGCAGGTAAGTCTGTAAGCAGAGTACTAGAGAAGCTATCATATCTTCAATTGCAAGATCTGTCCATAGATTCTAGTGAGCAAAAATTTCTTGGGGGATTGACTTTAGGTTTAAATGTGAGATAAATCTCTTAGAATGTACTACTGTCCATGAAATTAACTGCCTGCAAAATTTAGAATGGGATTTGGTGATTCTTCGAAACTGGTTTCTTTCTTGTTTCACACCTATGGACAAAATCTTGCCAAGCTGAATACTTTTATATATGTATCCATCGTATAATCTGTGAACTATTCAGGAAGGAGTGTTTTCATCCTCTTTCTCTCACACATAATATTCAAACTGAGTTGTCTTGTACTTGTCAAAAATATATCCCCTCCCTCCTGAGAATTCACCTCCTTACTACAATTCCATCTCTCTGCCATAAATGCAGTCTATTAATAAATAGAATGAGGTGATCTATTCCATTCACATGATGTGCAGTAGTTGTTTTTCCTTCTAGATTAGGAGTGTCAAACTCACCACCTCACGTGACGTGTCACGATGTATCGCAACTTTTTCCCCATTGCTGGAGCTGGAATGTGCATGGCTTCTGCGTGACACAACCAGCCCACAGGCCAGCAGTTTTACACCCCTGTTCTAGATGCTTTCTTTGGAATAGTTGCTTTTAATCACAATCAATTCTATGATTGTTGAAAGTACAGTCATTCCTTTATTAGTCATTCCATGTGTGGAAGAGGAAGGACTGATAATTATATTGTGACATGATTACTCAAAACAGGATTCAGATGTTCCTTTTCCATCAGGCATCGGTTTCCCAGACTTCACAGACCATTAGAAAGTCATCTGTATTTCTACACCAGAAATTAACAACAAAACATGCTTAGTTTGGGAGCAAATGAATGGAGAAGAATGAGGAAAGTCTTATATGCTTTCTGGAATAGAGTTCTAGGAATAGCAGGGAAGGGCATGAAGGTGTTTTTAAGATGTGCTTAAAAAAAAGAGGACTAAGATAGGGTTTAATTTTGAGCCTACTTTTTGTGAGACATATATACTCCAAGTGATGAAAGAATCATAGGTTTAAAAATGGGTATTTAAGCCCTTGCTTAGTGCAAAATTTCAAATTCTAGCATCTCAACAGATGTTGATTCTGTCTCTCTTTGAATACATTCAGTAAAAGAAAGGGCATTGCCTTTTGGTCATTATTTCTCATTGCCTAACTCAAGGGGGTCAAAGTCGTCACGTCATGTGATGTGTTGTGAGGTATTGTGACTTTTTTTTCCCATTGCCAGAGCTGGGGTGGGAATGGCTTTGATATGATGCAACCAGCCCACAGACCAGCAGTTTGACACCCCTGGCCTAACCTGTTCTACTGAGACTTTGTTTCATAGGTAAAATATAGTTTGCCAAAATAGATTTTTAATTAAGTTTAGATTTTACATTCTAAAAATAATGTATTATACTGAACATTTCACAGATCATCCTTACCGAACTATGGTAATCAGGGCCAGAATTTCCATTGCTAAGTGATGCAGTTATAAAGTATGCTGTCATTTGACCATGCAGCTTACAAAAGCAATAGTGACAGTTTCCAATTATCATTGTTAAGTGGGGACTGCATAGGTTTTGAAGCACCTCATGTGATTACAACCTCCAACTTCCTTCCAGTTTCCCCATTGACTCTGCTTGTGGAAACCGAGCAAGGAAGATTTCAAATCCCAATCATGTAATTTTGGGATATTGCAACAGTCAGAAATCCACTTACCAAGTTCCAATATTGTGGTCACATGACCACAGGGGTGTTGTGACAGCTGGAATTTCAAGGGAGTCATCAGTACCATATGTTTTGCACCAACCAATTTCAAATGATTGCTGAACAAGCAGCCATTGAATGAGGACCACCTGTACTTAAATATTTCTGTGTTGTCTCATATATAGAGACCTCCAAGACATTTTCAGCTCCAAAAGGTAGTCCAGACTGGGAAACCATCACCATGTAGGTCAGGATTAATTTTATTGCAAGAGCTGTAGTAACTGAATCTCGCAAGTCTGAATGTGCTTAGCTCTCTACCATATTCTGTTTGTTTGATACACTAAGGTTTCTCTGAAATGTTTTCTCAACTCATATTTCTTAATTAAGGTTCAAGAACCTCTTATTTAATATTACGTTGATGGCTGCTCTCCCTTCTGTACTTCAAGACCATTCATATGATCATTAGAAATGTAGATATTTCCCCATTCACAACACATTAGCTGTGGGAGAAGGACCCTGACTACTTCTGTCTCTTGTTAGCTGTCCAGGAATGGAGATATCATATATTGTAGCCCAGTTCTGTATGTGAGATAAGATTGAATGCATATCACTCCTCCAAGTGAAGTGATCCTGAATCCAATCAAGGTTACCATAACAAAGTATGCCTTATGGCCATTTTTCTCTCTGTTTTGAACTTAAGATAACAAAACCAAATACATAACACAACATCTAGATATTGAACTGGAAAGGATTTTGTATCTGTCTGTATATACATACAGTTAGATTTTGTTTTAAATTGTTAGTTCCTTGCCTCTAGTCTGCTTGATTTCAACTATACTGTAATTGAAATCAAATTTTAGCATAGCTACAAATATAAGGCTCTTTATAAGGAAGAAGAGTATTCAACTATTATATCCCTATATATTCTACATATAGTTTTTGTTTAATCATTAAGTTGTGTCTGAGTCTTTGCGACCTCATGGACCACAACACCCAAGGCCCCCCTATCGTCCACTGTCTCACAGAATTTGCCCAAATTAATGTTCATTGTGCTGAACATCTCATCTAATCATCACATCCTCTGCTGTCCTTTTGACTTCTACTTTTGCTTTCCTTCTTTCCCAACTTCAGCATCTATTCCAACGAGTCCACTCTTCTCATTAGGTGGCCCAAATATTTGAGCTTCAGTTCCAATATCTATCCTCCAAAGTAGTCAGAGTTTATTTCCTTTAGGAATGACTGATTTACTCTCCTTGTACTCCAAAGAGCTCTCAAGATCTTCTCCAGCACCACAAATGGAAAGCATCAATTCTTTGGTGCTCAGCCTTCTTTATGGTCCAACTCTCACAGTTTTACATTACTACTTTGAAAACCATAACTTTGACTATAAAGACTTTTGACAGCAAGGTGATGTCTCTGCTTTTTAATACACTGTGTAGGTTTGCCATAGGTTCTTTATTTCCTCTTCACTTTCTGCCATGAAAGTAATATTGTCTGCTTATCTGAGGTTGTTAATATTTTTCCTGGATATCTTAATTCCAGCTTGTGATTTATCCAGCCTGGAGTTTTTCATGATTTACTCTGCTTATAATTTAAATGAGCAGGGTGAAATATACAGCCTTGTGGTACTCCTTTCCCTATTTTGAATCAATCATTTGTTCCATCTCCAGTTATAACTGTTGCTTATTGAACCTGCATAGAGGTTTCTCAGTTGATCTTTTAAGAACTTGTCACAGTTTGTTGTGATCCACACAACCAAAGGCTTTAGCATAGTCAATGAAACAGAAGTAAATGTTTTTCTGGAACAAACATGCTTTCTCATAATCCAGCAAACTTTGGCAATTTGTTCACTATTTCCTCTGCCTTTTCAAAAAATAATTTGTACTTCTTGTGGTTCTTGGTTCACATACCGCTGAAGCCTAGCTTGTAAGATTTTGAGTATAACCTTGCTATTGTGTGAAATGAGCACAATTATATGGTAGTTTTAAAGTTTTTAGTATTTATTATATATTTATTACAAGTCCTCTGACTTAAGTAGCTTTCACAATTAAATTACAAAGGTTTTTTTTTTCCTTTTTGCAATTCTATGTTAATTTTATTTCAGTATGCTGATATGTTATCTCTTCCTTTTGTTAGAATGATTGTTATGTCATTTGTTTTATACTGGGCTACAACTAAATTTAAAAAAAAGTTTATATTTTCTTTGTTTAAAAAAACATTCATATAAATGTTTTGAATATATGAATTATGTCTCCCTGCCTCCGTCCTATTCTCTCTTTTTTCCTTTCTGAGTATCAATATATTTCAGGTTCATTCTTTTCTGAGAAGTGTCAGATTCAACAACAGTGTTGGTGAAAAGATCTCCTTTGACAAAAATGGAGAATTCATTGGTGGATTTGATATTATCAACTGGATCACATTCCCAAACCAATCCTTTGTGAGGGTCAAAGTTGGAATAATAGATCCCACAGCTCCAACAGACAAGTTCTTCAATATTTCTGTGGATTCCACCACGTGGCCAGTAGGCTTTAATCAGGTTAGCTTTTTGAATCTAGATTGGTCTGCCTTCATTTAAATATCCTTATTGATGAAGATCTTAAAGCATCATTTCTGACTAACCTACAGTAGATACAAATGTCATGGGGAAGGAAAAATATCAGTATTTTTTTTTACTTTTCTAGCAATTGCTATTGAACATTGTACTCTTTATTTTGGCCCCCTGTTAAATATGGACAATGGTTTTCATAGTTTTGACATAAAAACTGCAAGCTAGTGTACTAGATTTCATCAGTTAGCTGGCTTCAAAAATTCAGAAGTTGAGAAGACCAACTTTAACTACTCAGCACAGAAATTGTCTTTCGACAGTGGGGAGAGAAGGCCATAAATTCCAATAATTGTAGATATTTAATTCATTATTATTTCAGACCAATTACATCAAAAATTATGTTATCACACTACTTTATTTTTAATCTATTGATTGCACATTAACATTATCTCTCCATAATTACATATAAAGATATCTTAGAGAAGAATGGGGACCTGAAAACAAGGAAAAGATTATCAGAAGATGGTATAGAGTTGGAATGGTGGGCATACTTACAAATACAGTCACGATACAGAAAAGAGAAAAAAGAACCGGGGATAAAATTAGAGCATTCACAGTTAGATAAAATCCTTTTAGGAACAGAAGATGAAATGATAAAAAAGATATATCAATATTTATTAGAACAAGATTTGTTAGAAGAACAGATAAAAGAAACAATGTTAATCTGAAATAAAATTTTTGGTTACAGTATTGACCTAGATAATTGGCAATCATTATGGGACAGAAAGAGGAGCTTAACACTAGCCACCTCCTACAAAGAAAATTTATACAAGATGTTTTATAGATGGCACCTTCCCCCTACAAGGCTAGCAAAAATAGATAGAAAGACATCACCAACATGCTGGAAATGTAGAAGGCTTCCAGGGACTTACTATCACATGTGATAGGAATGTTCAAAGGAGCAAAATTTTTGGAATGAGATAAAAAATTGGCTGGAAGAAATACTATTACAAAAAAATTGATTTAAAACCAGAAATCTTCTTATTAGGGATTATTAATGATAAACTCAGAAAAGCATTTTTTTTACTTACTATTGCATATTTTAACCGCAGCAAGATTGCATACACCCAAAAATGAAAAGAAAAGGAAACCCCCACTGAGGAAGAAATAATAAATAAAATTTTATCCTGCGCTGAAATGGAAAGGTTAACTCTAGAGATTAAAAATAAAACTGAAACAGAGTATTATGAAATTTGGAAAAATTTGTACGATTGGTTAGAGCAGTGGTTCTCAACCTTTCTAATGCCGCGACCCCATAATACAGTTCCCCATGTTGTGGTGACCCCCAACCACTTATACATCACTGGGTGCCAGGGGTGTGGCCAAAGAAAAGGGGGGAAAAATGGCGGACAGCCTTGTTTGGCAACCCCCGTGAAATGGTCGTTCGACCCCAAATGGGATCCCGACCCACAGGTTGAGAACCACTGGGTTAGAGATAAGGAGGATCGCTGAGACGATTATCGATTAACTAGTTGATATCATAAGGACTTCTTATTAGTACCTATATTAGGACACAACTGAAAGATACGTAAATACAACATTGACAATTGAAAGATGGTTTACCAAAAAAAATTACAGATGTTATACGCACAGTTTGTTATACTCTGTCCTGTTATAGAATGTATTTTAAGTTTCTGTTTTTCTTTCTGTAACATAAGGTAATAGTAATAGCACTGTTGAAGCCAGGGAAGTTGAATCATGTCCATTTTTGTTTTTAAAATGTATATTTAATAAAATTTGTAGAAAAAAACATTATCTCTATCTTTCTTTCTGTATCTTAAAATATTCTTCTTCATTCATTGATAGGCATTACCTCTATCTTTGTGTAATGATCCTTGTGAGACAGGATACAGCAAGGAAAAGTTAGAAGGGGAGTCGTTTTGCTGCTATGATTGCCGCCTATGTCCAGAAGGGAAAATATCAAAGGAGAAGGGTAGGAAATTTTCAAATATAATGGGATGGCACAACACTATAATTCCCTATATCAATTCACATGCATTCTTTTTCAGACAAAGATGACTGCTCTCCATGTCCAAAAGACCAATATCCAAATCCTGACAAAAATATGTGCCTTCCAAAGCGGATCACCTTTTTGTCCTATGAAGAACCCTTGGGAATCAGTCTGACTGTTCTTTCTCTTTGCTTTTCATTGATGACAACTTTGGTAATAACAATTTTTCTGAAACACAAAGACACTCCCATTGTCAAAGCCAACAATCGGAATCTCACTTATATACTCCTAGTTTCTCTTCTCCTTTCTTTCCTTTGTGTCTTTCTATTTGTTGGGAGACCCAATACAATTGTGTGTCTCCTTCGACAACCAGCTTTTGGCCTCATCTTTTCTCTGGCGGTTTCTTGTATATTGGCCAAAACCTTTGTTGTGGTTCTAGCATTCATGGCCACCAAACCTGGTTCCAAATTGAGGAAATGGGTGGGAGGAAGAATGGTTAGTTTCATTCTACTGTCCTGCTCCCTTGTTCAAATATGTGTTTGTGCTGTATGGATGATAGCCTTACCACCATATCCAGATTTTGATGTGCATTCAATACCTGAAGAACTTATCCTGGAGTGTCATGAAGACTCAGTCATGTTCTACTGTGTTTTGGGTTTTATGGGTTTTCTTGCGCTGGTTAGTTTCTCTGCTGCTTTTCTAGCTAGGAATTTACCTGACAGTTTCAATGAAGCCAAATTCATCACCTTCAGCATGTTGGTCTTCTGCAGTGTTTGGCTGTGCTTTATTCCAACCTATCTAAGCACAAAGGGAAAATATACATTGGCTGTGGAGATCTTCTCCATGATCTCCTCCAGTGGTGGCTTATTAGTGTGTATCTTTCTTCCCAAGTGTTTTATCATTGTGATGAGACCTGAACTGAACAATAAACATCAGCTCATGAAAATAAAGTTTTAACAAATCTCTCTGTTTGCATGACATCATATATAATGTATTTTGTAGCTTCAATGTACTTGTACATTGAAGCTACAAAGTAATGTGCAGTTAGATTGGCCTTCTATGATGCCCTTTCCCGTAGGGCTTGGATAG
Source organism: Crotalus tigris (assembly GCF_016545835.1). Lineage (NCBI taxonomy): Eukaryota > Metazoa > Chordata > Lepidosauria > Squamata > Viperidae > Crotalus > Crotalus tigris. The sequence continues at coordinate 41,689 of NW_024097325.1, read as the reverse complement.
TTTAAAACTCTTTTTCCTTCTGGAAGTCAATTTTAATTGGGGACCATAAAATGTATAAATAAATAAAAGGACAAATTGATTTGTTAAGATATTTCAGTTATGTGATAGACAATTCTGACTAAATATATAGATTAAATGTGAATTATATATTTATCTTTATTGGTCATCTTAATTCATATCCAAACTAGAATGTGTAACATGAAGTGGGCATTAAACTCAAATGAGCCTTTCATTTAAACAGGGAAGACCTATGAATTGGGTTTTTAAAAAATATTTTATTGGTTTTTTACAATAACAATCTCCAGTGTCTGGTGTACAGTGTGTTGTCTTGGTTTATATATTTGAACAAGAGATAATGGTAATTAAATAATAGTCAATAATAATAGATTTTGATAATTCCATAATTAGTATATTAATTAATAATATATTTCTTTGATCTTCCTTCTCCCAATTGTATTCTCCTTCTTCAAACTCTAAAGAGATATTTCTTAATATTTTCAATGTATAAGTGATTAAATATAAACGTTTTTCATATTTGTTCAGATAATGATAACTTATCATCTGCTTATGTTATTCTTATAGAAATCATCTCATTAGTTCACCATGCATCCTATTTGTGAAGTTTTTGTTTAAGCTTAATTTCCCCTTTATATTCAATCCATTCTTATCAATCATGATTTTCTCAATGTTCGTCATCTAAATATCCATTTTTTCCATTTAAGTATACCATCCCAATATTTTCATATTTCATACCTTATAAAAGTCTATATTCCTTATCTAACTTATAGCATCTGTGTATCATCTTATATTTCATTTATATTTATAAAAATTACATCTTCCCAATATTTTTACATTTCATATATTGTAAAACATACTATAGTACTTAAATCTCTTATCCCTCTTGTTGAAGAGCCCCTTTATGTTCAAAATTGCACATCATGTGAAATGGTCATCTACAAAACATGGGTTAAAGATCTTTCAGATGGCCATATGTCTTTTCCTCATTAGCAAAGATCAATGAAATCTTTGGCACAAAAACAATTTTGGAAAATCCAAATAAATTCCATGAAAAGTCCAGTTCATACCAGTATCTAATACACATAATGGTCTCCTAGTAAATTCAATCACGTAAAAGATGACTGTAGAACAGCATGTTCCTGGGTCATAAGTCTGTTTGAGTAAGTTGACTAAGTTGCAAACTATTGCCATGCTCACCAATGTCAGATACTAACCTCCAAAAAAATTGCACAGATAGATGAAAAATAGCCCAAGAAAGTGGCAGAAAATGATACAGCTGATGGTCACAGATGGGCACTTCAGACTAAACAAATATTATCATTTCATGGCAATGCTCAAGGAACAATCAAAATAGACCAGCATCCCAGAGCATATAAAAAGACTGGTCACCACCATCAAGACATGCCAGAAAAAGAAAAAAATAAATTACAAACAAAACTACTCAAACTAAACCCAGAATAAAATAGGTACCAGAGTCCAAATGGATGGTCAACATGTCCAGCAGAACACAACATTTTATGGAAAAGCTTGATTTTCTTTTAAATCCTAACTTCATTTTTGCTGCCTAAAATAATACCCTCCTATTATACCTACATGGAAAAAGAAGTAGTATCTCCAGTTACGGGGCCCTTGGTGTTCTTTGTGAGCTCTTTTGAGGACTGCTCTGTTTTCTGCTTTCAATTACTTTTCTCTTTTTCCTCTGGTCTGTGGTGTAATAGTTTGTCTGATGCTTTCTTAGTCCCTGCTGAAGGTCCTGTGGTTTGATTAGCATCATGTTTGTTTAGTTTTGTTAAAAGAAAATAGAAAAGCAGAGTTTAAAAGGCTGCTGCTACTGCAACACCAAACTTGCAGAAAAGAAAAAGGGGAAAGAAAAAAAAAAGAAAGAAAGTGGGTGGGACAGGGCTGATCCTAGAAGAAAATTTATCCTCCCACAAATGCTCAAACAAAATCCTGGTTTGTTGTTGTTGTTAATTGCGAAGTTGTGTCTGACCCATCGCAACCCCATGGACAACGTTACTCCAGGTCTTCCTGTCCTCTACCATCTTCTGGAGTCCATTTAAGTTCATGCCTACTGTTTCAGTGACTCCATCCAGCCACCTCATTCTCTGTCATCCCCTTTTTCTATTGCCCTCAATCTTTTCCAGCATTAGGCCCTTCTCCAGTGAGTCCTTCCTTTTCATTAGGTGGCCAAAGTATTTTGAGTTTCAACTTCAGGATCTGGCCTTCTAAACAGCAGTTGGAGTTGATCTCTTCTAGGACTGACCGATTTGATCACCTTGCAGTCCAAGGGACTCACAGGAGACTTCTCCCGCTCCATAGTTCAAAGTCCTCAATTTTTTGGCGCTCAGCCTTCCTTATGGTCCAACTTTCACAGCCATATATTGCAACTGGGAAAATCATGGCCTTGACTAAATGCACTTTTGTTGGCAGAGTGATGTCTCTGCTTTTTAGTATGCTGCCTAGATTTGCCATAGCTTTCCTCTCCAGGAGCAAGCATCTTTTAATTTCTTGGCTGCAGTCCCCTTCTGAGGTAATCTGGGAGCCCAGGAAAGTAAAATCTGTCACTACCTCCATTTCTTCCCCATCGATTTGCCAGGAACTGAGAGGGATGGATGCCATGATTTTGGTTTTCTTAATGTTGAGTTTCAAGCCAACTTTTGCACTCTCCTTCTTCACCCACATCAAGAGGCTCTTTAGTTCCTCTTCACTTTCTGCCCTTAGAGTGGTATCATTTGTATATCTTAAGTTGTTGATATTTCTCCCGGTTATCTTAATTCCAGCTTTTGATTCATCTAGCCCTGCCTTTCTCATGATGTGCTCTGTATATAAGTTAAATAGGCAGAGTACAGCCTTGCTAGATTCCTTTCACAATTTTGAACGAATCAGTGGTTCCGTGTCCAGTTCTTTCAGAGCTTCTTGACCCGCATATAGGTTTCTCAAGAGACAAATAAGATGGTCTGGTACTCCCATCTATTTAAGAACTTGCCACAATTTGTTGTGATCCACACAATCAAAGGCTTTAGCATAATCAAGGAAGCAGAAGTAAATGTTTTTCTGGAACTCATTAGCTTTCTCCATGATCCAGAATAGGTTGGCAATTTGATCTCTAGTTTCTCTGCGTCTTCGAAATCCTCCCTGTACTTCTGGAAGTTCTTGATCCACATACTGCTTGAGTCTAGTTTGTAGGATTTTAAGCATAACTTTACTTGCATGTGAAATGAGTGCACCATTTTTGCACCTATTTCTGTCTGTAAGCCTTGCTCATTTATATCAGAACCCCACACATATAAACTTTACTTGCATCCCAACATTGGCATTGAAGTTCCCTTATACATATTTAAAACAAAACATTCCTTTAAATACACTTTAAGTTTCTGAACATTCATTTCTTGTCTAAATAAATTTTCATTCAGCCTCCAAGATCTTCTCTCCTCTTTTTCAGCCCATCCACACTGGGCTGTGACCTGTCAATGACCTTGGAAAAATCTTTGCATTCTTTACCCTAAAATATAAATCAGTTGTAATAAAAAAAAGTCAATTCTTAAAAAAGATTAATATCTTTCTGAAAAAAAAGTAAAGTCCCTCTCTTCCATGTTATGTTCTCGCCAATAATCTCGCAACTCCCAGTCCTCTTTCAAATCAAAAAAGGACTTAAGTAATTTAGCCTGTTTAAAAAAAGTAGAAAGTCCTTTTTTATCTCTATGAGTGTCTAAAACTCCATTCCAATCTCTCATTAATATAACAGATCTATAGTCCAATAGAACTTGTCACAGTTTGTTGTAATCCACACAATCAAAGGCTTTAGCATAGTCAATGAAACAGAAGTAAATGTTTTTCTGGAACAAATGTGCTTTCTCATAATCCTGCAAATATTGGCAATTTGTTCACTATTTCCTCTGCCTTTTCAAAAAATAATTTGTACTTCTTGTGGTTCTTGGTTCACATACTGCTGAAGCCTAGCTTGTAGGATTTTGAGTATAGCCTTGGTATTGTGTGAAATGAGCACAATTATATGGTAGTTTTAAACATTTTAGTATTTATTATATATTTATTACAAGTCCTCTGGCTTAAGTAGCTTTCACAATTAAACTACAAATGTTTTGTTTTGAGGTTTTTTTTTGCAATTCTATGTTAATTTCATTTCTGTAAACTGATATATTATCTCTCCTTTGTGTTAGAATGATTGTTATGTCATTTGTTTTATACTGGCCTACCACTAAATTAAAAAAAAAGTTTACATTTTCTTTGCTTAAATAAACATTCATATGAATGTTTTGAATATATGAATTCTGTCTTCCTCCCTCAGTCCTATTCTCTCCCTTCCATCATCATCATCATCATCATCATCATTCCTCACAATCATCTGGTTGTTAGCACTCTTTCTGAGGCCACTTGGAGGTTTATCTGTGCCCTCAGGGACATCTGAGTAGTGCAAATGGGTGTGGAAGCTTTTTGGAACTGCTGAAAGGACTATGTTGTAAACAGGAGGTTGACAATATTGAATGACAAAGGCCACTCTTTTGAAGATAGCAAAGTCCACATTATGGACAAAGAGAATTGCTGGTTTGAAAGAGGGGTCAAAGGGTCCATCTACATTAAAACTGAATAGCCCTCTCTCAACAGAGAAAGAGGGATATGATACCAACTAAATTCTTCCATTTCCTGCCACTCAAACTGAAAAAAAAAAACATATTATCATGTTTGGTGGACATGTGACAAAGCAAAGAGCTATTGGAAAAAGATACATACTTGGTTAGAAAAGATATTGGAAGAACATGTAGACTTTAAACCTGAACTTTTCCTACTAGGTATAACTCCAGAAAAGATTAACAAACAAAGCCTATATTTGATCCTACACATCACAACAGCTGCAAGAATAAGGTTTGTGTAATATTGGAAAAATGAAGGAACACCACCAGAGGAAGTAATAATTAAAAAAAATTGGAATACGCAGAGATGGACAGATTGACCTTGAGATTGAAAGAAAAAGAAGAAACAGAATATTAGCAAACTTGGGATTTATTCTATCAATGGCTAGAGGAAAAAAATGAAGGATTAGGAATCAAATATGTATTAGCGCTTTCAAACTCAGACAGCACATTGGTTGAAAAATTATTATATGTATGTAAGAAAAAAATCAATAAAACCTTATTAAAAAAAAGAAAAGAAAAAACATCTTGTCCCTTCCAACTTTTATTATTATTATTATTATTATTATTATTATTATTATTATTATTATTGATCATCGCACAGCCAGATGTTCAGAATGGATTTGGCATTTTGTCTACCTATTGACTTGTTGTTGTTGTTGTTATTATTATTATTATCACCAGATTGTTCTATTGTGGATCAATGCAACACTCTGCACCAGCTCTCTGCAAAGTACTTAAACCTTCCTGAAGGTGTTCTGTGTGCTGTTTTCACAAATCTGAAAGTGGTATTTGATTGAAAGATTGTGGCAAAAACTGCTTCCTTCACTGATCACTGCTCCTGCAACTATACCAGTAGGTATAGGTTCTGAGTGACAGTTCAAAGTTACATTGAACATCTTCAAGGCTACTTAAGTTCTGATAGCCGAACCATCCCTTCTGTGAATGCTCAGCAATTGACCCACATTTATGATGTTTGCAGCATCTCACAATCATGCAAGTGTCATTTATGATGTTTTCTTTACCAGAGACCTACAGTTTCCAGCAAAAAATTCCCATTTCAGACAATGGATTTTCTTAATGACCACCATCTACCCTTAATGTCTACTGATGTCTAATGCCTAATGAACATTGAACACAGTCATTATGTGACTTAAGTAATGACTGTCCTGAGGTATAACAGTGATTTTAAGCTCATTTATAGTTGTAAGTTGAGTACTTCTAACACTTAGAACGTTCTATGAAGAGACTCCAATATAGGCTCTATGGTTATTAGTGGAGAACTGATTCCCTATTCCAGTTTCTAAAAGAATTAAACAAAACTCTATTCTGACTCTTATATTCTTCAGTTTTTAAACTAACTCTACGGTATGTGTTCTCACCTAAACTGTTTTTTTCTCTTTTCTATTGCTAGTAAAGCAATCTTCACTCTGCTATATGCTTATTGCATTGTCATTAGTTGGTTTCCCAATGCAGTCTTCATAAATTAGCATCCTACAGCATCATATGTCAATCTTGAATAGTAGAATTCAACTACAGGACAACTGAAAATTGCAATAAACATCCAAATTTCTTGAAGAATATATGAAAATAATGGTAACGTAATGGATAGTAGAGAATAGAGAATAATATTATTTAGTGCAATGGAAGAATGAAATGGAATTGAATAGAATTGAACATAGAATGGAATAAAAGAAGAATAGAATAGAATAGAATAGAATAGAATAGAATAATGCCTTTACACATACATATATTTACATCTCTATTTTGATATGGATCTAATGATTTTAGTTTTGTCTTATTGCTCATGCATCCCTGCCTCTGGAGGCCCTCACATGTTTTGAAGATGTTCACATATGTGACTGTCTTATTATCATGAAGAAATTAACCAGTCCAAATCCTATGGGACTCCATGAAAACAGGAGGAAAGAGCACTGAATTATGGTATTTATTGTTCCCATGATATTCCAGTTTATGGCTGGGAGCCTCAAAGCCCTGTGAGTTGATTTGATAGTATTTTGCACTCATGATTTGTGTCTGAAGATCATCTCAAAAAGAATGGTCAGTCTGATTCACTTCAAATAACTTGTGGCAGAGAGAGGCATTTGCACCCAGAAAGAAGACACTCACAGAAGATGTTAGTATTCATCGAGTTACTGTTAATTGTATTGCCTGAAGTGGTGTGCAAGGATCCTGGCCTTCAATGTGACATTCATCAGCCTCTTCCTATTCGACACACCTATCATCAGCTTGGAGACATTAATATTGCTGGTATTATCTCTGTCTTGTTTGCACCTTCTAGTCCTATTAATTTTATTCAAGATCCTTCTCAGGGATTTCATGATGGACTTATGTAAGTACACCATTAATTTATTGTCAAGCTCTGAACATTGCTGGTATGTTAGCTGATGCTTGAAATGTTTCCTCTAAGGGCAAAAATTCCAGAAAGAAACATCTAAAATAGGATGCCTAGGTTTATTTTATGTGAAGTTATATGTTGCTTCAGTCTCCAGGTAATGTTGAAATGGAGATCAAATCTCCATTTATAACAAATCATATCTAAACAACTATCATTAAGAAAGGGGAAGCACATATTTCCCATGATCAGTTTTCTCATTTGATATTTCTGTGCCAAAATGTAGCAATTTCCTTCTGCATATAAGCCATTCTTAAAATCTGTTTTTTGATAGTGGGCTATTCTCACATATAAGAACACAGAAATAAGAATTATTTCACACATTCAACAAATATGTTTTACTGAAGGATTGCAAGTGCCATAATGTGAAGCAGACCTTTCTTAATGTATTTTTTTTTAAAAAAAAATGTTTACAGGATATTTTTTCAGAATTACCAGCATATTCTGGCATTAGCATTTACTATAAAAAAGATTAATGAAAATCCTCAGCTCCTACCTAACATCACACTGGGCTTCCAGATTTTTAACAGCAATTTTAGTCCAAGCTGGACTTACTTCACCTCAATGGTTCTACTTTACACTCAGGAAAAATTCATCCCTAACTACAAGTGTGGTGTCCCAAATACCTTGGCTGCAGTCATTGGGGCACCGGACATCTCTCTTCACATGGCAACTGTGCTCTGCATCTACAAAATTCCTCAGGTAAGAAGACATACACTATTATTCTGCCATATCCCCATAGGTATCTTTTCTGATTCCTAGATATTATTTTTTTGTTTGATAGGATCAGTAGAGCTGCCTGAGTAATGAGTAAGTTTGAATAGACAGTGGGGATATGTGACATAGCAAAACATTTCTCAATTCTAGAAATTGATCCAAGGTTCAATTTTGATATATCCACAAGGCGACTATTTCTAGGAAACGGTATTTACTGATACGTGAAGAGTGACATCTTGGTGATATTCCTAAGAATCCTTTCAGATTCCTAGATATTATTTTTGCTTGATAGGATTAGCATAACAGCATGAGTAATCATCACTTTGTACAGATGGTGGGGCTATTTGACACAGCAAAATATATCCAAATTCCAGACACTGAACTAAGATTCAAATATTCATAATGAAACTATTTCAACAAAAAGGTATTTACTGATACCTCAAGAGTGACATCTTGGTGGATATTTCCTAATAAATACAACCAGTTGCATAGTGTTTCACAATATAATATCAAAGATACCCAAAAATGCACATAGACCTTAATCTCACACAGACCTTTGCAACTGCATATGTTTATCTTTCTGTAGTTGATATATGGCTCTGCTCCAGTCATGGATAAAGAGACTCAAGCAGTTTTCTTCCAACAAATGTTTCCGAATGAATCCCACCAACATAAGGGCCTCCTGGAGTTATTGCTGTATTTTAGTTGGATCTGGACTGGAATTCTTGTAGTAAAGGATGAGAAAGGAGAGAAATTCCTTCAGGAGATGCTCCCCAAATTTTCTGAAAAGGGCATTTGCATTGAATTCATAGCAGAGTTCCCAATAGAATCTAATTACAGTGATTTTACTGATACCATGGATGAAGGAATATATATTTATCGTGTTCTGATGACCAGCACAGCCAATGTGATTCTCTTATATGGTGAAACTCAGTCCTTATCAGTTCTGAGAAATTCCCTCCAGTTTTCAGAAGTGGAGGATATACCAAAGAAGAATAAGATTTGGCTTATAACAGCTCAGACAGATTACACTTCAATTGCCTTTCATAAATTTTGGGATATCCATTTTCTCCATGGTGCTTTATCCTTTGCAGTTCATACAAAAGAGGTCCAAGACTTCAAGGAATTTCTTCAAAACTTGAATCCAAACAACAACCAGCATGATCATTTTCAGAAAGATTTTTGGGAACAGGCATTTGATTGTTTCTTTGCAAACTCAAAAACTGGGAAGAAATGTACTGGACAGGAGAGACTTGAGACCCTTCCCACATCTGTGTTTGAAACAGTAATGAATGCCCAGAGTTACAATATTTACAATGCAGTCTATGCTGTGGCACATGCTTTGCAATCTCTGTATTCATCCAAATCCAGGGAAAAAACATTTGTTAAAGAAGGGAGGAAACAGTTTTATAATCAAGGGTGGTGGCAGGTAAGTCTGTAAGCAGAGTACTAGAGAAGCTATCATATCTTCAATTGCAAGATCTGTCCATAGATTCTAGTGAGCAAAAATTTCTTGGGGGATTGACTTTAAGTTTAAATGTGAGATAAATCTCTTAGAATGTACTACTGTCCATGAAATTAACTGCCTACAAAATTTAGAATGGGATTTGGTGATTCTTCGAAACTGGTTTCTTTCTTGTTTCATACCTATGGACAAAATCTTGCCATGCTGAATACTTTTATATATGTATCCATCGTATAATCTGTGAACTATTCAGGAAGGAGTGTTTTCATCCTCTTTCTCTCACACATAATATTCAAACTGAGTTGTCTTGTACTTGTCAAAAATATATCCCCTCCCTCCTGAGAATTCACCTCCTTACTACAATTCCATCTCTCTGCCATAAATGCAGTCTATTAATAAATAGAATGAGGTGATCTATTCCATTCACATGATGTGCAGTAGTTGTTTTTTCTTCCAGATCAGGAGTGTCAAACTCGCCACGTCACGTGACGTGTCACGATGTATCGCAACTTTTTCCCCATTGCTGGAGCTGGAATGTGCATGGCTTCTGCGTGACACAACCAGCCCACAGGCCAGCAGTTTTACACCCCTGTTCTAGATGCTTTCTTTGGAATAGTTGCTTTTAATCACAATCAATTCTATGATTGTTGGAAGTACAGACATTCCTTTATTAGTCATTCCATGTGTGGAAGAGGAAGGACTGATAATTATATTGTGACATGATTACTCAAAACAGGATTCAGATGTTCCTTTTCCATCAGGCATCGGTTTCCCAGACTTCACAGACCATTAGAAAGTCATCTGTATTTCTACACCAGAAATTAACAACAAAACATGCTTAGTTTGGGAGCAAATGAATGGAGAAGAATGAGGAAAGCCTTATATGCTTTCTGGAATAGAGTTCTAGGAATAGCAGGGAAGGGCATGAAGGTGTTTTTAAGATGTGCTTAAAAAAAAGAGGACTAAGATAGGGTTTAATTTTGAGCCTACTTTTTGTGAGACATATATACTCCAAGTGATGAAAGAATCATAGGTTTAAAAATGGGTATTTAAGCCCTTGGTTAGTGCAAAATTTCAAATTCTAGCATCTCAACAGATGTTGATTCTGTCTCTCTTTGAATACATTCAGTAAAAGAAAGGGCATTGCCTTTTGGTCATTATTTCTCATTGCCTAACTCAAGGGGGTCAAAGTCGCCACGTCATGTGATGTGTTGTGAGGTATTGTGACTTTTTTTTCCCATTGCCAGAGCTGGGGTGGGAATGGCTTTGATATGATGCAACCAGCCCACAGACCAGCAGTTTGACACCCCTGGCCTAACCTGCTCTACTGAGACTTTGTTTCATAGGTAATATATAGTTTGCCAAAATAGATTTTTAATTAAGTTTAGATTTTACATTCTAAAAATAATGTATTATACTGAACATTTTACAGATCATCCTTACAGAACTATGGTAATCAGGGCCAGAATTTCCATTGCTAAGTGATGAAGTTATAAAGTATACTGTCATTTGACCATGCAGCTTACAAAAGCAATAGTGACAGTTTCCAATTATCTTTGTTAAGTGGGGACTGCACAGGTTTTGAAGCACCTCATGTGATTACAACCTCCAACTTCCTTCCAGTTTCCCCATTGACTCTGCTTGTGGAAACCGAGCAAGGAAGATTTCAAATCCCAATCATGTAATTTTGGGATATTGCAACAGTCAGAAATCCACTTACCAAGTTCCAATATTGTGGTCACATGACCACAGGGGTGTTGTGACAGCTGGAATTTCAAGGGAGTCATCAGTACCATATGTTTTGCACCAACCAATTTCAAATGATTGCTGAACAAGCAGCCATTGAATGAGGACCACCTGTACTTAAATATTTCTGTGTTGTCTCATATATAGAGACCTCCAAGACATTTTCAGCTCCAAAAGGTAGTCCAGACTGGGAAACCATCACCATGTAGGTCAGGATTAATTTTATTGCAAGAGCTGTAGTAACTGAATCTCGCAAGTCTGAATGTGCTTAGCTCTCTACCATATTCTGTTTGTTTGATACACTAAGGTTTCTCTGAAATGTTTTCTCAACTCATATTTCTTAATTAAGGTTCAAGAACCTCTTATTTAATATTACGTTGATGGCTGCTCTCCCTTCTGTACTTCAAGACCATTCATATGATCATTAGAAATGTAGATATTTCCCCATTCACAACACATTAGCTGTGGGAGAAGGACCCTGACTACTTCTGTCTCTTGTTAGCTGTCCAGGAATGGAGATATCATATATTGTAGCCCAGTTCTGTATGTGAGATAAGATTGAATGCATATCACTCCTCCAAGTGAAGTGATCCTGAATCCAATCAAGGTTACCATAACAAAGTATGCCTTATGGCCATTTTTCTCTCTGTTTTGAACTTAAGATAACAAAACCAAATACATAACACAACATCTAGATATTGAACTGGAAAGGATTTTGTATCTGTCTGTATATACATACAGTTAGATTTTGTTTTAAATTGTTAGTTCCTTGCCTCTAGTCTGCTTGATTTCAACTATATTATAATTGAAATCAAATTATAGCATAGCTACAAATATAAGGCTCTTTATAAGTAAGAAGAGTATTCAACTATTATATCCCTATATATTCTACATATAGTTTTTGTTTAATCATTAAGTTGTGTCTCAGTCTTTGTGACCTCATGGACCACAACACCCAAGGCCCCCCTATCATCCACTGTCTCACAGAATTTGCCCAAATTAATGTTCATTGTGCTGAACATCTCATCTAATCATCACATCCTCTGCTGTCCTTTTGACTTCTCCTTTTGCTTTCCTTCTTTCCCAAGTTCAGGATCTATTCCAACGAGTCCACTCTTCTCATTAGGTGGCCAAAATATTTGAGCTTCAGCTCCAATATCTGTCCTCCAAAGTAGTTTATTTCCTTTAGGAATGACTGATTTACTCTCCTTGTACTCCAAAGAGCTCTCAAGATCTTCTCCAGCACCACAAATGGAAAGCATCAATTCTTTGGTGCTCAGCCTTCTTTATGGTCCAACTCTCACAGTTTTACATTACTACTTTGAAAACCATAACTTTGACTATAAAGACTTTTGACAGCAAGGTGATGTCTCTGCTTTTTAATACACTGTGTAGGTTTGCCATAGGTTCTTTATTTCCTCTTCACTTTCTGCCATGAAAGTAATATTGTCTGCTTATCTGAGGTTGTTAATATTTTTCCTGGATATCTTAATTCCAGCTTGTGATTTATCCAGCCTGCAGTTTTTCATCATTTACTCTGCATATAATTTAAATGAGCAGGGTGAAATATACAGCCTTGTGGTACTCCTTTCCCTATTTTGAACCAATCATTTGTTCCATGTCCAGTTATAACTTTTGCTTATTGAACCTCCATAGAGGCTTCTCAGTTGGACTGATACTCCCAGCTCTTTTAAGAACTTGTCATAGTTTGTTGTGATCCACACAACCAGAGGCTTTAGCATAGTCAATGAAACAGAAGTAAATGTTTTTCTGGAACAAACGTGCTTTCTCATAATCCAGCAAACTTTGGCAATTTGTTCACTATTTCCTCTGCCTTTTCAAAAAATAATTTGTACTTCTTGTGGTTCTTGGTTCACATACCGCTGAAGCCTAGCTTGTAAGATTTTGAGTATAACCTTGCTATTGTGTGAAATGAGCACAATTATATGGTAGTTTTAAACTTTTTAGTATTTATTATATATTTATTACAAGTCCTCTGACTTAAGTAGCTTTCACAATTAAATTACAAAGGTTTTTTTTTCCTTTTTGCAATTCTATGTTAATTTTATTTCAGTATGCTGATATGTTATCTCTTCCTTTTGTTAGAATGATCGTTATGTCATTTGTTTTATACTGGCCTACAACTAAATTTTAAAAAAATGTTTATATTTTCTTTGTTTAAAGAAACATTCATATGAATGTTTTGAATATATGAATTATGTCTCCCTGCCTCAGTTCTATTCTCTCTTTTTTCCTTTCTGAGTATCAATATATTTCAGGTTCATTCTTTTCTGAGAAGTGTCAGATTCAATAACAGTGTTGGTGAAAAGATCTCCTTTGACAAAAATGGAGAATTCATTGGTGGATTTGATATTATCAACTGGGTCACATTCCCAAACCAATCCTTTGCGAGGGTCAAAGTTGGAATAATAGATCCCACAGCTCCAACAGACAAGTTCTTCAATATTTCTGTGGATTCCACCACTTGGCCAGTAGGCTTTAATCAGGTTAGCTTTTTGAATCTAGATTGGTCTGCCTTCATTTAAATATCCTTATTGATGAAGATCTTAAAGCATCATTTCTGACTAACCTACAGTAGATACAAATGTCATGGGGAAGGAAAAATATCAGTATTTTTTTTTACTTTTATAGCAATTGCTATTGAACATTGTACTCTTTATTTTGGCCCCCTGTTAAATATGGACAATGGTTTTCATAGTTTTGACATAAAAACTGCAAGCTAGTGTACTAGATTTCATCAATTAGCTGGCTTCAAAAATTCAGAAGTTGAGAAAACCAACTTTAACTACTCAGCACAGAAATTGTCTTTCGACAGTGGGGAGAGAAGGCCATACATTCCAATAATTGTAGATATTTAATTCATTATTATTTCAGACCAATTACATCAAAAATTATGTTATCACACTACTTTATTTTTAATCTATTGATTGCACATTAACATTATCTCTCCATAATTACATATAAAGATATCTTAGAGAAGAATGGAGACCTGAAAACAAGGAAAAGATTATCAGAAGATGGTATAGAGTTGGAATGGTGGGCATACTTACAAATACAGTCACGATACAGAAAAGAGAAAAAAGAACCAGGGATAAAATTAGAGCATTCACAGTTAGATAAAATCCTTTTAGGAACAGAAGATGAAATGATAAAAAAGATATATCAATATTTATTAGAACAAGATTTGTTAGAAGAACAGATAAAAGAAACAATGTTAATCTGAAATAAAATTTTTGGTTACAGTATTGACCTAGATAATTGGCAATCATTATGGGACAGAAAGAGGAGGTTAACACTAGCCACCTCCTACAAAGAAAATTTATACAAGATATTTTATAGATGGCACCTTCCCCCTACAAGGCTAGCAAAAATAGATAGAAAGACCTCACCAACATGCTGGAAATGTAGAAGGCTTCCAGGGACTTACTATCACATGTGGTAGGAATGTTCAAAGGCGCAAAATTTTTGGAATCAGATAAAAAATTGGCTGGAAGAAATACTATTACAAAAAATTGATTTAAAACCAGAAAACTTCTTATTAGGGATTATTAATGATAAACTCAGAAAAGCATTTTTTTTACTTACTATTGCATATTTTAACCGCAGCAAGATTGCATACACCCAAAAATGAAAAGAAAAGGAAACTCCCACTGAGGAAGAAATAATAAATAAAATTTTATCCTGCGCTGAAATGGAAAGGTTAACTCTAGAGATTAAAAATAAAACTGAAACAGAGTATTATGAAATTTGGAAAAATTTGTACGATCGGTTAGAGCAGTGGTTCTCAACCTTTCTAATGCCGCGACCCCATAATACAGTTCCCCATGTTGTGGTGACCCCCAACCACTTATACATCACTGGGTGCCAGGGGTGTGGCCAAAGAAAAGAGGGAAAAAAAGGCAGACAGCCTTGTTTGGCGACCCCCGTGAAATGGTCGTTCGACCCCAAATGGGGTCCCGACCCACAGGTTGAGAACCATTGGGTTAGAGATAAGGAGGATCGCTGAGACGATTATCGATTAACTAGTTGATATCATAAGGACTTCTTTTTTTTATTGAAAATTTTTAAAATTTTTACAAATAGAGAGAAAAAAAAAGACAAAAAAACAACCCTACCCAACCACTCCAACCCCCCAACCTTCCCAGAGCTGAATATAGGCTTAATTAAAATTTCTAAAAATCTTAAAAATAGATTAAAAAAGTATAAACCATAAATATATCTAAATACATTACATAAACTTATAAGATAATTAACAATAATATATATGTAAAAAAGCATAAATATTAAAAAGGAGAAATGCTTAAAAAGAAAAAGAATAAAAATAAAAGAAAAAAGAAAGAAGAAAAGATGTATATATATATAAAAAAGGAAGTGAAATAAGATAAAATAAAAATAAGAAATATAAGAAAAGAGAAAAGAAAAAAAAATACAATCTGTAAAATATTAAGATTTATATATAAGTTATTGAAAAACTAAGTAATATTTTTTTATATCCAACTTATGTTGTATAAAATCTATCCATTTTTCCCATACCGCAAAAAACTTCTCTTGCGATTGATCCTTTAAGAAAGCCGAAATCTTTGCCATTTCTGCCAAATAAGAAACTTTAAAAAACCATTCTTGCAAGGTAGGCAAGGATTCCTTCTTCCAATATTGCCCTACTAACAACCTTGCGGCTGTGATTAAGTTTAACATCAGTATAACCTCCTTAGCATCACAATCAGTAACGATACCCAACAAAAACAATTGTGGGGTAAATTTTACCCTCCTTCTAAAAATTCTTTGAATATTCCACCATATCTTAATCCAAAAAGCTTTTATATTTTTACACAACCACCAAATATGATAATAAGTAGCATCCAAACAACCACATCTCCAACATTTAGGCTGTAAGTCAGGATACATACGAGACATTTTTTGTGGATCAAGGTGCCATCTATAAAACATTTTGTAAAAATTCTCCCTTAAGTTCTGGGCTTGTGTAAATTTAACATTCCTCACCCAGATGGTTTCCCAGGTATCTAGTAGAACTGGTTCACCAAAATTTTGTGCCCATTTGATCATACATTCTTTAATTAGTTCTGGTTCTGAATCCAGTTCTACTAGCACCATCATAAGGACTTCTTATTAGTACCTATATTAGGACACAACTGAAAGATACGTAAATACAACATTGACAATTGAAAGATGGTTTACCAAAAAAATTACAGATGTTATACGCACAGTTTGTTATACTCTGTCCTGTTATAGAATGTATTTTAAGTTTCTGTTTTTCTTTCTATAACATAAGGTAATAGTAATAGCACTGTTGAAGCCAGGGAAGTTGAATCATGTCCATTTTTGTTTTTAAAATGTATATTTAATAAAATTTGTAAAAAAAACATTATCTCTATCTTTCTTTCTGTATCTTAAAATATTCTTCTTCATTCATTGATAGGCATTACCTCTATCTTTGTGTAATGATCCTTGTGAGACAGGATACAGCAAGGAAAAGTTAGAAGGGGAGTCATTTTGCTGCTATGATTGCCGCCTATGTCCAGAAGGGAAAATATCAAAGGAGAAGGGTAGGAAATTTTCAAATATAATGGGATGGCACAACACTATAATTCCCTATATCAATTCACATGCATTCTTTTTCAGACAAAGATGACTGCTCTCCATGTCCAAAAGACCAATATCCAAATCCTGACAAAAATATGTGCCTTCCAAAGCAGATCACCTTTTTGTCCTGTGAAGAACCCTTGGGAATCAGTCTGACTGTTCTTTCTCTTTGCTTTTCATTGATGACAATTTTGGTAATAACAATTTTTCTGAAACACAAAGACACTCCCATTGTCAAAGCCAACAATCGGAATCTCACTTATATACTCCTAGTTTCTCTTCTCCTTTCTTTCCTTTGTGTCTTTCTATTTGTTGGGAGACCCAATACAATTGTGTGTCTCCTTCGACAACCAGCTTTTGGCCTCATCTTTTCTCTGGCGGTTTCTTGTATATTGGCCAAAACCTTTGTTGTGGTTCTAGCATTCATGGCCACCAAACCTGGTTCCAAATTGAGGAAATGGGTGGGAGGAAGAATGGTTAGTTTCATTCTACTGTCCTGCTCCCTTGTTCAAATATGTGTTTGTGCTGTATGGATGATAGCCTTACCACCATATCCAGATTTTGATGTGCATTCAATACCTGAAGAACTTATCCTGGAGTGTCATGAAGACTCAGTCATGTTCTACTGTGTTTTGGGTTTTATGGGTTTTCTTGCGCTGGTTAGTTTCTCTGCTGCTTTTCTAGCTAGGAATTTACCTGACAGTTTCAATGAAGCCAAATTCATCACCTTCAGCATGTTGGTCTTCTGCAGTGTTTGGCTGTGCTTTATTCCAACCTATCTAAGCACAAAGGGAAAATATACATTGGCTGTGGAGATCTTCTCCATGATCTCCTCCAGTGCTGGCTTATTAGTGTGTATCTTTCTTCCCAAGTGTTTTATCATTGTGATGAGACCTGAACTGAACAATAAACATCAGCTCATGAAGAGAAAGTTTTAACAAATCTCTCTGTTTGCATGACATCATATATAATGTATTTTGTAGCTTCAATGTACTTGTACATTGAAGCTACAAAGTAATGTGCAGTTAGATTGGCCTTCTATGATGCCCTTTCCTGTAGGGCTTGGATAGTTTAAAACTCTTTTTCCTTCTGGAAGTCAATTTTAATTGGGGACCATAAAATGTATAAATAAATAAATAAATAAATAAATAAATAAATAAATAAATAAATGGACAAATTGATTTGTTAAGATATTTCAGTTATGTGATAGACAATTCTGACTAAATATATAGATTAAATGTGAATTATATATTTATCTTTATTGGTCATCTTAATTCATATCCAAACTAGAATGTGTAACAAGAAGTGGGCATTAAACATAAATGAGCCTTTCATTTAAACAGGGAAGACCTATGAATTGGGTTTTTTAAAAATATTTTATTGGTTTTTTACAATAACAATCTCCAGTGCGTGTTGTACAATGTGTTGTCTTGGTTTATATATTTGAACAAGAGACAATGGTAATTAAATAATAGTCAATAATAATAGATTTTGATAATTCCATAATTACTATATTAATTAATAATATATATCTTTGATCTTCCTTCTCCCAATTGTATTCTCCTTCTTCAAACTCTAAACAGATATTTCTTAATATTTTCAATGTATAAATGATTAAATATAAACGTTTTTCATGTTTGTTCAGATAATGATAACTTATCATCTGCTTATGTTATTCTTATAGAAATCATCTCATTCGTTCACCATGCATCCTATTTTTGAAGTTTTTGGTTAAGCTTAATTTCCCCTTTATATTCAATCCATTCTTATCAATCATGATTTTCTCAATGTTCGTCATCTAAATATCCATTTTTTCCATTTAAGTATACCATCCCAATATTTTCATATTTCATACCTTATAAAAGTCTATATTCCTTATCTAACTTATAGCATCTGTGTATCATCTTATATTTCACTTATATTTATAAAAATTACATCTTCCCAATATTTTTACATTTCATATATTGTAAAATATACTATAGTACTTAAATCTCTTATCCCTCTTGTTGAAGAGCCCCTTTATGTTCAAAATTGCACATCATGTGAAATGATCATCTACAAAACATGGGTAAAAGATCTTCCAGATGGCCATATGTCTTTTCCTCATTAGCAAAGATCAATGAAATCTTTGGCACAAAAACAATTTTGGAAAATCCAAATAAATTCCATGAAAAGTCCAATTCATACCAGTATCTAATACACATAATGGTCTCCTAGGAAATTCAATCATGTAAAATTTGACTGTAGTACAGCATGTTCCTGGGTCATAAGTCTGTTTGAGTAAGTTGACTAAGTTGCAAACTATTGCCATGCTCACCAATGTCAGATACTAACCTCCAAAAAAATTGCACAGATAGATGAAAAATAGCCCAAGAAAGTGGCAGAAAATGATACAGTTGATGGTCACAGATGGGCACTTCAGACTAAACAAATATTATCATTTCATGGCAATGCTCAAGGAACAATCAGAATAGACCAGCATCCCAGAGCATATAAAAAGACTGGTGACCACCATCAAGACATGCCAGAAAAAGAAAAAAACAAATTACAAACAAAACTACTCAAACTAAACCCAGAATAAAATAGGTACCAAAGTCCAAATGGATGGTCAACATGTCCAGCAGAACACAACATTTTATGGAAAAGCTTGATTTTCTTTTAACTCCTAACTTCATTTTTGCTGCCTAAAATAATACCCTCCTATTATACCTACATGGAAAAAGAAGTAGTATCTCCAGTTACGGGGCCCTTGGTGTTCTTTGTGAGCTCTTTTGAGGATTGCTCTGTTTTCTGCTTTCAATTTCTTTTCTCTTTTTCCTCTGGTCTGTGGTGTAATAGTTTGTCTGATGCTTTCTTAGTCCCTGCTGAAGGTCCTGTGGTTTTAAAGTCTACTTCTAAGCCTGCAAATAATTCTATTTGATTAGCATCATCTCTGTTTAGTTTAGTTAAAAGAAAATAGAAAAGCAGAGTTTAAAAGGCTGCTGCTACTGCAACACCAAACTTGCAGAAAAGAAAAAGGGGAAAGAAAAGAAAAGAAAAAAAAGAAAGTGGGTGGGACAGGGCTGATCCTAGAAGAAAATTTATCCTCCCACAAATGCTCAAACAAAACCCTGGTTTGTTGTTGTTGTTAATTGTGAAGTTGTGTCTGACCCATCGCAACCCCATGGACAACGTTACTCCAGGTCTTCCTGTCTTCTACCATCTTCTGGAGTCCATTTAAGTTCCCACCCACTGCTTCAGTGACTCCATCCAGCCATCTCATTCTCTGTCATCCCCTTTTTCTATTGCCCTCAATCTTTTCCAGCATTAGGCCCTTCTCCAGTGAGTCCTTCCTTTTCATTAGGTGGCCAAAGTATTTTGAGTTTCAACTTCAGGATCTGGCCTTCTAAACAGCAGTTGGAGTTGATCTCTTCTAGGACTGACCGGTTTGATCACCTTGCAGTCCAAGGGTCTCGCAGGAGTCTTCTCCAGCTCCATAGTTCAAAGTCCTCAATTCTTTGGCGCTCAGCCTTCCTTATGGTCCAACTTTCACAGCCATACATTGCAACTGGGAAAATCATGGCCTTGACTAAATGCACTTTTGTTGGCAGAGTGATGTCTCTGCTTTTTAGTATGCTGCCTAGATTTGCCATAGCTTTCCTCTCCAGGAGCAAGCATCTTTTAATTTCTTGGCTGCAGTCCCCTTCTGAGGTAATCTGGGAGCCCAGGAAAGTAAAATCTGTCACTACCTCCATTTCTTCCCCATCGATTTGCCAGGAACTGAGAGGGATGGATGCCATGATTTTGGTTTTCTTAATGTTGAGTTTCAAGCCAACTTTTGCACTCTCCTTCTTCACCCACATCAAGAGGCTCTTTAGTTCCTCTTCACTTTCTGCCCTTAGAGTGGTATCATTTGTATATCTTAAGTTGTTGATATTTCTCCCGGTTATCTTAATTCCAGCTTTTGATTCATCTAGCTCTGCCTTTCTCATGATGTGCTCTGTATATAAGTTAAATAGGCAGAGTACAGCCTTGCTAGATTCCTTTCACAATTTTGAACGAATCAGTGGTTCCGTGTCCAGTTCTTTCAGAGCTTCTTGACCCGCATATAGGTTTCTCAAGAGACAAATAAGATGGTCTGGTACTCCCATCTATTTAAGAACTTGCCACAATTTGTTGTGATCCACACAATCAAAGGCTTTAGCATAGTCAAGGAAGCAGAAGTAGATGTTTTTCTGGAACTCATTAGCTTTCTCCATGATCCAGAATAGGTTGGCAATTTGATCTCTAGTTTCTCTGCGTCTTCGAAATCCTGCCTGTACTTCTGGAAGTTCTTGATCCACATACTGCTTGAGTCTAGTTTGTAGGATTTTAAGCATAAGTTTACTTGCATGTGAAATGAGTGCAACGGTGCAATAGTTTGAACATTTTTTGGCATTGCTTTTCTTTGTAATTGGAATGTAAACTGACCTTTTTCCAATCCTGTGGCCACTGTTGAGCTTTCCAGATTTGCTGGCAAATTGAGTGTAGCACTTTTATTGCATCGTCTTTTGAGATTTTGAATAGCTCATCTGGAATACTGTCACCTTCACTAGCTTTGTTGTTGCTCAGCTTTCCTAAGGCCCATTTCACTTCACATTCTAGGATGTCTGGCTCAAGGTCAGTGACCACCCCATCGTGGTTATCAGGGATGCTAAGCTCATTCTTGTATAGTTCTTTTGTGTAATTTTACCACCTCTTCTTAATCTGTTCTGCCTCTGTTAGGTTCCTGCCATTTTGGTCTTTTATCATGCCCATCTTTGCATGAAACATTCCCTTCATATCTCCAATTTTCTTGAAGAGATCTCTTATTCTACTGTTCTCTTCTATTTCTTTGCACTGTTCATTTAAGAGGGCATTCTTTTATCTTCTAGCTATTCTCTGGAATTCTGTATTCAATTGGGTGTATCTTTCTCTTTCTCCCTTGCTTTTCACTTCCCTTCTTTCCTTAGCTATTTGCAAAGCTTCCTCAGACAGCCATTTTGCTTTCTTGCATTTCTTTTTCTTTGGGACAGTTTTAGTTGCTACCTTTTGTATAATGTTGCGAACCTCTGTCCATATTTCTTCAGGCACTCTGTCTATCAGATCTAATTCCTTAAATTCCTTGAAGAGGGATTTAAATTATTTAAAAGAAGCAGACCAAATAAAAGAGGAGGCGGAGTTGCTCTCTATATAAGAAATAACTACATCTCTACAGAAATAGAGCACAACAATGATGAAAACTGTCTTGAATGCATTTGGGTCAATATAAAAGGGGGAAAAATGACATTGCCATAGGTGTATAGGCCACCCAACCAAACAGAGGAAATAGATGAACTTTTTTTTGCCAGTCAGCTAACTAAGGTATGTAGGAAGCACATCACAATAATAATGGAGGGCTTTAATTACCCTGATGAGAATGAGAATGGATGAGAATCCTCAAAGGGAAAACAACTCAAGAAGCTTGGGAAATTTTGAGAAGTGAGATAATAAAAGCCCAGTCTAAAATAATACCAACAAAGAAGAAAAGCAACAGCTCTCAAAAGAAGCCAGATTGGCTGCATAAAAAGTCCTCTGATAAATTGAAAGATAAAAAGGACAAGTATAAAAAGTGGAAAGAGGGGCACACAACTAGAACAGAATATCAGCAAATAGCCCGAGCCTGAAAAGATGAAGTGAGGAAAGCTAAGGCTCAAAATGAACTAAGGCTTGTGACCAAAGTCAAAAATAACAAAAAAAGCTTCTTTCAACATATAAAAAAACAAGAAAAGAGTGAAGGAAATGATTGGTCCATTAGCGGGGGAAAGTGGCAAGAAGGTGAGAAGCAACAGGGAGAAAGCAGAACTATTTAACTCCTTTTTTACATCTGTCTTTACACAAAGGGAAAAAAACAGTCCAACTTATCAAAAACAGTACCATAAAAAATAGATTAGGAACACAAGTTAAGATAGGCAAGAAAATGGTAAGTGAGCACCTATCCAGCCTAGACGAGTTCAAATCACCAGGACCAGATGTATTACACCCCAAGGTTCTTAAGGAACTGACAGATGTGATCTCAGAACCACTGAATTATATTTTCCAAAGATCCTGGAGCACTGGAAAAGAGGACTGGAAAAGAGCTGATGTAGTTCCCATCTTCAAAAAAGGGAAAAAATGGATCCAGGAAATTAAAGACCTATAGCCTGACCTCAATACCTGGGAAGATTCTGGAAAAGATAATCAAACAACAAATCAGCGAACACCTAGAAGCAAACAAAGTCATTACTAATAGTCAACATGGGTTTGTCAAAAACTGAACATGCCAGACAAATCTTATTGCATTCTTTGACCAAGTCACAAAATTAGTGGACCAGAGGAATGCTGTGGATATAATTTCTTTGAACTTCAGTAAGGCATTTGATAAAATAGATCACAAGCTACTACTTGACAAGATAGAAAAATGTGGGTTAGAGAGAATCACCACCAGATGGATTTGTAGCTGGATGACCGGCCGTAATCAGTGTGTGGTCCTCAATGGAACTGCATCTACATGGAGGGAAGTGTGTAGTGGGGTGCCCCAAGGCTCTGTTGTAAGCCCAGTGCTCTTCAACATCTTCATCAATGATTTGGACAAGGGGATAGATGGGGAACTCATCAAATTTGCAGACAACACCAAGCTGGCAGGAATAGCCAACACTCTACAAGATTGGCTTAAGATACAGGAGGATCTGAACAAATTGGAACACTGGGTGCTATCTAACAAAATGAAATTCAACAGTGAAAAAAAGTAAAGTTCTACATTTAGAAAAGTTTTACATAAGAAAAACCAAATGTACAGATATAGTATAGGTGGTACCTTGCTCAAAAGTAGTAACTGTGAGAGGGACCTCGGAGTCCTAGTGGACAATCATTTAAATATGAGTCAGCAGTGTGCTGCAGCTGCCAAAAAAGCCAATACAGTGCTAGGCTGCATTAACAGAGGGATAGAATCAAGATCACATGAAGTATTAATACCACTTTACAATGCCTTGGTAAGGCCACACTTGGAATACTGCATCCAGTTTTGGTCACCATGATGTAAAAAAGAAGTTGATATTCTAGAAAGAGTATAGAGAAGAGCAACAAAGATGATTAGAGATTTGGAGGCTAAAATATATAAGAAATGGTTGCTGGAATTGGGTATGTCTAGTTTAATGAAGAGAAGGATGAGGGGGGACATGATAGCAGCGTTCCAATATCTCAGGGGCTGCCACAAAGAAGAGGGAGTCAAGCTCTTTTCCAAGGTGCCCTAAGGCAGGACAAGAAGCAACAGGTGGGTTGAGGAGAAGGAGAGGGAGTGAGTAAGGAAGAGGAAGAAGAGGGAAAGAGGCAAGTTGGTTAGAGGGTGGATGCGATTTGGGGGGAAATGGGTGAGCAATACCGAAAGTGCTGTGTATCAATTTGTTTTATTTTTTATCTGAAGTATTTTTAAGAATGTTATGTATTGTAAAATTGAAAAGAAAAACTTTTTACAAAAGAAGCAATGGGTGGAAACTAATCAAGGAGAGAAGCAACCTAGAACTAAGGAGAAACTTCCTGATAGCTAGAACGATTAAACAGTGGAACAACCTGCCTCCAGAAGTGGTGAATGCTCCAACACTGGAAGTTTTCAAGAAGAGACTGGACAGCCATTTGTCTGAAATGGTATAGGGTTTCCTGCCTGAGCAGAGGGTTGGACTAGATGACCTCCAAGGTCACTTCCAACTTTATTATTATTATCATTATTATTATTATGATCAATGCATAGTCAGCCAGATGTTCAGAGTGGATTTGGCATTTTGTCTACTTATCGAGTCCTTCCAAGGACCAGGGATAGACAGATATGGATGTTTGATGGTATTACAGATATCATCGCAGGATGGAAGAAATTCCTAGTAAGGCCGCCTTTTGCAATTGACTAATGGCAAATTTATCTATGCCAATGGTGTTCAAGTGGTGCTCCAGTTTTTTGGGGATTGCACCCAAGGCGCCTATTACTATTGGTACTACCCTTGCTTGCTTTTGCCACAGTCTTTCTATTTCTATTTATAGGTGTTTGTATTTTGTTATCTTTTCCAGTTACTTCTTGTCTATTCTGCTGTCTCCAGGCACTGCTACATCCACTATCCAGACTTTTTTGTCTTTCTTATCGATAATTGTTAAGTCCAGGGTGTTAGGTTGCAGGTGCTTGTCTGTTTGAATCCTGAAGTCAGAGAGCAGTTTAATTTTATCATTTTCTATGACTTTTTCTATTTTATCATCCCACCAGTTTTGGCTTACAGGCAAATGATATTTTGTGCTTATCTTCCAATGCACCATTGTTGCTACTTTGTCATGGCGCTGCTTGTAGTCAGTCTGTGCAGATTTTCTTGCAACAGCTTACCAGTGTTTCTTCATATTATTATTATTATTATTATTATCGATCATCGCACAGTCAGCCAGATGTTCAGACTGGATTTGGCATTTTGTCTACCTATCGAGTCCTTACCCAGGACCTGGGATAGGCAGATGTGGATGTTTGATGGTATTACAGATATCGTCGCAGGATGGAAGCAGTTCCTAGTAAGGCCGCCTTTTGCAATTGACTAATAGCGAATTTGTCAATGCCAATGGTGTTCAAGTGGTGCTCCAGTTGTTTTGGGATTGCACCCAAGGAGCCTATTACTATTGGTACTACCCTTGCTTGCTTTTGCCACAGTCTTTCTATTTCTATTTGTAGGTCTTTGTATTTTGTTATCTTCTCCAGTTCTTTCTCTTCTATTCTGCTATCTCCAGGCACTGCCACGTCCACTATCCAGACTTTTTTGGTCTTTCTTATCGACAATTGTTAAGTCTGGGGTGTTATGTTGCAGGTGCTTGTCTGTTTGAATTCTGAAGTCCCAGAGCAGTTTAATTTTATCATTTTCTATGACTTTCTCTATTTTATGATCCCACCAGTTTTTGCTTACAGGCAAATGATATTTTTTGCAGATCTTCCAATGCACCATTGTTGCTACTTTGTCATGCCGCTGCTTGTAATCAGTTTGTGCAATCTTCTTGCAACAGCTTACCAAGTGGTCCACTGTTTCTTCAGCTTCTTTGCATAGGCGGCACTTACTGTCTGTTGCTGTCTTCTCAATTTTGACTTTGTATGCATTTGTCCTTAAGGCTTGGTCTTGTGCAGCCAGAATTAGTCCCTCGGTCTCTTTCTTCAATTTTCCTGCTCTTAGCCATTGCCAGGTTTTATTATTATCTGCTTTCCCAGCTATTTTTTTAATGTATCGGCCATGTAGTGCTTTGTCTTCCCATGCCTCTATTCTGTTCTTCATTTGGTCTTTCTTGTAGGCCAGTTTGGTCTCTCCAGTAGTTAGTAAGCCTTCCTGATATACTAATTTCAGTGCATCTTCATCATTGTTCTTCAGATATTCTTCCAAAGCCATTTTTTCTTCTTCAACCATCTGATGTACTTGTAGCATTCCACGCCCACCTATTTGCCTTGGTAGATAAAGTCTATCAATGTCACTGCGTGGATGAAGGGCATGATTCATTGTCATTATTTTTCTGGTCTGCCTATCCATTGCTTTTAGTTCTGCTTGAGTCCAGTCCACTATTCCAGCTGTGTACCTAATGACTGGGATTGCCCAGGTGTTGATTGCCTTTATGGTATTTCCTCCATTGAGTTTGGATTTTAAGATCTTCTTCACTCTCTTGATGTATTCACCTCTAATCTTTTTCTTGACTTCAGTGTGCTTGATGTTGTCAGCTTGAAGGATACCCAAGTATTTGTAGTACTCTTCCTCATCCAGACTCTTAATGTTATTTTCGTGGGGCATCTTGATTCCTTCAGTTTTCATTATTTTTCCTTGTTTGATAGTAAGTGTGGCACATTTGTCCAAGCCAAACTCCATTACAATATCTTGGCTATATATACGGACAGTGTTGAGCAGCGATTCTATTTCAGATGATGTTTTTCCATACAGCTTCAGATCATCCATGTAAAGGAGGTGGGATAGTCTGGCAGATGTTTTTGATGTTTGATAGCCATGTCCTGAGTTATTCAGTATTGTTGACAGAGGAAACAGTGCAATAACAAATAGTAATGGTGATAATGAATCTCCTTGAAATATTCCTCTCTTGATATTAACCTCTCCCAGCCTCTCACCATTGATCTGCAACTGTGTCTTCCATTGTGCCATCGATCTTTGCACAAATTTTCTGATGTTTCTACTGACTCCTGTTATTTCTAGGCACTTTATTATCCAATCATGTGGCAGAGAGTCAAATGCCTTTTTGTAGTCAATCCATGCCACATTCAGGTTGGTCTTCCTTCTCTTGCAGTTTTCCAAGATCATTTTGTCTATTAGGAGTTGATCTTTTGTTCCTCTGCTATTGGGGCGGTTTCCTTTCTGCTCAGGTGGAAAGAGATTGTTTTCAACTAGATGCTGTTGTACTGCATCAGCTACTACACCAGTTAGTAATTTGAAAGTTGTTGGTAAGCAGGTAATTGGCCTGTAGTTACCTGGTGTTGCCCCTTTTGCTGGATTTTTCATTATTAGGTAGGTTTTCCCAGTTGTTAGCCACTTTTCAATTTCTCCTCCTTGTAGTATATTGTTGAACTGTTTGGCAATGAGTGGGTGTATAACAGTTAGATGTTTCAACCAAAACCCATGCAGTTCATCTTCACCTGGTGCTGACCAATTTTTGATTTTCTTTGCTCTTTTTTCTACCATTTTTGTTGTTATTACTAGTTCTTTCATTTCAACTTCTGTTTTATTTGCATCCACCTCTTTTAACCAAGCCGCATCCTTGTTGTATTTCTTTGGGTTATCCCATATCTGCTTCCAGAACTGCACTGTTTCTTCCTTGTCAGGTACTGACTGATTCCTTGCAGTTTCTCCATTGATGGATTGGTAGAAACGTTTCTGATTGGATTGAAATTGGAGGTTCTGCCTATAGTTTGCAATTCGAGCTTCATATCTACTGATTTTCCTGGCTATAGCTGTTATTTGTTGCTTTATTATTTCCAGTGCTTCCTTGATCTTCCTTGTTTCTAAGTGGTATTTCTTGATTAGGTATTCTTTGGTCTTCTTGTTCTTCAGCTTCTTTTCTTTCATCTGTTCTAGCTTGCTTGCATGTGATCTTAACTTGCTGATCTTATTTTCTAGTCTAACCTTCCATTTTTCTGGTGCACTGTTTGTTTGTTTTTCTTTTTTGTTGATTTTGCATCCCAGGTATTCTGTTATAACTGCAGCTGTGCTGTACATTAGTTGGTTTGTTTCTTGCATGAATTGGTGCTTATACTTGATATTGCAATATTTGCATCTTTTAATGCTTGTGCTAGCTGTTTCTTTGGAACAAGCTTCAATGCAGGTAGCCTTATTCTGTTGTTTTTGTGCTGTTCTAGATGCTCAGTTATTCTTTGTTTCAATTCTTTTATTTCTTTAGTTAGAGGGTTTTGTTCTTCCTGAGGAAGAGGTGCCTGGTTTCCAAATGAGAACAGTTGTATATCTCTGCTGGATTCCTTCACTGCCAACTCCCCCTGGTTTGCCTCTACATTCTGAATTACTTCTGGTAAGGCTTTGATTTCTTTGCCCTGGGTAAACCTTTGCAGTTCGTCCAATTCTGTTTCTGTGAATATTTTATTTCGTGTTATAAATCGGCGTTGATCTGCTAGTCTCTGTTCTGTTATTTCTGATTCTGGATGTTGTTCTTTCCAGAACTGGTGCATTCGTTTTAGATATCCTCTTCTTGTTGGACTTGATCTGTAGTAACAGATCATTATTTCTTTGTTTTCCATCACTGTGTATCTGCGACGGGTAAACACCTTTTCTTCCAGTAGTTCTGCAGCTGCTGGCCCTGGTTGCTCAGCCAACAGTCCTGAGTCCTGTAACCCATTTTTCACCAGATATCCAGGAACTCCAATATCTAGTGCGGACCTTGTTAACCCGGGCGACGTCCGAGCCGGTATGGCATTCTGAAATTTACGTCTCACCATATTTTTTATGGGAGAGACACTCTTTGTCTGACTCCTCTGATGAGACCTGTCCAGTATGGTTGAACCTCTAGCATAGCTCTCATCTTCCTCAGAGTACACAAGCCCCACAACCACGTCAAGGTAGTGCCTCACTGGGGGTTATTATTATTATTATTATTATTATTATTATTATTATTATTATTATTAAATCTATCAGTCACCTTTACTGTATAGTCATCAGGGATATGATTTAGTTCATACCTGAGTGGCCTAGTATTTTTCCCTACTTTATTCAATTTAAGCCTAAATTTTGCAATGAGAAGCTCATGATCTGAGCCATAGTCAGCTCCTGGCCTTGTTTTTACTGATTGTGTAGAGCAGTGATGGCAAACCTTTTAGAGACCGAGTGCCCAAACTGTAACCCAAAACCCACTTATGCATTGTCGGGTGCCAGGTGGGTGTGGCCCATTGGGTGGATGTGGACCATTGGGTAGGCATGGCTGCAGTGGTAACAGCAGACTGGGTGGGACTAAAAAGTTTAATCAGTCAATTCCAACTTTGCAAGATCTTTTTTTTTTCCCACCAGAAGTTGAAATTGACTGATTGATTGAACCTTTTTTTTTGTACACAGCAGTGGAGGCCTAAAGTCAAAAGGTTTTATAAAACTCAGCTGAAGGCCTAGGACTGGGGTGAAAGTACACGTGCCCACAGAGAGGGCTCTGAGTGCCGCCTCTGGCACCCGTGCCATAGGTTCGCCACCACTGGTATAAAGTTTCTTCATCTTTGGCTGCAGAGCATCTAGTCAATCTTATTTCTGTTTTGACCGTCTGGTGATGTCCATGTGTTGGGTTGTTGGAAAATAGTGTTTGCTATGAGCAACGTATTCTCTTGACAAAATTCTATCAGCCTGTGCCCTGCTTCATTTTGTACTCCAAGGCCAAACTTGCCTGTTATTCTGTTTATCTTTTGGCTTCCTACTTTAGCATTCCAATCCCCCATGATGATAAGGACATCATTTTTTGGTGTTGAAAAACCATAGCTTTGACTATACAGACTTTTTACAGCAAGATGATGTCTTTGCTTTTTAATATTATGTGTAAGTTTGCCATAGCTTTCCTCCCAAGGAATAAGCTTCTCTTAATTTCATAGCTGAAGCCTCTATCTGCAGTAATTCTATAGCCCAAGAAAATAAACCTGTCACTGCTTCCATTTCTTCTCCTTCTGTTTGCCAGGAGTGATGGGAACAGATGCCATGATCTTAGTTTTTTCATGTTGAGTTTCAAGCTAATGTTTGCACTCTCCCGTTTTACCTTCATCAAGAGGTTCTTTATTTCCTCTTCACTTTCTGCCATTAAAGTAATATTGTCTGCTTATCTGAGGTTGTTAATATTTTTCCTGGATATCTTAATATCAGCTTGTGATTTATCCAGCCTGGAGTTTTTCATCATTTACTCTGCATATAATTTAAATGATCAGGGTGAAATATACAGTCTTGTGGTACTCCTTTCCTTATTTTGAACCAATCATTTGTTCCATGTCCAGTTATACCTGTTGCTTATTGAACCTGCATAGAGGTTTCTCAGTTGATCTTTTAAGAACCTGTCACAGTTTGTTGTAATGCACACAACCAAAGGCTTTAGCATAGTCAATGAAACAGAAGTAAATGTTTTTCTGGAACAAACGTGCTTTCTCATAATCCTGCAAACTTTGGCAATTTGTTCACTATTTCCTCTGCCTTTTCAAAATGTAGACTTTAAACCTGAACTTTTCCTACTAGGTATAACTCCAGAAAAGATTAACAAACAAAGCCTATATTTGATCCTACACGTCACAACAGCTGCAAGAATAATGTTTGTGCAATATTGGAAAAATGAAGGAACACCACCAGAGGAAGAAATAGTTTAAAAAAAAAATTGGAATGTGCAGAGATGGACAGATTGACCTTGAGATTGAAAGAAAAAGAAGAAACAGAATATTAGCAAACTTGGGATTTATTCTATCAATGGCTAGAGGAAAAAATGAAGGATTAGGAATTAAATATGTATTAGCGCTTTCAAACTCAGACAGCACATTGGTTGAAAAATTATTATATGTATGTAAGAAAAAAAATCAATAAAACCTTATTAAAAAAAAGAAAAGAAAAAACGTCTTGGATGAGAAACAAAATGTCTTCAAGGAAAAACAAATTGCATATTGAAAAAGCACCTTTTGGTGTCCTAGCAGCTGACTATTCATTATTAGCAAACAGAGCAACCTAGTCAGACCTCCAATGTCCCTTCCAACTATTATTATTATTATTCCTTATAATATGAGATTTAAAAACCCGGTCAACTTTTTTATTAAAGATTAAATAGGCATGCCATCCAAAAAGTAAATCCCAACCCTCCAAGTGGAGTATTTCTACATTTGTTAAATTAACCCAGTCACTAATTAACGTTAAGGCCACAGCATCATAATACAATTTCAAATTCGGTACCTTGAGTCCACCTCTCTCACGAATATCTTGCATAATTTTAAGCTTTACTCTTGGTTTTTTCCCTGCCCAGATAAATTTATTGATACCTTTCTGCCATTCATTTAAGTTAACCTCATTCTTTAAGATAGGTATTGTTATGTCCCGAGCCTTGCAAACGGGCTCGGGGCGTTTGCAGGCAGTCCCGGGCAGGTGCAAGCTGCCCGGGACCAGACAGGTTGTCGCCAGCGCCTGTGTGCATGTGCGGGTGCTGGCGCGGGAAAAGTAACACATTGACCCGGGAAATGCCTATATAAGAGGCTGGGAGCTTTTGGGCGTTGCTGAAGCCTTCATCTGTACCTGAACACAGAATAAAAGAAAACATGAGAACTACAACTGCTTCTCGTGTCTTGCCTTTCGCGAAGGACTCAACACTGGCGACGAGGATGGGATGCCTTTCACCGACGGAAAAGAAAAAGGTGTAAGCTTACCCAAGTGAGTCCTGAGCGGCGGAACGGCGTTGACTCGGCAGCTACCCGCCAATCCAGTGCACATTCGGGGGTAGGCTGGCTGATAGACCCGTCTCCTGAAGATGGCAAAAATTGGAAGGCTTTCGGAGTTCGACGTCTCACATCCAGAGAGGTGGGAGTCCTACAAAGCCAGGGTGGAAAACTACCTCAAGGTGAACCAAGTGAGGGAAGATAGCTTGAAGGCTGCCACCCTGCTGTGTGTCTGCGGTCAAGACGCCTTCGAAATCGCGGAGAACCTCGCAGCACCTGTCTCATTAGAATCTGTCAGCTACGCACATCTAAAGAAGCTACTGAAGGAGCACTTCCAGCCTAAGATGTCCGTCATCGCATGGCGCCACACCTTCGAGCAGAGGGATCAACGATCCGGAGAATCGGCCAAAGAATACATCACCGCATTAAGAAAGGCCGCCAAGCACTGCGAATTCAAGGACCTCGAAGAACGACTGAGGGACCGATTCGTGTGCGGGCTAAGGCATCGAGAGTTACAACAGAGGCTTTTCGCCAAAGAGGACTTGTCCTTCCAAGATGCCTTGAGAGAAGTCACCGCAGAAGAAGCAGCAGGCGGCGCCATCAAGAACATGCGGCTGATCAGGAACAGTCCAGATGTTGCATCCATGCACCAAGAAGAAGTCCAAGGGAACTCCGAGGAGGATCCGGACGAGGAAGTCGACCATCTCCACCCCATGAAGGAAGGGAACCAGAAAGGAAGCTCTTCAGCTCCCCTCAAGTGCATCGGCTGTGGAGGTCGCCACAGGAGAACCGACTGCAAGTTCCGCTCCGCTATCTGCCGGGCGTGCGGAAAACAAGGACATATTGCAGCTGTGTGTCTGGGCCGACGAAAGGTACAACCTCAGGAAGAATTGCGCCTGAAAGGTACCAGGGTCCCCAGCCAGAATAGGGTGGGGTTTTGCGCTTCGCGAAGGAGCATCTTTAGGACAGGCACACACAAGCCCATTAAGAAAAAGCTGTCACTCAAGGTGAAGCTACAAGGGGTTCCATTAACTATGGAACTAGACACGGGGTCTGCACTTTCAATCATCTCCTTACATACATTTAGGAAGATTTGTTCCGGCAGTGGAACTCAGGCCAAGTTAAGGCCTTCTGACATTGTGCTAACAGACTTTCAGAATTCGAGAGTGTGTGTTAAGGGGGAGGCCACCCTTAACGTTCAGTACAAGAATTTTGAAGGTCCACTAGACCTATTAGTAGTAGGGGGTGAACGAACGAGTCTCATAGGACTCGATTGGTTTGAGGCTTTGGGGATACATGTCACGGGGCTTAACAGCTTACAAACACTTGACCTGCAGGAAGTCTGCAAAGAATTCGCAGATGTCTTCAGCCCCCAGCTGGGCACATTCAAAGGACCCCCCGTGTCCTTAAAACTAGACCCCACTGTCACTCCTATTAGAATTAAAGCAAGAAGGGTCCCTTTTGCTTTAAAGAGTAAAATTGACACTGAGTTGGACAAACTGATCCAACAAGGAATGCTAGAACCTGTTGACTCCAGTCCTTGGGAGACCCCCATTGTCACGCCTCTAAAGGCAAATGGGGACATTCGCATTTGTGCCGATTACAAATGCACTCTGAATAAGGCATTACAGCAACATGCCTATCCTGTTCCTGTGGTCAGTCATATCCTGGCCTCTCTCAAGGGGGGGCGCGTTTTTGCAAAGCTTGACCTAGCTCAAGCATATCAACAGCTGCCTGTTGATGATGCTGCTGCTATAGCTCAGACTATTGTGACCCACAGAGGAGCCTTTAAGGTAAAAAGGCTACAGTTTGGAGTGAATGTCGCTCCTGGGATTTTCCAAAGCGTAATGGAAAACACACTACGGGGTATACCGGGGGTTTGCCCCTACTTTGATGATATCTTAATTGCAGGAGACTCCACACACATTCTAGCTGAAAGGCTAAGGGCTGTTTTATTAAGATTCAGGAAGACAGGCCTCAAGCTTAAGAAGGACAAATGCAAAATAGGGGTGCCTTCTACTGAATTTTTGGGATTCAAAATTGATGCTGCTGGGATTCACCCTGCTGAATCCAAACTAACTGCCATTTTAGAAGCACCTAGGCCAAAGTCTAAGGCCGAACTTCAGGCCTTCCTGGGCCTCCTGAATTTTTACAATTCTTTTCTTCCACATAAAGCTAGTGTAGCTGAGCCTCTTCACAGGCTATTAGACAAACAAGCAGTGTGGCAGTGGTCACAAACACATGAGAATAGTTTCAATGAGGTCAAGGCCTTGCTCACCTCTAACAGTGTACTTGCACACTTCAATGAGTCCCTTCCTGTGTGCATCGCTTGTGATGCTTCCCCTTACGGGGTCGGAGCTGTCCTGAGCCACCTCAGGTCTGATGGAACTCAGGTTCCTGTTGCATATTACTCCAGAACATTGTCTTCTGCTGAGCGCAACTATGCTCAGATAGACAGGGAGGCTTTAGCTGTTGTTGCTGGAATTAAAAAAATCCATGATTTTTTATATGGCAGGCATTTCACGGTCTTCACTGACCATAAGCCTGTGCTGGGACTGTTTACCACATGTAAGCAAACTCCCCAAATCATTTCACCTAGAATGCTCAGGTGGTCTATTTTTTTGTCTGCATATAATTTTTCCTTACTTCATAAGCCTGGGAAAGAGATGGGCCATGCTGATGGCCTCAGTAGATTACCCCTGCCAGTAATAGAAGCTGACCCTGCGCCAGCTGTTAACATTCTATCCATCCAAGCCTTGCCAGAGTCCCCTCTGAACGCCAAGGATGTAGCCGCTGAATCGGGCACAGATCACACACTTTCACGTGTCCTTTCTTGGGTTTTGTCTGGTTGGCCTGAGCACTGTCCTAGTCCTGAGTTTCAGAGTTTCTGGTCTAAAAGGAACGAGTTGTCCACCTCTCAGGGTTGTCTGCTTTGGGGAAACAGAGTTGTCATTCCCACCTCAATGAGGACTAGGATCTTAGAGTCCCTCCACGAGGGTCATCCTGTATTGTTTGAATGAAGGCCCTTGCGCGCAGCCATTTGTGGTGGCCTGGTCTAGACAAGGACATTGAGGCTAAGGTGCATGCATGCCACCTGTGCCAACGCTCTCGCCCAGAGATGCCCCAAGCTCCTGTGCATAGATGGGAGGAAACACAGTCCCCATGGTCTAGGGTGCACATTGACTACACTGGGCCCTTTCAGGGCCAATTCTTCTTGGTCCTCGTTGACAGCCATTCAAAATGGCTTGAGGTTGTACCTGTCTCATCCACCACCACTGCAAAGACTATTCAGGTACTGAGGGGGATTTTTGCTGCACACGGGCTCCTAGATGTCACTGTGTCTGACAATGGCCCTCAATTTACTTCCTCCAAATTCCAAGCTTTCTTGCAGGCCAACATGATTCATCATGCCACTTCTGCACCCTTCCACCCGTCCACCAATGGTATGGCTGAACGCATGGTTCGCATCACCAAGGACGCCTTGAAGAAACTCACCTATGGGGACTGGCATCACAGGTTGGCTGACTTTCTCCTTTCTTATCGCACCACACCATCCACTTCTACAGGGAGAAGCCCAGCTGAACTTCGCTGGGGGCGCAAACTGACTACGAAGCTTGACTGGTTGCATCCGGACAGACTACCTTTATCTACCTTACACCCTAGGGCACCTCGACAACTACTTGTGGATGCACCGGTTTGGACTCGCAATTATGGGCCTGGTCATACATGGGTCCCCGCTTCTATTTCCACGGTCACAGGTTCTCTGTCCTACGAGGTCTCCCTGGACAATGGCCGTGTCCTGCGTCGGCACATTGACCAACTCCGCCCTAGGTGGGACCTTCTTACTGAGACTCCTGGGTCTTTTCCAGGGGGGGAGGGGACCCCCTTGAGCAAAGGGAAGGGCACGAGCTGCTGCCCATCACCAATGATGGAGCCACAAACGGCACATTCCAAGATTCCGCGAGTGCCCCAAACAGGAATTCTAAGAGCCTATCCAACCACCAGGCATTTACGCCTACTCCAGCCAGGGAGCCACCCCGGGGGTACAATCACTATTCACCTGCACAGCACAGTACTCCAGTCAGGGAGGATACCCGGGAGCATCCCAATAAATCATACCCCGCAAGAGAGCTGGCACATAATCCCCAGAGTTGGCCTGACCTTACCCAAAGTCCTACAGGGGGTCAAACATACAGGGAGGTGGTCGAGGAACCAAGTCCCGACCGCAACACCTCTAGCCCAAATCAGGGAGTAACTGAGTTTTGGGAAGGTACAGAAATCCACACGAGCCCGGACACAGAATGGGGTTTAGGGGATGGACAGCCTCCTGACAGGTCTTGGACGGACCTAGGAGGTTCTACAGAGACGCCCAGCAGTGGCTATCACTTCAAGGGGCCTGAGGGCCTACAGCTAGGCGGGTCAACCAGGTCACAAAGTGACAGAAGCCCTGGCCTGACGAGCCTGGTGGGCAAGCAAGCAGGCCAGGCATTGGGGTACAGTCCTTGGAAGACACCAAGGCATGATAAGGAGAACAGGCTCACGTCACCCCTCAGTCGGGGAACACCTGTCAGAAACCCAGAGCTGAGAAGGTCATAGAGAGCAAGGAAATCGCCTAAGTATTTAGAAGATTACATAACATTGCTGGCTAAACAAAAGCCAGTAAACAGTAGGAGCACTGGGGAGTAGAACATTGCATTAAGAAATGATTGTATGTTGGTAATAGTTTTAGCCCGGGGGAAAGGGGTGTTATGTCCTGAGCCTTGCAAACGGGCTCGGGGCGTTTGCAGGCAGTCCCGGGCAGATGCAAGCTGCCCGGGACCAGACAGGCTGTCGCCAGCGCCTGTGCGCATGCGCGGGTGCTGGTGCGGGAAAAGTAACACATTGACCCGGGAAATGCCTATATAAGAGGCTGGGAGCTTTTGGGCATTGCTGAAGCCTTCATCTGTACCTGAACACAGAATAAAAGAAAACCTGAGAACTACAACTGCTTCTCGTGTCTTGCCTTTCACGAAGGACTCAACAGGTATCATTTGAAATAAAAAGAGAAACTTTGGCAGGACATTCATTTTAATCGCCGCAATTCTTCCCATAAGAGATAATTGCAACTTCTCCCAATTTTTCAAATCTCTTTGTACCCTGACCCACAACCTTTCATAATTGTTTTTATACAATTTTACATTATTATTATTATTATTATTATTATTATTATTATTATTATTATTATTATTATTATATTGATCATCGCACAGTCAGCCAGATGTTCAGATTGGATTTGGCATTTTGTCTACCTATCGAGTCCTTACCCAGGACCTGGGATAGGCAGATGTGGATGTTTGATGGTATTACAGATATTGTCGCAGGATGGAAGCAGTTCCTAATTATTATTATTATGGATCATCGCACAGTCAATCAGATGTTCAGACTGTATTTGGCATTTTGTCTACCTATCGAGTCCTTACCCAGGACCTGGGATAGGCAGATGTGGATGTTTGATGATATTACAGGTATCGTCGCAGGACGGAAGCAGTTCCTAATAAGGCCGCCTTTTGCAATTGACTAATAGCAAATTTGTCAATGCCAATGGTGTTCAAGTGGTGCTCCAGTTGTTTTGGGATTGCACCCAAGGAGCCTATTACTATTGGTACTACCCTTGCTTGCTTTTGCCACAGTCTTTCTATTTCTATTTGTAGGTCTTTGTATTTTGTTATCTTCTCCAGTTCTTTCTCTTCTATTCTGCTATCTCCAGGCACTGCCACGTCCACTATCCAGACTTTTTTGTCTTTCTTATCGACAATTGTTAAGTCTGGGGGTTATTATTATTATTATTATTATTATTATTATTATTATTATTATTATTATGGATCATGCTGTCATGCTGCTGTTTCTAATCAGTTTGTGCAATCTTCTTGCAACAGCTTACCAAGTGGTCCACTGTTTCTTCAGCTTCTTTGCATAGGCGGCACTTACTGTCTGTTGCTGTCTTCTCAATTTTGACTTTGTATGCATTTGTCCTTAAGGCTTGGTCTTGTGCAGCCAGAATTAGTCCCTCGGTCTCTTTCTTCAATTTTCCTGCTCTTAGCCATTGCCAGGTTTTATTATTATCTGCTTTCCCAGCTATTTTTTTCATGTATTGGCCATATAGTGCTTTGTCTTCCCATGCCTCTATTCTGTTCTTCATTTGGTCTTTCTTGTAGGCCAGTTTGGTCTCTCCAGTAGTTAGTAAGCCTTCCTGATATACTAATTTCAGTGCATCTTCATCATTGTTCTTCAGATATTCTTCCAAAGCCATTTTTTCTTCTTCAACCATCTGATGTACTTGTAGCATTCCACGCCCACCTATTTGCCTTGGTAGATAAAGTCTATCAATGTCACTGCGTGTATGAAGGGCATGATTCATTGTCATTATTTTTCTGGTCTGCCTATCCATTGCTTTTAGTTCTGCTTGAGTCCAGTCCACTATTCCAGCTGTGTACCTAATGACTGGGATTGCCCAGGTGTTGATTGCCTTTATGGTATTTCCTCCATTGAGTTTGGATTTTAAGATCTTCTTCACTCTCTTGATGTATTCACCTCTAATCTTTTTCTTGACTTCAGTGTGCTTGATGTTGTCAGCTTGAAGGATACCCAAGTATTTGTAGTACTCTTCCTCATCCAGACTCTTAATGTTATTTTCGTGGGGCATCTTGATTCCTTCAGTTTTCACTATTTTTCCTTGTTTGATAGTAAGTGTGGCACATTTGTCCAAGCCAAACTCCATTACAATATCTTGGCTATATATACGGACAGTGTTGAGCAGCGATTCTATTTCAGATGATGTTTTTCCATACAGCTTCAGATCATCCATGTAAAGGAGGTGGGATAGTCTAGCAGATGTTTTTGATGTTTGATAACCATGTCCTGAGTTATTCAGTATTGTTGACAGAGGAAACAGTGCAATAACAAATAGTAATGATGATAATGAATCTCCTTGAAATATTCCTCTCTTGATATTAACCTCTCCCAGCCTCTCACCATTGATCTGCAACTGTGTCTTCCATTGTGCCATCGATCTTTGCACAAATTTTCTGATGTTTCTACTGACTCCTGTTATTTCTAGGCACTTTATTATCCAATCATGTGGCAGAGAGTCAAATGCCTTTTTGTAGTCAATCCATGCCACATTCAGGTTGGTCTTCCTTCTCTTGCAGTTTTCCAAGATCATTTTGTCTATTAGGAGTTGATCTTTTGTTCCTCTGCTATTGGGGCGGTTTCCTTTCTGCTCAGGTGGAAAGAGATTGTTTTCAACTAGATGCTGTTGCACTGCATCAACTACTACACCAGTTAGTAATTTGAAAGTTGTTGGCAAGCAGGTAATTGGCCTGTAGTTACCTGGTGTTGCCCCTTTTGCTGGAATTTTCATTATTAGGTAGATTTTC
Source organism: Crotalus tigris (assembly GCF_016545835.1). Lineage (NCBI taxonomy): Eukaryota > Metazoa > Chordata > Lepidosauria > Squamata > Viperidae > Crotalus > Crotalus tigris. The sequence goes on along the minus strand of NW_024097325.1, from coordinate 2,742 downwards.
CCAGTTGTTAGCCACTTTTCAATTTCCCCTCCTTGTAGTATATTGTTGAACTGTTTGGCAATGAGTGGGTGTATAACAGTTAGATGTTTCAACCAAAACCCATGCAGTTCATCTTCACCCGGTGCTGACCAATTTTTGATTTTCTTTGCTCTTTTTTCTACCATTTTTGTTGTTATCACTAGTTCTTTCATTTCAACTTCTGTTTTATTTGCCTCCACCTCTTTTAACCAAGCCACATCCTTTATTCCTTGTCAAGTACTGACTGAAGAACAAAATCCTGTAACTAAAGAAATAAAAGAATTGAAACAAAGAATAACTGAGCATCTAGAACAGCACAAAAACAGCAGAATAAGGCTGCCTGCATTGAAGCTTGTTTCAGAGAAACAGCTAGCACAAGCATTAAAAGATGCAAATACTGCAATAGCAAGTATAAGCACCAATTCACTGCAAGAAACAAACCAACTAATGTACAGCACAGCTGCAGCTATAACTGAATACCTGGGATGCAAAATCAACAAAGAAGAAAAACAAACAAACAGTGCACCACAAAAATGGAAAGTTAGACTAGAAAATAAGATCAGCAAGTTAAGATCACATGCAAGCAAGCTAGAACAGATGAAAGAAAAGAAGCTGAAGAACAAGAAGACCAAAGAATACCTAATCAAGAAATACCACTTAGAAACAAGGAAGATCAAGGAAGCACTGGAAATAATAAAGCAACAAATAACAGCTATAGCCAGGAAAATCAGTAGATATGAAGCTCGAATTGCAAACTATAGGCAGAACCTCCAATTTCAATCCAATCAGAAACGTTTCTACCAATCCATCAATGGAGAAACTGCAAGGAATCAGTCAGTACCTGACAAGGAAGAAACAGTGCAGTTCTGGAAGCAGATATGGGATAACCCAAAGAAATACAACAAGGATGCGGCTTGGTTAAAAGAGGTGGATGCAAATAAAACAGAAGTTGAAATGAAAGAACTAGTAATAACAACAAAAATGGTAGAAAAAAGAGCAAAGAAAATCAAAAATTGGTCAGCACCAGGTGAAGATGAACTGCATGGGTTTTGGTTGAAACATCTAACTGTTATACACCCACTCATTGCCAAGCAGTTCAACAATATACTACAAGGAGGAGAAATTGAAAAGTGGCTAACAACTGGGAAAACTACCTAATAATGAAAAATCCAGCAAAAGGGGCAACACCAGGTAACTACAGGCCAATTACCTGCTTACCAACAACCTTCAAATTACTAACTGGTGTGGTCGCTGATGCAGTACAACAGCATCTAGTTGAAAACAATCTCTTTCCACCTGAGCAGAAAGGAAACCGCCCCAATAGCAGAGGAACAAAAGATCAACTCCTAATAGACAAAATGATCTTGGAAAACTGCAAGAGAAGGAAGACCAACCTGAATGTGGCATGGATTGACTACAAAAAGGCCTTTGACTCTCTGTCACATGATTGGATAATAAAGTGCCTAGAAATAACAGGAGTCAGTAGAAACATCAGAAAATTGGTGCAAAGATCGATGGCACAATGGAAGACACAGTTGCAGATCAATGGTGAGAAGCTGGGAGAGGTTAATATCAAGAGAGGGATATTTCAAGGAGATTCATTATCACCATTACTATTTGTTATTGCACTGTTTCCTCTGTCAACAATACTGAATAACTCAGGACATGGTTATCAAACATCAAAAACATCTGATAGACTATCCCACCTCCTTTACATGGATGATCTGAAGCTGTATGGAAAAACATCATCTGAAATAGAATCGCTGCTCAACACTGTCCGTATATATAGCCAAGATATTGTAATGGAGTTTGGCTTGGACAAATGTGCCACACTTACTATCAAACAAGGAAAAATAGTGAAAACTGAAGGAATCAAGATGCCCCACGAAAATAACATTAAGAGTCTGGATGAGGAAGAGTACTACAAATATTGGGTATCCTTCACTTGGACAACATCAAAGCACACTGAAGTCAAGAAAAAGATTAGAGGTGAATACATCAAGAGAGTGCAATGAAGATCTTAAAGTCCCAAACTCAATGGAGGAATAGGAAGGAAAACCAAAAGGCAATAACCCCTGGCATCCAGCCATTAGGTACACAGCTGAATAGTGGACTGGACTCAAGCACGAACTAAAAGCAAGGATGGCCAGACCAGAAAAATAATGACAATGATCATGCCTTCATCCACGCAGTGACATTAATAGACTTTATCTACCAAGGCAAATAGGTGGATGTGGAATGCTACAAGTACATCAGATGGTTGAAGAAGAAAAAATGGCTTTGGAAGAATATCTGAAGAACAATGATGAAGATGCACTGAAATAGTATATCAGGAAGGCTTACTAACTACTGGAGAGACCAAACTGGCCTACAAGAAAGACCAAATGAAGAACAGAATAGAGGCATGGGAAGACAAATCACTACATGGACAATACATGAAAAAAATAGCTGGGAAAGCAGATAATAATAAAACCTGGCAATGGCTAAGAGCAGGAAAATTGAAGAAAGAGACCGAGGGACGAATTCTGGCTGCACAAGACCAAGCCTTAAGGACAAACGCATACAAAGTCAAAATTGAGAAGACAGCAACAGACAGTAAGTGCCGCCTATGCAAAGAAGCTGAAGAAACAGTGGACCACTTGGTAAGCTGTTGCAAGAAGATTGCACAGACTTATTACAAGCAGCGGCATGACAAAGTAGCAACAATGGTGCATTGGAAGATCT